>NC_085140.1:143405848-143724978 GCF_024139115.2 Armigeres subalbatus
CCTCCTCCACGAACCGTCCGCCATCTGCACGCCATGATAGATGCTACACAGCACTTTCCTTTCGAAAACTCCCAGTGAGCGTTGGTCCTCCACGAGTATCGTATAGGTCTCGTGTCCGTAGAGAACTACCGATCTAATAAGCGTTTTGTAGATAGTCAGTTTGGTACGGCGGCGAACTCTATTCGACCGAAGCGATTTGCGGTTAACAGTCACCAGTGAGCCCAAGTACAATTCTTCAACCATCGAAACTTTGATATACATGATTGATAATTTATTTTGATATCAATTTGCTGTTGTTTTCTGAATTTTATGAACTGATATTACATTGATTACTTATTTCACTATCCAAACACAATATCAAAATCAGTTTTCAATTTGCTCTCATCGACAGCAGAAATAGTTTTCAATTCGATGTCAAAGTAAGATTTTTCTGCTATACATTTTGTTGTTTTAATCATTAAAACGACCACAAGTATATTATCTCGAGTTAATAAAATTAGGCTATTACACAACAACAATATTAGTTATCGATTTGCTCTCTAGCTTTGCTGTTGAGATCGAAATTTGTATTTGTAAAGATAACAAAATGTTGGAATTAAAAAGTGTAGTACTAACTTGTCTTATGCCAAATGAATTCTCTTTTTTATGCGGTTCTACGTTTTTTTACTAGCGATATTATATTTTTTGCCTTTCTCGTATACTAAGTATACGGTAAAGGCTATATGATCGCTCCAAAAACAAACTTTTTATAGAAGGCCCGGAGACCCATGGTGTTATATACCAATCGACTCAGTTCGACGAATTGAGGTGATGTCTGTGTGTGTGTGTGTGTGTGTGTGTATGTGTGCACAAAACGACGCAAAAAATGTCACTCATTTTTTAGGCACTTATCCTCAACCGATTTGCTCGCAACAAATTGCATTCGACGCAGAATCCTTTCCCATTGTTTCCTATTGAAAATTGGCCAGGTCGGACTATGGGATAGGAAGTTATGGCCAAAATACAAATTTATACATAAAAATCGCGTAAAAAATGTCACTCATTTTTCGGGCACTTATCCTCAACCGATTTGCTCGCAACAAATTGCATTCGACGCAGAATCCTTTCCCATTGTTTCCTATTGAAAATTGGCCAGGTCGGACTATGGGATTGGAAGTTATGGCCAAAACACAAATTTATACGTAAAACACGCGTAAAAAATGTCACTCATTTTTCGGGCACTTATCCTCAACCGATTTACTCACAACAAATTGCATTCAACGCAGAATCTTTTCTCATTGTTTCCTATTGAAAATTGGCCAGGTCGGACTATGGGATTGGAAGTTATGGCCAAAATACAAATTTATACGTGAAAATCGCGAAAAAAATGTCACTCATTTTTTGGGCACTTATCCTCAACCGATTTGCTCGCAACAAATTGCATTCGACGCAGAATCTTTTCCCATTGTTTCCTATTGAAAATTGGCCAGGTCGGACTATGGGATTGGAAGTTATGGCCAAAATACAAATTTATACGTAAAAATCACGTAAAAAATGTCACTCATTTTTCAGGCACTTATACTCAACCGATTTGCTCGCAACATATTGCATTCGACGCAGAATCCTTTCCCATTGTTTCCTATTGAAAATTGGCCAGGTCGGACTATGGAATCGGAAGTTATGGCCAAAATACAAATTTATACGTAAAAATCGCGTAAAAAATGTCACTCAATTTTCGGGCACCGATTTGCTCGCAACAAATTGCATTCGACGCAGAATCTTTTCCCATTGTTTCCTATTGAAAATTGGCCAGGTCGAACTATGGGATTGGAAGTTATGGCCAAAATACAAATTTATACGTAAAAATCGCGTAAAAAATGTCACTCATTTTTCGGGCACTTATCCTCAACCGATTTGCTCGCAACAAATTGCATTCGACGTAGAAACCTTTCCCATTGTTTCCTATTGAAAATTGGCCAGGTCGGACTATGGGATTGGAAGTTATGGCCAAAATACAAATTTATACGTAAAAATCGCGTAAAAAATGTCACTCAATTTTCAGGCACTTATCCTCAACCGATTTGCTCGCAACAAATTCTTTCTCCTTGTTTCCTAGTGTTATATAAATTGACCAGGTCGGACTATGGGATTGGAAGTTATGGCCAAACCACCTTTTTTTTTAGAAAAATCAGAAAAGAAAAATGTCACCTATTTTTCGGACACCTAACCTTGATCGATTTACACGCAACAAGTTGCATTCGACGCAGATTCCTGTCCCATTGTTTCCTATTGAAAATTGGCCAGATCAAAATATGGGATCGGAAGTTATGGCCGAAACACCACTTTTGCCTTTTGTTTGCAAAGTATACAAAAAGGTTATATGTTCGCTCCAAAGCCAAACTTTTACAGAAGGCCTGGAGACCCATAGTGTATATACCAATCGACTCAGCTCGACGAACTGAGATGATGTTTCGGTGTGTGTATGTGTGTGTGTGTGTGCGCACCAAAAGTGCGAAAAGTTTAGCTCACTTTTTGGTGCTTATCCTCAACCGATTTACTTACAACAAATTTCATTAGACGCGGAATCCTGTTCTATTATTTTCTATTGAAAATTTGGAAGATCGGACTATGGGCACAAAAATTATGACGAAAATGCTTTATGTTATAAAAAAGCCCGTAAAAAAGTTTAGCTCATTTTTAATGCACTTACCCTCAATCGATTTACTCACAACAAATTGCATTGGACGCGGAATCCTATTCTATTATTTTCTATTGAAAATTGGCCAGTAATAGTCCAAACCTTAGAAATTATGGCCAAAATACTTTTTGCCTTTCTTGTGCTACAAAGTTGTACCGGAAGGCTATAATTTCTCTCCGAAAACGAACTATCGGATGCTTCCACACTGATACACTTCCCTCCCTCTTCATACGGGAGTTTGTCAGACGGACGGTCATGAGATTTATATCATAACAAATATTCCCCTCCGCTCGCTTGATGGGAATGACATTTTCGTTTTCTTTTTGTGTAGTCAGAGCTTCAGTTTAACAAACATCCAAATGTGATATCCTTAAAATATATAACTGGGTAAAATAAAACAGGGGTATGTACATCAAAAAGATTGGAAAAGGAAAAAAAATGTCGAAATTCTTATTAGCATATTGTAGATCAAGTTGAAAGAAGTCGAAGAAGAGGAAGAAGAAGAAGAAGATCAAGTTGAAAACCGAACCGAGATCTCGCGTTTTCAACTGGATCTACAATATCTTTGCTTGAAATAATCCGATTTTCAAGTTTTTCCGGCCAAGAAGTTTTTCTTTTTTATTCTTAGCTACTACACTCAAGCAAAAAAGGCCATTCAATTCATGTGCCGACCCACATGGATTTTTGCAATGGGGTTGTACTCATGATAAGTATATGTGATATTACCGCCAGTATGAATTTCCATCAAATACATGGGTTAACAAAATAGAATCTATAAAAATGACACATACTTTTGAAAAAATCATCTTATGGAGTATATGTGTAATGAAAATGATTCTAATCGCTGGATTTTCGTATTTATATACTGTTTTATTTTTGAAATATTTGATTTTTTTAATCGAAACTACAAATATGATGGACGACAGATAATGTATTGATTAAATGTTTGCTTGCATCATTAGTGAGGTTTTTGGAGTGACCTTTGCTGATCCTGTATACTTGATTGCATAGATAGCGGCAGCGAGTCATCCGACGGATAAAGCAACATATTTTCGCGAAAAGAAAACTGGTAGGCAAATGGTGCTTCCGTGTCACGTGGAAGTAAATTCAACAGTGCCTGTAGTTATCCAATGAGCTGCTCAATTCCCACATGCCCTCTGCGAGTATATATATATATATATATATATATATATATATATATATATATATATATATATATATCGTACGGTTGTGTGGATCGATATTGACATCAGTTGTCCTGTTCCGACTGGAAAACAGGTTGCTAGAGCAGGAGTGCATGGTGGTACAGGAGATACAAACGATGACTCCGGTTGACTTTCTTCGACGTATGCAAATAGTGGCACCTATAATTACAAATTCTACAAATAAAACCCCAATCGTCCTTTGTTGAAAAGATTAAGTTACTTACCAAATCACACGCAAACGATATGGAACCGCTAATCACCTAACGCACTCAAGTGAAATTTTTCACGGGACGCCATTTTGTATCATCTTGTCATCAACTTTGATGAGCGTTTCTGATGGTTGTCGAGTTGGTCGGCGAATGCCTAGGGGACTTTTAATTAGTCATTTGATTCAGTAGTTTGTCAAATACAAGGTATATGCTAGACTTATGGTGGTCATTGGAATCAAATAAATTTAATGAGAAGACGTCTTTTACAAAAGTATGAGAAATTACTCATACATTTAAGGGGTCAATTTTCTTGCGTGTAGCTCATCTACTTTCAAGCAAACACATTTTACGAAGGTCGAGAAAGGCACCATCACCGCTAGGTGGATTAATCTGGGTTTTTTACCCTAAGTTTTACGATTTTGCAAATATCAATGATTTCATTAAGTTATTTCTTGTTTTCTACGGGCGTTTTTATTTATGTCGACTAATGATACAAAATGTCCTTAAAGATTTTATAACACAAGAAAGCTGGTTCATTTGTTCACGATTTGCCAGTAGCTGACAATGTGACCTTGATTGATCTTAAACCGTAAAACACCACGTAAAGTTGACTACCCAGCGTTACGGTTATTTCAAAGATAAAACGAAAAGGTTTGACAAAAACGATATACAAATGTATATGCTGCAGCTTTTCGGCTAGAAAAAAAAGTACGTTCTGCATTGGACAACTTCTTCGGCCGCTCCACCAGGCCAGGGACAGCGTAACACCTCCAACGGCAACCTGCGGATTGTAGGTGCCAGCAGCTTGCACCATAGGGCCATTTTTTAAAATAAAGAAAAATGGCTTCGTACGGTGACAGAAAAAAAGAAAGAATTTTAAAACCGCGTTCAAATCAGGCGAACCATTTTTGAGTTATGATGTCCGCCAATGGTCGAACTATTCGGGCGCTCGTCCTAGCACGCCCGGAGCGCTGCGACACTGCTTCGCTTTTCAGGCTGTAATTTTAAAACTTATGAACACCGGCTAAAGTTTACCAAAAGGTAGGCACTGCAAATAATTGTTTACGCCACAATTTTTTTCACTTACCCCGTATTTCATGTTTTAAACTTGAAAATAAGCGCAAAGCTCATTTAAATTTGCAGTTATTGTGACTTATATTGCTTAACTTCTGATCATCATAAATTTCCTATACATCTTATTTGTGAAAAATGTAAAAAAGCAAAAACAAGAAATTTCATTCATACAAAAGTAAAACGACTCGTTTTTATTGCGGATATCCTTAAAATGAATCCGGTCCATTTTATTACGACAAGGCTATCTTTCGTACATGTATTGTTTTTCGCAAGCCTTTTAAGTATGATGGTTATTGGAGTCTAGAAACTCAAAACCCGTACAAACTATTTGATCAAATTACGGATAAATGGATATAATGTAAAACCCAGATCTCGTTAGACCGATACGAATTTTTAATCCAACTTCACGCCCCCTTGGGATTGTTTTGTTCAAAAACTTAAAAAAAATTCAAAAAATCCGAGAAATTTCAAAACATTCAACAAATCCAAGGAGTATTTGATTTTTATTTTTATTTTGATATTTTTTTATCATTCCTCCTCCTGATCTTTTGAATTTCAGTACTACATAATTTTTATTAAATATTTATAACCGCTTTCTGAGATTCTAATTTGATTCAATTATCCAGGTTGTATGCTTTTCTACCATGTAGGGAATAAAAATTAGTATAACTACACAAAAAACAATGAATGCTGGCTTGAAAGTTCGACAATGGCATCAAAATTGAGATATACTGTGTAGCTGATTATAAAATGATTTAGTCGCAACCAACTTTCGCATGCCGGCAATGTTTTACGAACATGAAAATGCAATCCAAACATAAGAATCATCATACAGTGATTTACCATATTATTCAAACTGATGTTAGGTCAACCCTGAAATTCGCATCATAACAAAAATCCCCAAACAACATATCCCCAGCCAAGAAAGCTCTCCTACAGCGTACAAACACAATCCTGAACACAAATACCCACGTTGAACCTCTATAAGTTGTTCACATAATCTCCCCCGTTCTAATTATTATTCTCTTCTATTTTGGACTGCGACCCACCTTGGCCAATATTCGCGCGAAATTGAATCCAATTTATAAATGCAACCCTCCGATAATCAATACTATCCCTCCAATATGAAACAATACCATGCAAAACAACTGACGTGCTTCGTTCCTCACCCAATCAAAAACAAAAAAAATACAATCCCATTTGATGCAACCCTAATCTAACAATAACATAAACAATTACGGTGCCCGCCAACGAAACGCAAAATTGAAACCAACAGCTGAAATATTTCGTGGCACGCAAAAAGTTTCGGGAAGCCCAAAAGCCGTACGACGTCAAAGACGTCATGGAGCAGTACACCTCAGGACATGCGGACCTGCTGAATCGTGTCCGGAATCTTCAGTTTAGGTGAGCGCACGCACGAGTAATATGAATCAACTCCCACCCTCCCACTTGAAATATCCTCCGCATAAACCAAACCCAATAATACCGCGGGATATATTTAGGCTTGACGGATCATGCTACTGCTTCTCCGTACTGTACTCAACATATTTTGCAATCGCATCGTCACTTTGCGCGAGAATGAAACTGATTATATTTGGCTTTCTCTTCTATTTGCAATAAACTATTATTAGCCAAAAAAAATACGTTTGCTTTCAGATAAACAACACCAATTACTTCATTCTTGAAACAAACATATTCACAGCTGTAGATTATTGGAAAATTTTAGCGAATAGGTACATGCCTGTAAACACGCTACATAGAACTAACATTTGCATAGTATATAGTCGAATGAATAATTGAATGAATCAACTATACGAAAATGTAGCCATATTTCAAACGTGCTTACGCGAAATACTATGCGGAGATATGCTAATCATGGGATATGTCTGAATATATGGTGAACGGTATTGAATAACACTTATATGTATCTATCGGTAGGAGCGATTTGAGAGCATTGGCTGTTCTATATGAATTATAAGATGCACTCCATTGATAGTATTATAAGCAACCAAATTGACGCATTATCGGCTAACTTGTCCACTCCACATTCCTAAAATTGAATTCAAATTTGTATCTATATTATACATATTCACTTATGCAGTACAGAAAAAAACACTATGTCTGAACGAAATTTCGTCAGTTACCGATTACTGTCCACCGATTGACAACAGCCCGATTAGCATGTCTCCAGAAAAAAATGTAATTGTGAGCATATACAATACCCTAACAGCGATGAATAATCATAACATATTGCTCACGCTCCGCGAAACAAAAGCAAACTTTTACACATCCGACAAGCCTTAATAAAAATAAAACTCCCACAACATAAATTGATGGCTCCCGTTGCCATCAAACGCGGCACCCTTTCATCCACCTCCAAGTAACAGTCATTAAACAACAGATTGAACAACAACGACCCGTCCACACCCTCACACAACTGTTTCCTCTGGAAGCGAAAAAAGCCTATGCCTGTTGTTGCCTGCTTTTAATCATTTTATCATAATAATAATAAAAAAGGCCAAATACCTATAAAAAAAAGCATCGCTCATATCAGTATAACTTGTTGGCTGCGCTGTTTTGTACTCCCATCCGAATACTTATTTTCGATTTAACTTTTTTGTCTTACTTTCCCGTATTTAGTACTTTGTTGTGCGCTCCTTTCGCTTCCACGGAACTCCCCTGGGATTTTCCAACCCGGATTTGATGATGCCAAAATAAAATTTAAAAAAAAATAAGAAAACATGATTCCGCATTTTAATAAGCAGAAATTGCAACCCCCATCTCTCGTTGCTACAATTCGATTTACATAATCTTAATCTCTTATTTCGTTTTGATGAAGTTGATGTATTCGTATGTATTGAAAGTATTCGCTACATTTGCTCAGTTTCTCACTGTATTTCGCTTTAATATACATAATCAACTTATTATAAATTAAATCGGTATGTACTCCGTCAGATAAGTTGTTTTATTATAATTAGAATAGATTTGTTTCATAAACGTAAAACATGGCTAATTATACAGTAACGGTTCACCCATATTACTATCGTATACCAATTAAATCATCGTCTAAGTGTGATGTTGTCCCCATTACTGCAAATGATATATTTACGCTTTCGTTTATACTTTCCAGTTTACGATATCTGTTTTTATCTAGAATAGATTATCTTTTTTCGTGTTTTATAACATATTTAATCTTTCGTATTGCAATAACCAAATATCAAACCGGAGACTACATTTCCTTTCTATCACTCAAACTTTAATTATGATATAAAGAATAAACAAATTTATATTCCAGCATGTTTGCCCAAAATAAATAAATTCTACACAAAATATTATTATCTGAATACAAGGCATAAAACATTTATAGGGTCAATGCTATGATATCAATGGTAAGTTTGTGTCGTTACATTCACACACCATCGTTTATACTGAACCGTATTACACGGTGATAATATAGTTACCATGTACTATACTTCCATATGAAGCGAGGGGAAAAAATGTAAAATTCTAAGAATTTGACTTCAGTACTTTCACTAAACTTTTTAGGAACTCATCTCCAAAATCCGATTGGAGAAAATAACGATTAAAACAGTTTTTAAAAATGTTAAATAGTGCAAGCCTTATCCGAAATAGTCAAATAATCAACAGCTACACCCCCAGAAATTAAAACATATAACGCCATTCATTTGTGTTTACACATATGCCTACTAGCTCTGATCCGAATTTTTAATCCATTTTAATTATTTATATTCGATTTGATTTTTTAATGCCAATTTGGATGGGAAGTACCACCATCACTTTTATAAGCCGCAGCGGCTTGTGCAGCACACAAGTGTGTGAATATTTTATTATTGAAACATTTATATTTTGTATGAAAATCAGTGTCTTATTTTCGGGGGTGTATACAAATTTTCATAGTCTAGTCTAAGCTAAAGGTGTGAAAATAAATATTATCTCTATAAAATAAATCGACTTCAAACAGTTCAGTGAAATGTTCGATTAAATTTCTAAAAACTTGTTTAAAATAATATTCATATAAATAATATTCGTTAAGAATTGTCATTCAATACAACGATCAAAAAAGAACAAAATAAATTAGCAAAGTAAACTAAATACAAAAGGCGGCTCATGTTTGATTCTCTTGATTGTTGCACAGCTTTGTCAATGTATGAAACATTTTCAAAGCCCAAATTACTTAACACTCAGGCATTAAATGAGACTTAATGAGTTATTGCTTTGAAATTTGAAACTGCTATTTTGGCAATTGAATTGTGTACCACTAAGGATATACGCTCTATTAGCAACATTAGCTAATCAAAGCATGTAGATAATTTTCGGAACCTTGGACGAAACTAGCATGAAAATGTTCGAAAAATCGACTTAGGTGGAAAATAGAAATATAAAGACAAATTCTTCGTTTACTTCTGGGAACTTTTCATTATCTCTACAAGCCATAATCTGCTCCCCCCACCAGCCTCCACATTCTCCTAAAACCGGACATTCTTCATAAAGCACGCTTCTAATCCAGCCACCAAACGAACAGCACAAGCTCCAGAGAAACTCAGTTAGATAATCGTCCTGCATTTCTCCGGCAAAAATTTATTTCATGCTCATGAGTTTTTGTCCTTGCGTTCGAAGAACCTAAACTGTGGAGTAGGTTTATTTTCCTTGAAATGACATTTATTTTCTTCATTACAATGCTTCTCCGATCTTTTTCGCCATTCTTTACTGTAGCATAAAAACCGATTAGAGAAATTGTTCTTAAAATATATAGAAGTAGGGGAAAAGACGGCTTTGGCAAGTTTTGTTCTATTATTGGCAGGGGGTTTTTGTCGACCAAATTTTATGAAATTTGGCCACAATATTCTTTGATATGTAAAGAATGTTTAGGCCAAATCTGAGCATAATCAGTCATAAAAAACCCCCCTGACAATAATAGAACAAAACCTGCCAAAGCCGTCATTCCCCCTATTTATATTTCACATTAGCTACTTTTTGTTGGAATTATCGAAGAGAGAAGGAGGAAAAAATTCAGATGGTGCCCGTTCATTCATCCAAGCTGGTAAAAAACGAATAACAAAGGCGCTATATGGCGCTATGCAGATATGCATTTGTTCTGAACTATCGCCAATAATGAAACCCTAAAACCAATTGAAGAATGAATAATTGTTTGCAATACGGCTCAACAACATAAATTGGTTTTTATTTTTCTAAAGATAGGCATCCATCGTTATTCAGCGATACCATGAGAAAAGAATAGAAAACATTTTGCTCCGATTATTTTGCGCAAATCGGTAGAAAATGCTTTCTACCGAAAATAATTAGACCCGTAATTTTTAGTTTCACTTTTAGGGTGACCAGAAAAGGGTGGACAAAAAATGTAATACTCCAAAAAAATCAAACCTCCATAACTTTTGAACTGGTGTACCGATTTGCAATCTTTATGCATGAACGGAAAGGTCATTAGTTCTAGATTTCAGTAAAAATATTGTAGAAGGAAACTAGTAAGCTTTTAAATGCATATTAAGTAAAATATTTGGCTTAATTTTTTTATAAATGTGTGACCACAACGATTATACATTTTTATATTTTTCAATGAAAATTTAAAAAAATCTACAGAACATATCAGAAAACTTGAAATGTTCCTCACTGCGTTTTTGAACATTTCAAGTATTTTGCTTATATACCATTAGCTACTAGCTCGTTCATATTTGTTACATTATAACTGATCAAACATAGAAAATACTTCACGAATATATGCTTGGTTTCATGTTTATTGTTTATTGAAAGATAATGTGTCTGTCGAAAGTATGTTCAGGAGTTGGATAATTAATCTATAAGCATAACTTTTACAAACAATCAACTTTTCTCAGTTTACAATAAAACAAAGTTCGCTGATGATTTTGTATTCTTTCTAAAATTTAGAACTAATTATCTTTCCATTCATGCACAAGAATTACAAATCGATTCATTGGTTCAAAAACTATGAAAATATTTTTTTGGGAAGCGTCATTTTTTGGACCACCCAATTCCGAAAATAGCGAAACAAAAGTAACACAACTTTCGGTAGAGATCATTTCTCCTTAGCCGTACGGTAAGATGCGCGGTCCAGGTCCGGTCTAGGAAATTTTCGGGTTGGAAATTGTCTAGACTTTCCTGGGCATAAAAATATTATCGCGTTAGCCTCATGATATACGAATGCAAAAATGGTAACTTGGCTTAGAGACCTCGCAAATATTAACTGTGGAAATACAGAATGAACACAGAAGCAATGTCCTAGTGGGGGATGTAATACAAATAAATAAAAAGAAGAAGATATTATTTTTACCGATTTTGGGCACAATCGGAGCACTTTTTTCCAGTCTTTTTTCATGAAATCGCTGTATTATGATGACTGACGATGCATCGAATCTCATAATCCGTAATGGTTTCCCTTTTTGTTATGATTACGGCCAATTTACGATTCACGATTCCTTTCGAAAATCCTTTCTATAAGCTGAAGGTCTTCTTCGTCCTTTGCAATCTGCCACTGCAATCTGCCAGAGATTCACACACCTACCGATCATGAATCCTCCTTTGATGGGAGTCCGCCGGTTTATTGTTTTGTCTCTTCCAGATAAAATCTTTCAGTCTGCTCTTGTAACTTAATCAGACGGATTTTCGAATTTTAACCATAAACCATTTTTACTTGAAAGGCATCCACCACGTAAAAAAAAGAAAAGTATTGAAAAATTACATCGTTTAAAATATGAAATCGGTTTTAAAAATAAATTTCATTGGGGAGGACCTTAAGAAATAATCAAAAAGGTGAAGCATTCGCAAAACTTCTGCTAAAACTTCCTAAAGAATATCAAAGCATTCGTTATTGTGAGTGTTTGTGGGCAGACAAATATAGACTTCTGAAAAAAATATCTAACCAAACCTATACCAAACACTGTCAAGCTCAAAATACCGAGGGACAATTTCGAAAAATGTATTTTTTTTTTAAAGAAAATTGACTAATCTCAGTAGATTTATTTCATTCAATATTGTATACAATCTGTTCCAGTATTTCAATATCTATTGCTGACAGTTCATATTCGTAGGAGGATTTAAGTTTTCACATTCGCGTGATCCATTAGGCACACGTAATGTGGTTTTTTGATGTAAACTACGTTCAAAGGGAAGGCTTGGGTACAGGGTGCAAAATGAAAATATCAAAATTAAGGATTGTCACGAAATCGTGTAAGATTTCAAACGTTAGTAGCGCCATTAAGATTGAATTTTTTCGGTAATAGCAGTCTTAATAAGTAGCAAATACTTTGTTGCTCCTACATCCGACGTTTCGGTTAATTTATTTAGGAGCAACAAAGTATTTGCTACTTATTAAGACTGCTATCGCCGAAAAAATTCAATCTTAATAGCAAAACTTCAGTCGTCAATTCCCAGATTCAATTCTCAAACTTTCCACTAATTTGACAAATGTATTGAAGCTATTGATTAACAACACAAAACTATTAAAAAAATTAATTTTTTCACGCTCGGTGAAAATTCTAAAACCAATCCCGCTCAAACATCCCCAACACGGACATCAGATTGATTTAAGGCACGCACCTTTTGGTCCACCGCCTCATTTTCTATGTGCTTAAAAAGAGCCGTGTCTTGCGAGCGTGCGTCATTTTCGTTAGTGATTTCACGGCGAGCGGACCGTCTGAAAGCGGTCCCAGTGACAACGGCTCGGTGACGTTGGCGGAAGAACAATTTTCGCTTCGGTGGCAGTCATGACAACAGCAGGACCGCGTCATTTACGGTCGAGATTTCACAGAGCGTGTACCAGCCGCCGTCCGTAGTAATGAATTATGGGATGGCGGTCGAATAGTACAATAATATAACAATAAAGGTGGTCCTGGTGAAGTAGCGTTTAATTATAATTATTATAATTAATCGCTACTTTGTCAGGACCACCTTTATATAAGGAAGAGAATTTGTTTTACCGGAAATGTTCAACAAAGTGAAAGTGAAAATTCATCCAACAATGGCGACCGTCAGGTTACTGCAGAAAACTTGTCAGTGGGAACAGTACTCATGTGAAACCGATTGCAATTTGCTCGCATGCTGTTTGTTATTGCAAAGGCGCACAATTTTCAAAAATCGGACCATTACTTTACAAAGAAGAGGATTTGATATGCCGTATTTAAATTTGATGCTTGAATTTGCGATTTTGATTTCTCTTCATAGTACTGAATGGCTACAAACGATAGCGCGGCATTTTTCTTTTCAGTAACCACCGACCACAGACAGCTCTGATGCTGCTGGGACCACTACCGACACCATAATCGCCACTTTCAATTTGAAGAATGACGAATCTCAAATCAACTTTCTGCCATTCAAAATGGGAATCATGAAAGGAAGCCATATAAGCGTCTTGAAGTGCCTTCACAACCACTGACAGCAACCAAACGATTCTCCGAATCTGAAGAGAAAATTTCACTTCATACTGCTAAATGGCTACAGAAGCTTTCGCCGACGGCCATCATTGATGCCGTTGGAATCGCTAACGACGCAATCATAGCCATTTAATTTAGTTTCACTTTGAAGAAATTTCGTCTCAAACCAACACTTTCCCGTTTCAAATGGGGGTTTTGAGAAGCACCGATTTACAACTTCTACTTTTTATATTAGATTTTTCTTAGTGCTTTATTATATACAAAAGCAAGTTTAATTGAGAGAAATTCTCACCACATTACTAAGCACAATCTCATGGTGGAAAATTGGATGGCGTCGTTCTTGACCTCTGTGGCCATCGGCAGATAGATGCGCAGAAAATTATACACAATGATGTGCCTTTCCAAATATTAAGCACAATATAGCAATAAAATTTCACTTTCCAATGCAAAATGATTACAGACGCTACCGCGGCGATTAAATTCACTGCAGCAGCCACCGCCGACGGCCATCATTGATACTGTCAACAAATTTTCTGTTTCTGTAAAGTTCCTGTTCCTGTAAATTTCTGTTCCTGTCACACATCCATTGCATTACATTTAAAATGCTGATCCTGAAAAGATACAGATACAGATTTGCTGACGATTGTTGCGGATGGTCGAGTAGCTTCGCCACAATTTACAGAAAAAAAAAACTTGAGTACTGCTGATGAAGGCCACGTGACGTTGATTCTGTAGCAACACGTCGACGAGCACCACCGATGCCGATGCTGGGACCGCAATCCGCTGGACACAATAAACTCCGACAACTTCCACTGATGCCGATGCAGAGAGCACTCTCCGTGGAATTTCAAACAAAATGGCTCGCGCGCGCAGAAAAGCTGCTTTCTTGTATTCAATATAGTGAGCCCATTAGCCCCTTTTGTTAATCATTATGGGTGCAAATTTGATGTGCACTCATTATGAATAACGAAGGGGTGGAGCTAATTAGCTTACTTCATTAGATACAAGAAAGCAGCTTTCCCGCGCACACCCCGTTTTGTTCGAGATTTCACAGAGCGGTCCAACGCGGTACCAGCATCGCGACCAGCAGCGAGCGCGCGCGAGCCAGTTAGTTCGAGATTCTTCGGAGAGCGGTCCCAGCAGAGACATCAGTGATGTTCTCTCGCGTAAGTCCGGTTTGCTGTAAATAATCGTGCGGCCGTCGTCAGCAACATCATCAAGATTTCGAAATTCATCCAACAATGATGGCCGTCAGCCGTGGTTGCTCCAGAAATCTCGTAGTCGGTGGGAGCAGTACTAAAGTGAAATTTTCTCGCATACTAAAGGCTCCCCCAGACCTAAGCGATTTCATCGCCGTGACGGCGACAACTAGTCGCCGCGATTCTATCGTTGAGTCGCTTCAGGCAATGTTCTATTTACACTTCCATACCAACGGCGATAGAATCGCGTCGCGTCTGTCGCATCGCGTGTGTTTGGGGGAACCTTAATAGTGATTGCAAAGGCATACTTGATTGGTCCTTTTTCAGGACCATCATTTTATAAAGAAGAAGGTTATGTTTGCCAAATTGGATATTGTTGCACAAGTGAAATTTTCTCGCAAAATTCTTACTTTTGTTTTGCTACTGATGGTCACTGAAAAGAGGCATAGAGAAGATTTTTTTTCCAGTGGCAGCCGTCGTCGGGTAGTTGCTGCAGAAAACTAATCACAAAGATGGCGTCTGTGACAAATAAGTGGTAAACCATTGAGTGGCTGTCGTCGTGCAATTTTCTGTTTCATATTTTCTCGCTGCTGAGTACCAAACCTACTTTACTAAGATTTTTAAACAAAGAACAGTGAAAGCAAATAATTCATGCATGGCGGCTCGTGCATTTTTACTGTGCCTTTGGTCGAAATAATCGACACCCTCCACAATGCATAAGACATCGGGTGAAGGTTAGCTTAATTTTTCTTAAGGATTGTAAGTAGTACGTTCTGAAAACAGGCACGGTAACAACATTTATCAAAATTAGCCCAATTCCAACAAATGCTAACTAATATTCATCCCTGAAGTTTTTGTGGAGATTCAGAGGTGAATACGGTCTTCAAACAGCAAAAACTACCAACTAATTAATATTTCTTTCATCTCAATATTTGCACGTTGCCGGCGTTGACCATTTGAACGTTCTAGTCGGTGAAGCTGGTACACTGTGAATGTTTGAACCTGAGAGTTTGAACAATCCCTGTCAGCCCTTCCATTGATGATTTAAAAATTGAACAATTTTAACGCTCAATAGCAAACGATAAAAACATTCTAAGATTTTAGTCGTTCAATACTAGGCATTTTTTCTGATTCTGAAGAATATTTCAGCGTTATTTTTTTGTCCTACGACTAGATAAATACGAAAATCTCTAAAAACAACAAATTTGTAACTTGATGCATAGATATAAACAACCACAAGAAGAAGGAAATTGTGAAAAAAATGAGCTTGATAAAACATTAGTCAAATTGCTGTTTATCTACTTATTGAATGGTTCATAAAGTTCACCTCTTTCAGAAAAGTATAGTTTGATCATTGTTAAATGATGATATGTAATTAAATCCATCAACTGTGCAAATCAATCGTAAGAACAAAGCAAAGCTTTTGTTCTCAATACATATCAATACATACGAATTGCATCGATATTGCATAGCGCAGGTATTAGAACAAATCCCACAAACATCATTCATTTGTAAAAAAAAACACACAGATCCGCTAAATGAAAATAAACGGCAAATATCACTTGGAGTTTCCATTCATTCACATTCACTAGAACTAAAGAGGAAAAAGAGCTTATCGAAAATAGCATTTCACGCTACGGTTAGTCGAAACAGCGGCCACCATCAGCAGCATAGATTGCTTCAACTATTTCGCATATCTACCTAAACATAGCTGCCACAAACACACACTATACATAAATCCAGTCCGTGTAGCATAGACGGTAGAGCATAGCTCTCCGGAGCAAACAATTTGCATAAAACATATTCATTCCTGTGTACATAATAACACTATAAATGCAAGTAGCAAAATCGGCGGTCCGGAACACACAGTAAATGAATAGCGCACTGATGATGGGCCGAAAACGGAAATGCCCCAGCACTGGCAACAACGTCTTCGGGCAGGAGTGTGGTTAGTAACGAAATTCAAGGCACAACGATATTACATTCCTGTGGTAAAACCACTGCATTCCGAGAACTCGTGTCCAATATATCGAATGAGTGCAGAAACATTTATCATTCTCCAATTCGCTGTTCAGCATGCTGAATAATATTGACGTCCAGTCAAGACGTCGCGTCGTCTTGAACTAGTTTTACTTTATGAATGGCTGTTAACTACGAAGTCGAATAGAAAAATGAAAACAAATAATTGTCCAAACATATTAGGACAATTGTGAACAACACAATTCAAATGTAAACTTCGATGGTCGGAATGACACGAAAATGTGAAAACCAAAATTGACTAAGATTACTGACAATCGTTAATAACAAAACATCTGTCAATGTTGCTTCTATATTTACAATGGGTATTCGACATATTTCTATAAAACCATGCGGGGTCCCTTTTAAACCGTATGGCTACCATACATTAATGATAGTCAATCTTAATCATTGCGCCCTCATGCGCGAGCGATCTCGCTTGCGATACTGAGAGTCATTAACTGGATAACAAAACATGATATGGATTTTCCACGAGAAAATCTCCTGAATTTTCACGACATTTTTAATAATTTCTTCATGGAATTTTCTACATTCGAAATTCTGGTAAATCATGGGCAACCAACTTACACTGATTAATTGAATATTATTCGGCAACTCGGCAGTACGAAAATCATTTTTTTGTGAAATATCTTGGCTGTGTCCATTTCGAAACATGTGCTGTGTACCGTTTTGGCTCAAATTCCGAACATGACTTATATTCCGAACACTAGCTTTTAAATGGCCATTTTGGCTTTATTCGTGTAATTTTCCCCATAGGAGCTGGAATTCGTTTGTAACATTGATCCTCAGGACGAAAAACCGATAAAAACTTCAGTTTTAGGGCGCTAAAACGCCAGTGTTCGGAATATGAGTCATGTTCGGGATTTGAGCCAAAACGGTATATGCGCAGACCATACAAATTACATTGATTGTTAAATTTCGAATTTTCATGATTTGTATTAATTTTAATCAAGCTGAATTTTCTTACAAAAAATTCTATCAAATCCCTTATTTCAGATCGCATGTTACGAAAACATCAACAGCTTCTTGCTTACTCAGATACTACACCTTCAAGAAACTTTACTGCTCAGTTTATTCGTCCCATAGCTTCCATTTTTATTCTATCAAAATCAGAACAATAAAAAATGGCTTGTTTCGTATTCTTGAGATTATTTCAGCTGAGAGTACGCTTCCTAGCAAAAAGAACAGAAGTATATTTCTGTTTTCTGTGGAATGGAACAGTTCCCTTGTATAACCATGTACATAATACTAAAACAATCCTTCTACGATGAACTCCTCACAAACTTCATTTTACTTATTGTGCAACATCGGAAAAAAGTCAATCCTAAAAAGTTTTCGGAAGACCTATGATCGAACCAATTTATCCACACTAAAAAACACTAAAAAAACACTTTCTGTATATACACTGGATTAACGATATCTTTTCAAAAATCATTCGAGTCACAAAAACTAATCTTTTGGGGAATGGTTGCAAGATGACAACAGGATTTAATCACCTCGATCATATCGTTGATAAAGATAAATTGTTGAATAATGAAAATATTTCATATCACTTAGTTTGATTGTTCTTATATCCTTCTCGGTTGTCATCCAAACGACTTCACTTCTTCTAAAAAAATGATTGGATATCATGTGTACATCTTGCATAATTTCCCTAGACAGATATCTGCCCTTCCACTCGTGTAGTGTGCAGTGCAGTCTCTTGGAGGCACGAAAGTTCAGTAGCATGGCTTGGTAGATCATCTGCTTGGGTTAATACTGTAGACGCCCGTGCCTGCCTTCCTCTGCTGATATGTGCAGCATGCGACATCGACTGCACGGATAAACTGCATGCAAATATAATCGTTTGTACGAATGGTGCTCCACTGCATTTCGCATAAACAACTTTCCCTGCGGACACTGTACCAGAATAAGGACTTACTGGTACGGAGACCGGGTGATACGGGCCCAACCGGTTCTCCCGGGATAAGTTCATTGAAAAGTCAGCCGGTAGCCTGCGTGCCAAAAATGAGAAGTGGGAGGCAGTCGAGCGTGATGAAATATGTGTTTCAATTATAATGGCAAATTAAATGGCTTTCGTTCATGGAACGGAAAATTGTACCGCTAGGCTGTCGGGAACACCTGTTCGAAGATTTAACAGCACGGGCTGCGTGTGTCATAATAAGCCATTCCGGAAGAGGTTGATTGGGGTACCTAATCAGTTAAGGATCAGCATGAAATTGCTATTGTGACACTCGTTTAGCAATAAGTTTAAGAGAAATTGTGTTATTTTTTGTTTGGATATAGACTGCAAAATAACAATACTGCTGTAGTAATGGTTTCTGTACAAGAGTTTCAAAAGTTTTATTAAAATAATCTATTTTCTTAATCATTTCTCTAGAATAAAAAAAGTGACCATCATTAATGGTTCTATGCGCACTCAGAGAAACAGTGTTCTCAATATCAATATTGCAATATTAATTGCAAATAAAATGCAAACAAAAACAATTAGATACATGGTTGCACAAAATATACAACTTCACTAAAAGTTGACTCACCAAAGCCGAATCCAATTTAATAGCATAATAGAATAAAGTTCATAATACTTTTCAAAACTGCCAAACAAATATCGCATTTAACTGTGAACGCCATCGAAATTTTGCCCGTTACGATAATAGCCATGATCACGATATTAAATAAACCAAGCCTTCCGGTTGAAAATTATTACCATCACAATGCAGTTGCAAACAATACATAATTACGACTCATTTGAATTGTGCTACATCACGCTTCGACAACCAACCTGCTTTACTCCGATGTCCGGAACAAATGGGAATCAACAAACTTTCAAACCAACCACCGCGTACCCGAAGCGATGTCATTCTTTCCCACAAACTGGTATCCTCCCAGCCGAAAACCTGGAGCAACAATTTTCGCACACGAGCACCGAAGGCTTCCATTCTCACGGTCTGACTTTTCAATGAGCCGGAAAACTAGGAAAATTGTTTTTCAGAAAAAGTTCGCCTGCACCGAAATTGGTACCGCTTTTCCAACCATTTTCTTAGCTTAAGTAAAATGCTACTATTGACCTGCTTTTTCAAGCTTCTGGCTTCAGCTTTCATCATGACACTTTCATGTTGCTGCATGAACAACTAATATTCTTGAAAGTTTTTTTTTATATTCTAGCATGCCAAATTGTTTCCCGCGTGTTTCGTCGTCTGCACGTTTCCATTCGCTTTCGACTATTGCATGCTGCTTCTTTTTTTATTACAGTTATCGCACTTCAAACAGACTATATTTACTAACCTCTTTATGCGGGTTTATGAACTAAAAAAAATACTAGCCAAGTAACCATCCCTGCCTCAACAACGAACGGAACGATTGAGATGAACCGGCAACACGAAACCGTCACGGAAGGCTTCAAACAGAGAAAACTTTCGCCCTTTCATGTTGATATGTTACACCCAAAAATGGTATAGACGACCATGTCTAAAAGTGTAGCAATTTGCAAGGTTTGTTAACTGAGAACCTAAAACATAAAACGAACAACCTGGTAGGTAATATCTGTATTTCATGCAATCTAAATAAATAATATTTCCGTACACTTATCGTATTTCTCAGCGCAGTAAAGCTTGGCAGAAATGTGATTGAAAACAACATTTTCAGCTGAAGTGTTCAAACTCAATCGATTTTGCCAAGTGAATGATTGCTATTTTCCCGATGCGATGCAGTTGGTGGGGGATCAACCTTCTAACAACATCATTACTGAGCTTCCGATGCAGTTGTTTAACGATTGATTGTATACGTCACAAACAGAGTTTTACTGCACGTGGGTGGGTTTCTTTCATACATAAAATGACTTCTAAAAATCAGATAAAGGGAGAGGGATCATTTGAGCAGCAACGCCTATTCCCGTCAGCATCGTTTATAATTCATTTCGTGTTCCAACGATACCTACTGGGGATCTACAGATGCTAACAGTTTGTGTATTGAAAACCAAATAATTCGCTTGTAATGCGCTACAGTAGTGAACGATCGGGAATATAAGGTGCTGCCCAAATGGTCCGATACCCTACGTGCAGAAGAATGTTTCAGATTTATTCCTTGTTCATTCCAAATATCTTATACAAACCATTTCTAAATCACTCCCTTTCAATACCACAGGTCACATTCGTATATTCTACCGTAATTTGGTGAAGTCGTGGATGTGCAGTAGTACTTGTTTCCTTTTTAATTAAGCGTTCATCCAAATTCACGATCTCAAATTCAAATATTAAAACTATCACGGCATTTTTGAAGTATTTCCCATATAGTAGAGATTTGTTTCGTTTTCAAGTGACCTTGTTAACTAGGTTGAGAGTAAATGATATATACAAACCAACACCTGGGTGAGGCTAAACCCAAGTAGTATGGGGTATATCGCACCCGACCCACTAAAACCAACTTCTTCTTCCCCAGTCAAACTCCCCTGACCCACAATTTGACAATACTTCGAAATGGTACGGGTCGCGACTAACTAGAAAACTCACTCGTGTGCAAACGCAGCTAAAAGGTGTAAACAGCGTCACAAATGTTATACTACCGCTTTTGGGCAATAGGAAATTAACTTTGATTGAACTGAACCTGAGTTGCGTTCTCTTGCCTACGCAATGCGGTCGGGTCTGAGCTTGACGACCGACTGGCAAATAGCACACACAACGTCACTTGCTCAGTACAATTGCTAATGAAGAATGTGTGTAGCCGCCAGACGTTCTTAATACTCACGCTACTCTAATGTAAACGTGTACTATACACATGTGGAAGTTTTGGCTCGACAAATGGATTGCGAGTGATTCGACTATGCGTCCAATTTGGGAATCTTGGGCTCATTTAGTAGCCGCTAAGTTGCGAAGGCCGACGTAGGTCCTTCGTAGCTTAGTTGGTTAAAGCACCAGTCTCGCGAACTGAGGGTCGTGGGTTCGAGCCCCATCGAAGGAAAGCAGATACCTCCAATATATTTTTCAAATCATAATCTTCCACATAATGTACATATTCACATCTGAGCTGTTGTTGTTGTCCAAAACGCCACAAAACGATTCAACTTTGATATGATCTTTTGAGATGCTATGTTCACTGCATTCCATATATTCTCATCCCAAAACATTCACACATCATCGAGAGTTTGATGGAATATCACCCACAAGTCCAGATTGACACATTTCTGGACGTATCTGCACTAGTCCAGCTGCCGCTTCCAAAAGGGATATGGTACGGGTCGTCGGATAGCAATACATCAGTGTTCTTGCACAGCCGGGTCTGTCTGTACAGGCCTATCCACGGAAGAGGTGTTTTTAGTTACGCACGGAGTGCAGACCAAATACCTCGGTGATGCAAGGCAAGTGTTGGCCTGCAGCAAGGCCTTATCCAGCGCCTTCTTGCTTCCGCTAGGGATGCTTGTAATAAAACCTTTTCGTAACCGAATCGCAAAAACCTAGATTTGGACTCCACACTGATATCTTAGTAAGGCCACCGGGTCTTCGGCTTGGGTTATCCCGCCCAGTTGTCAGTACTGGACTACCCATACCGGGCATAGAGCTCTCTCCATGATCCCATCCCCAACACCATCTCTGTCAAATGTTTTATACGCGGAACTCGGTGACGAAAATCGTCTCACCCCACTGCGTTCTACGGATGCAGTTGATATCCTCGCCCAGGCCAAAGCTTTCCATCTCCTCTGATGGCCTTCAGGACATCGGCATAGCAATTATCATCAGTCTTGACAATAATTCCTTCGCTGCTATTCCTTCTTTTGCCACGGCCATTGGAAGGCGCACTGCTACGTGCACTCCTCTTCTTAGCCACAGGCGCCGTTGCTTCTTCAGCAGCACTTTTTGTCTACAGTTTTGGGATGTAGTACTTGATTTGTACCCATTTGCCGTAAACCTGTAGCTCTATGAGGTGTTCTCTGTTTCAGAAATGTAATCTTGCCAGAGTGACTGGACTCATATCAGGTAGGATATGTTGCCCTTTTGTCTTATAGGGGAGTGGAAGTGCCCAATTTGTCCTCCAAATCGTAGTAAATCGTTGTCGAGAAAGGAATTCAGACACCAAAGTCAATGATTGTTGTCACCTACCTTCACTTTCCCTAAATCTTCCGAAAATTCTTGGTACTGTATGACCTCTTCTGTATTGCTTCTCGAAGTTCATGAACAGTTTAGTAGGAAGAAAGAACTCGATTTTCCCTTTCTTCTCAAGAGTTAGACAGGAAACGCAAAACACTTCCATACGTAGGTAATGAGTCAATTCCACAACATGTCGATTCTAGCCAGATCAGCGACAGTTTTTTTGAATTAAACTGCGCATCAGACTAATATGACTATGGGCGCAGATTAGCGCGATGAAGAAGATACCATTTATTCAGATCTGGGGGATCATTTGACACCTGGACTCTTACGACTCATAATCTTCAACGAACACACTGTATTTGGTTTTAAGATCATGGTTGCGGACTAACTTGGTTTCCAGAGGATGGAAACGACGCAATACCTTTGAATGAAAATCTGACTATTGCGCTACATTGTCTTTCGACGGTTTTTTAACCACGCAACGAGCGGTTTCGTCATGCCGGTGGGTTGTCAAAAACTGTTCCTCATGCACTTTCTTCTCTGTAAAGGGTTGTTGAGAAGATCTACACAATCAGTAAGCGATATCAATACTAATCCGGCACTCTGACCCATAAGACAGTTTCCTCCTACTAGCCAGTCTAATTGGGAATCATGAAGTCCTCCGATAACTTCATGCAGCCTGGTTTGAAGATATCATTAGAATAAATCATGCTTATCGATTTTGTTTGCTTTATGGCAACCTGAATCAGCAAGTTGAATATCAGAAGGTATATTACAAGACTCAATGTCAATTGTGGAGGAAGGAAGTAATTTTTGGTGACACAAGACCGGACAGGTTGAGACAACTTGAAGTCATTGAATCTTAAGCGTATTTGGACAATACCAATTTGCTTGATTGTGGATTCAGTTAAGTGACCACTTATCCCTCTTTTTTTACTATTTGTTTATTTATTAAGGCTCAGGCGTTTTCTGAAAACTTTGCGGAACCAAATACAAATTAAATAATACAAAGTGATTAATTTAACATTCAGGAGAAAACATCTTGTCATTCATTCTGTGGTCTTCCGAGAGCTCTTTCTCGGAGGGTCGCGCTCCGTGGATACAGATGAAGCAAATTGTGCCCGACGCTGGCTCGCCTCTAGCGTCCGTGCTTTTTCCTTCGTGACTACCTTAAAGTCATTGACCAACTGCGAACAGTTTGCAATCCTGAACGTCCTTTCAATATCTTCTTCTTCTTATTGGCATTACATCCCCACACTGGGACAGAGCCGCCTCGCAGCTTAGTGTTCATTAAGCACTTCCACAGTTATTAACTGCGAGGTTTCTAAGCCAGGTTACCATTTTTGCATTCGTATATCATGAGGCTAGCATGATGATACTTTTATGCCCAGAAAATTCGAGACAATTTCCAATCCGAAAATTGCCTAGACCGGCACCGGGAATCGAACCCAGCCACCCTCAGCATGGTCTTGCTTTGTAGCCGCGCGTCTTACCGCATGGCTAAGGAGGACCCCTTTCAATATACTCGTCGTCAATATCCGGTCTCTGCTTCTCGTTCACTTCCTGCATCTGACTTTCTTCTTCTTCTTCTTGATGGACTCCAATAGTTACTTCCTCTACAGGGTGTCTGCAAATTATCCGTACAGATTTTGATAGTTTGCTTCTACAAAGCAAAAACAGACAATAATGGTTTGAATCGGTAGCTATATGGGCATGACAACTCAGCAGGCTGTAACAGATGTATATTCTGAGAACACTGAGCGTCATTTCATGTATAAAAATAAGTCTTTGTGAATGCTTTTTTCCCGGTTTTCCGAACAAAAAGGCATTGCCTTCCTACTCACCCGATTCGGATTGAATTTATCATTCGGTATGGTCCATCTTAAAATCAACAACCATCAAAACACCGAACATATTATCGAGACATTTGAAATCATGTCACAATCGTCAAAAATGTGTGAAAAGTATCTGTATAGAACGTGAAAAGACACGTGCGGCCATCGTGATTTTTTTCCAACGCGATCGAAGGCGTACAACTCAGGATACAGGGGTCATTTTAATGTGAACAAATTCAGCTTGGTTTATGTAGTCCTATTATAATAACATGCAATGCATGCTGGTTCTTTAATTTATTCCAAAAAATATTAAAAAACCTGTCATGTTGTACGGATTATTTGCAGACACCCTGTAGTTCAAAGATTCCGTCTTCCGTTACTTCCGTTACTTTCGCTTTTTTTACAATTTCCGACGTTTCCTATGGTGGAATGATGAATCCGTGTTGTGGGTTCCGATTTTTCCTCGAAGGGAAAGTTCTTTGACGATGTCCTGAAGCTTGACATAGAAATCATGTGTTCCTCAAACCGTCATGAGAAACTTTTACTTTTCGGAAGTTGACTGCAATTGTCAGAGGAATTTCTTTCTCAATTTCCATATACACACCCCTAACACCAGTGTAGACATGGTCCAATTCCATGTAAAGGGGAAACTTTTCACGAATTGTACATTGCAATTTTCCAAACTGATTGAGAACCACTGTCAGTTCGTTGTCTGTTATATCCGGTGGCAGATCAAATACCCATAACGTAACGAGAATTGCGGCCCGCTTCCATCATGCACACATCCACAGATTTCCCATTAGTATATTTAAAATTCCTTGGTTCCGCATTTCTTCGAAGCGATTCTATCATAACTGCCTCGGAAATAAATTTGGTGCAAATGCTTCTTTTTTCCGTCAATTTGTATACTGCTTCCACATCCGACACATGACAGTCCAAACACTTCACGAATTCAGCAATCTCCAGCCACGACGGCCGAGGTAAATCGATTGTGAAACGGAATTCGACCGTATTAATAACTACCTCACTCATAACAATACGTTTGTTTTTGCTCATGTAAAGCAGAAAAGAAAATAGCCCGACGATGCTCACTGGTGCTGAACAGAGCTATCGGCAAACAACTGAAACGCAAAACTGCTTAATCCGGCAGAGCACATCTGTAGTCGCATGCGTCGTGTACGACAGATGCCGACCAACTGACTTACTCATCCCTCTTGTTGGATTTCATAATTCATTGGCCAATGATTGCGTGATAAAGTTGATCTGCGAACCACAATCCAGCAGGGCTCTACCTTAATGGGGCTTCGAATTCTAACCCAGAATGTCGCACTGGAACTATTGAACGGACTGCATTCGTAAAGACACTGCTAGTCGATGATTGACATGATGGAACTGAATCTTTTGCGCCTCCTGAAACCACTCGACCCGGCTGCTACTTTGCTTGGTTCACCTCGCTGCTGTTCTTCGGAGACTCGATCAATTCTTCCTTGTGATGCAAAGAGTGGTGTCCTCGTCTTTGACCCGATGCCTCTTTAATAAAGAAGAAAAAACATATACTCCGCCGTTTGT
Organism: Armigeres subalbatus; assembly: GCF_024139115.2. NCBI lineage: Eukaryota > Metazoa > Arthropoda > Insecta > Diptera > Culicidae > Armigeres > Armigeres subalbatus. The sequence goes on from NC_085140.1 coordinate 143,432,163, forward strand.
CAGAAAAATGTTCATCAAGTAATTGCCAAGCATGCACAAAATTGGCGTCTGAGATTGATTTGACGTCAGTCAGACCAGCGACGTTGCCAATTATAGCATTCTCCAGATGGTAGAGATGATTTTCTCTAACCAACTCTCGAGTATAGTACGGCGAACTCTAGATAGATATCGTCTTGCTCCTCTCGTTCGATTGGAAGAACCTGATGACGATTTCTTGATGAAGCTTGATAAACTCTCCGTTGGCGTTCTCCACACTTCGTTGATACACTTTCACTTGAGCTGTAGTCAGCTCAGCGTTGTCCGCGTTTGCCCTTTCCAGGATGGTTTGAATCCGAATCACATTGCTACTTGTCAATCCACGATTGTGGACCAACAGCTCAAACTCCTGGTCAGCAATACTATCAATCTTTGCTGCCTTAGGATTTTTCTTCACTTGCATTTTGGAATACATGACAAACACTATCACTTGAATTCGATGGATTGTTCACTTGTTAATGTTTTCAACTTAGGTTTCATTCAATGAATTCAATATCTACGGGTTCCGCTTCTCTGCCCTGTCAACCACTGGCCACAACTCGATGTATTCGTTCGCCGGTCAGCGAATCACTCAATCGGATTGACAATGCTCGCTTGCCTTCCGCAGTCTAAATACTGAATACCGGACAGTTCTGGACTGGTAACCGGTTTGCTAAAGATCCACTTCCACCAAGTATGTATCTGGATCGAATGCTACCGAGCCAGGAACAATAGCAATAGTCTGACTGGGACGGGATTGCTGACTGCTATAGGGGATAGCAGCAGAAATGGAAACTGTGTCAAACGGTTGATTGACGACACCTTCGACTGGTGCAGCGTCTGGGTTGTGATTTTGAAGATCTAAGGACTAAGCACCATACTTCAACATATTCTGGTAGAATACTCGAATCCGAGATGCGTTATGATAAAATCCTTCGCCTGTTCAGCGACATAATATGAAGATCTATTTCTACGATATCTACGACGCTCCAAACCGTCCTTGAAATCAGAACTCAGTATTCAAATCGACCAACAAGAGGATCGACGATGTTCCCACTATTTTTATGAGTTGATGATAGAATCCGTCACCTGTCCAGCGATATAATAGATCTATTTCAATATCTACGACACTCCAAACTGTCCATGAATTCAAATCTTAATATTCAAATCGATCAACAAGAAGATCTACGATGTCCCAGCTATTTTTATGAGTTGGAATAGCTCCACGTGACTTCGTTACACCATTATAGACACATTACAGAATTAGATACTCCAAAATGTCCTTGAGTTCATTTCTAAATATACAATTCGATTAACAAGAAGATCTACGATGTCCGATGTCCGATGTCTTCGCTACACCATAATTAATACATTACGGAATTCATTAAGCATCTACGACACTCTAAGCATTCCTTGAGCTCAGTTCCTAATCTTCAAATCGATCAACAAGTAGATCTACGATGATCTAGCATGATTTTACTGCCACAAAAATGTGTATGGCAAAGGACAAAAGTCTGCTTCTACTATGGCTCTACATTCCTACTGGAACTTGGCCTACTTTTCAATTTATCAATAGACTTCAACATATATTATATTAGCATTATCTAAAAGGTTTTCTATACCTGCAATTGCATGAGTATGTATCTTGTGTGGCAAGTACAATGGATACACTATGTTTCCCACCCCAAACATCCTAAACCAGACCGAGAATCAAACTCGCCAACTCAGGATAGGTAATCATACGCCTTTGCTCGCATGGCTAACTGGAGACTCGCAGATCCATAAAGTATGTCATCCATCCAGATCCGTAAAAAACGTTACGTAAACAAATATCCTTTTCAACATCCAGACTCAAGAATATTCTGGAGCTCCGTAATTGTTCTGGGAATACTGTTTTTTTTATATATAATGATGTAATGATTCTCCAACTAACAAACAAGCTATAGAACCTATAAATCACTCTTTTAATCTTTAAGACCTCCAATATCTGAACTCAAGAATGGTTTGGGGTACCGTAGGTATTCTGGGAATGTTATATTTTGTATATACTGATGGAATGATGTCCCATGAGGTTTCTTCACCTAGCACACAAGATCGGGAAACTTATAAATCACTCTGTTGGTCTTGCAGACCTCCCAGATATGAACTCAAGAATGGTTTGGAGTACCGTAGATATTCTGGGAATGTAGTATTTTGTATATACTGGTAAAGTAACGTCTCATGGGGCTTCTCCAACTAAGACACAAGCACGGGAACCCCTATGATTCACTCTGTTAGTCTTGTAGACCTACAAGATCTGAACTCAAGGATGGTTTGGAGTATCGTGAATATTCTGGGAATGTTGCGCCATTGCTCTCTTCCAACACATCTGCTGCAGCGCTACCTTACTGAAACCGCGGTCCTTCAGCATATCGCCGACTAAGGATGGTTTTGATTTGATCATTTATTAATTTGATCAATTGATTTCAATTATGTTTCAGCAAAAGAAACACTTAATACTTCGCCCATTATATTTCTAGCTAAAGAGCTTATTTTAGAGGGCACAAAGATTCAATTGAACAAAAACTTAAAGCAGGAAGCAAACATGGACAAGAACTAAAAGTTTAGTATCGTTCATATCCATAAGACATTAAAAATAAATCACCGAACAAATTACAGAACCTCCAATACAAATCAATTTTCAGCATTTCCAACCAACGGATATCAGATTTTTATACAATTCTGTACTAAAAACCAGCAAAGTTCGTTTAAAATTCATTTTGACACATTCAAGTGGAGCTAAAAGAACAGTACAAAAGAAATTTGATAACCATTATGAACCCCAGAACTGCTCCTAACCGCAAGTCACGCATCCCTGCTTGATTTAATATTTAGATAAAGACTTACATGAGGCTGATTCACTCGGCCGCTACGAGAAATCTCCACTATATTCAAAGTGCTTAATTAACGGAAGAATTCCTATAATCTCAGTTATGAATGCTAGGCTTGTAGAAACCTTATTCCTCAAAAGAATGTATCAACAAACCAAAAAAGCAGGTGACTCATCAGCTACAAAACGATTCCTTATTCTACCCCCACAAAGCTTTTTACCAGACACGAGTTCAATCTCGCCAAACCCTCCGCTCGTGCCAAATAGCTTTTCGTCTGCTGGTGATTGTCATGCATCGACTTTCTTTTTGTAGAAAACAGCGACTGTCAACCAGTCAGTCACCAAGCGTGTAAAAAAGCGAAAGTAATCTGTTTGAAGTTTTTCAATTACGTTTATTGCTGCTTGCGCCGTGTGAATGCTTCTACTCAATCTCAGTCGTTCCAGTTGCCCCAAAAAATCCCCGAAAAATTGAATTAAACTCTAACACAATAACAATTTTGTGTGCAAGGATAACCCGAACAGTGACTGAATACTAATGACGCCCATTGTTGGTTCGCGTTTCTTTCTTCTCTCTCTCCTTGATGGGATGCGATCCCTTCACATTTCTACCCCACAGGTTAGACCAAATTCTTGGCAAACAAGGATCAAAATCAAAAGATGTGTATGCATCGAAAATTAGCTTAGCTTCTCGAGTAGTGAAAATTGAAAGACAAGTAAGTGGATACCCTTTCCAGCATATGTAGTTTAGTGCTTCAATCGAGTGGAAAACCAACCATGATCCGTCCGTTTATCTTCCGCACAGGTCGACGACATAGAGACAAAGGTAGATACATTTATAGAGTTATACATGCAGGATCGGAAGCGCCTTTTATCACTTCCACTCCATCCTGACACATCACATTCCAACAATCCAAACCTTCCATCGTTGCCACCGAAAGGGGGCGGAGCAGCGGCTGTAATCACGTCTGTGACAAGTAGTTCTAGTGGTTCGTTAAAAGTAAGTATCGCCCATCAGCGTTTAAACCGAATTGTTATTTAGATCGCATACATCAAATTAAATATGACGATTATTAAGCTATTGGGATCATGATCAACCTAAAAAATACAATTGAATCTAATAAAGATATTTCTAGCCCGTGAACAAACTAAATTGCAATTTTAATCTTTACGATTGAAAACTTCTTCGATGCAAAATCCATCCACGGATTTTTTTTTGAATTTTTATGATGAGATTTCTCTGAATTCTTATGGGAAAATTTTCTTTATTTCTTTTCATGAAAAAATAATCAAAAATTCCAAACTTTTATTATTATTTTTTTTCTCTCTCTTTCTTTATGTGAAATTCTGAATTCCAACGAAAAATTACTTCTTATTTCAGCTCATTTTTTTCTATTTAGAAGTTTTATGAGTTTAAAAAAAATCTAAATTCTTCTTTTAACGGAAAATTCTTTCAAGTTCCACGATTAGTTCTACTGAATTCTTCAAGGATTTTTTCATAATTTCTGCGGGAATCTCTTCTGGATTTTGGCAAAAACTTCTACCTAATTTGAAATTTATAACTAAATTAAAGATGATTTTATGTTTTTTTTTGTTGCGTCCATTGAGTTGAACTAGAGTTGATTTTATGTTAGTAAAACAATTAAACGTGAAAGATGGGTTATAAGTAGGATCTTCAATTGAAAATTATATTTCTTGCCATCACTTCATAAATTTATTCACAAACTTTAGATTAGGCAAAAAAACCCTAATGTTCATCAATGTATGACAGTAAACTAATGTTCCTATTTCAAATTTTAAAATCCCTTCGGCAGCCAAAACCTATTTTAATAGATAAACAATTTTCGGAACCGAATTCACCGATCGCGAAAACATTCGAAGAGCCAATACAGCAGAAACGTCCACCAATGCAACGCGGATACTCCGACTTGGGACATAGAATTAAGAAGCGAGTTACTTTAAGGTAGGCTTTAATCATAACTTTGTGAATAGGAATTATTTTCAAATCTGTGCGATTGAAATCTTATTGTCGCAAAATTGTGCCTCGCGCTACAATTGTTTAAATCATTTTCAACACTAAATTTGAAAACCTGACGCTGCTGAACCCTGGAGGATATATTTTAACACCTACCCTATTAGACAAAATGTTATCAATTGTCGGCCTGATCAATTGTGTTTTCCATCTACTGAGAATTTGTTCAACTACTTATAATATTTCTACTAATATTTCAGTTCATATTGTTTTATTAAATTTCACAAATAAACGTTTCATAAGAAAATCAACTTCCCCATTGCAGCTCTATACCCCCGCAGTATGTGGGAAACAGCACCGGTCAAACGCACGACCGTGGTGATGTCGTAATCGTAGTTCCTAATATCGATTCCGACCAGCTGGAGCCGGTCGGCATCGAAGATCTTGCATCCGTCTGCATCGATACCGAGATCGAAATGGAACCCGGTAGCCCGAAAACCATTACGGAAAGCTCGAGTAAGTACCGGACCTAATTTACACCAGGGCACCCAATAAAATATCCAGTGGGAATATCCAATATTGAAAAAAAAAATCTATTTTGACAAATTATTCGATTCGAGTTTTAAAACCAATATTATATCTCTCTTTCAAAAACAATTTAAAACCCAATAAATTTATAACTACATCGGAAAAATAAATTGATTTGTTATTCCATACTCATGACTGGATTATTTCTTCATACACACATACAATTGATGAAGAAGAATCACTCTTATGATCTAATTCTAGTGGCAACAACAATTGAACTTAATAACTAAATAATTGACAGCAAAATGCTTCACTAAATTCTTTTACAATGCCTACTCTGCCGTCATACGCATATTTGTCCCATGTTTGCTGGGATTTCCTATGTACATGGGACAGTTATGCGTATAACGGCAGTACTCCCACCCTCCAAAGTTTCAATATTCGCATTCATCGTCCACCTGAGAAACCTCACAGCTTGGTCTGGGAAGTTTTCTTATTTTCTACTACGCAAATCTACCAACATATTACACATAAAAAACAAACAAACTGCCGCAACAACAGAACAGTTCATAAATCATATGGAGAAGTTTCAATTACAAATTATGATTTGTTTGCGTATAATTTCCATAAAGATGGACAAGTCTAGAACTTTTATAAAAGTATTGAATACCTTAATTCTCAATTTGGCAAATGGGACATGCTTTACAAAAAGTATACGCTTCATCACTATCACCTGCCTCCAAAGCGTAGCTGTCCATATCGATTACGATTGCCGGCTGAGCATATGGTGAAGGCGACGGCAATAGCATTGTATGTATACCATCATTACGAGGCGACATGTGTGGACAGATTCGTGCCGAAATTGACTGCTACTATGTAGGTATAGCAAATTGCTTGTCGTCATTTGCTAATTAATTATTTTCGCAAACAGCATGCAGCAGAAGAAACTCTGAGCTGGGAGGCGAGATGGTCGCACAGTCATTTTGAATTGGAATGAACAGGACACCCGTTCGAATGTCATACATATATCTTGTTATGTTGCCTAATTAGTGCGAATATGTTTATTTTCTTGCTAAAGAAATTCAATGGTTTTTTGTTACCAAAGCAAATATTCTCTTACACACATTTCTGTGAATAAATATGGGTCTTTTAATAATAATACGGAACAAGGAGAACTAAAATCTAATGTACAACTCTTACCTTGGGTACTAGCATCTTTATAAACTGAACCAGGAAATGTCTCATTAATTTACGGTTTACTATCTAGTAAAATAGTCTTAATAAAGTTGTAAATTTGAATATAATAAACAAAGAGCGACAGAGTTTATTAAATAATTTAGTTTATATAGATACTGAAAGCAAAGTTGTGATAGTATTTAAAATATGCATAACCATTAGGGGCAAGCCAGAGTAAACGCGACGAGCGATGCGACGTGACTCACGTAAAAGAATAACAATCATTATCAACAGGCTGTCAAATTACACTGTCGCGTTATTTGCATCAATTTACATGCTTTTGGAAAAAAAATCGGTTTTAATTATTTTCCAATGGAGGAACCCTTGCGGAAAATACAACGGTTTTTCAAGAATTCAGAAATGCAATGTTCGATCGGGTCAAACATACAATGGACTAAGTTCCAAAAGGTGTGTCTACAAAAACAAATACACACATACAGACATCGCCTCAGTTCTTCGAGTTAAGTCGATCGGTATATCTCCGGACACTCTATCAAAAGTTTGTTTTTGGAGTGATGCTATAGCTTATCGGTACAACTTTGTTGTTCGAGGAAGACAATTCCAACGGAGGCGATGGCTTAGCGTAGATCGGCGTGGTTCAATATGATCATTCTTTAAAACATACCTCTTTGACCTGTTTACGTCTTTCTTGAATTGGCGATGACCATCAAAGAGGATAATACAGGCAATACTGGCATTTTTCGTGTCGCGTGAGAGCGAAAATGGAGGCATTTTCATTTTCAAGAGACCAAATGAAAATGTATCGTGCTCCTGTCTCACCTGTCACATTACAAGCAAACAACGATGACTAGTCCATAAAATGATTATATTTTCCCTGATATTCTAATAAGAAGTAATAATAATTACATCATTGAAGCATAGACAGCTTGTTTGATGCGCTTTCATGAAATAAAAATCTGTGAAAATTTGGCAAAATCACTTTCATTGTTCATGTTTTCTATGAAAGCGAGAGAGATTTAAATGTAAATATCGCAAGGCTTCTCCCAACGAAAAAGAAAACTGATACAGAGACAACGTCCGTAATTTGAGGAGAATATTCGAAAAATTCTGGAGAATTTTCCCGAGTGTTCATGAAATTCAGGAGTTACTCCATGCATTTTTAAAAAAAATCTCTTGGAATATCTTAAGAAATTTCTCCAGGAACTGCTCTAGCAATTTCTTCAGGAATTGGTCAATACAAAATACCAACAAAGAAAAGACGGACAATGAAGTTCTGCGGGACATCATCAGAAACCCTACCGGAGTATTAAAAATTGCTCCGAAAATTCTTAAGATTTTCGTTAACAAATGTAAGGAATGATTTTTTTTAAACGAATTCTGTTGAATTTGTCAATAGTTAATACTAAAAAGTGGTTTTTCTTGGACGTTATCGTAGCAGAATTTCCCAAAACTATTAGTGAACAGGAATTCTCCAGAATTTTTAAAGATTAGTTTCCCCACAATTAGTAGAAAAGGTATTCCTCAGAACTTCTGAATGAAGAATTATGTTTATTTAGTTTAAAAAATCGAAAAGGCATTTTAGCAATTCCCATGTTTTTTTCGAGAAATTCATTTTTGTTTTTTTTTCCTGAAATTTCGCATATTCTTTGTGATCAAAAAACATAATTTGCATCATTCGTTTGCCATGTTGACTCTAGTCTAACTTTTGACAAGGGCCTAGGCAAAAACACCTTGATCACTTTTAAAAAAATATAACGGTATATCCGATCATTCTGGTGTCTTCGGCATTGTTTTAAGTTATCATTGGGGCTATGTGAGAAAATATACACTGTGATAAAAATGGTTCAGTCGTCGAAAATAAAACTTTCAATTTTTATTTCCTCAAAAATGAATAATATATGTACTTTTTTGCACTATGGGTCATAATGGACAAATGATGGACAAGAAAGTTATTTTTTTTAAAGTTGGGTTTTCAAAATATTTATTACGGTTTCATAAAAGTACGTTAAATTTGTTAAAGATTAACAGTATTTTTTTTTCTAAGTGCTACCGTTTCTGAGATACAACGGTTAAAAGATAAAATATACCGATTTTTTTTCGTTTTCGAAAGTTTTTCGATTCTAATCAACCTAAAATTAAATTTTAGGGAGTCATTGATATTTATTGACAAACGCTAGTAACGGAACGACCATTACGACCCATAGTGCAAAAAAGTACATATATTATCTGCTACAATATTTCAAAAAACATATTCAAAGAATTGTTTTTGAGAAAATTGATGTTTACGTTTTATTTTCAATGATTAAACAATTTTTTTTCACAGTGTATTTTTTCATGGGGCCCCAATTATTACCTAAAACATTGCCGAAGACACCAAAACGATCGAACAAGCCGTTTTCAAGTTATTTTTTCTAGTGTTCAAGGTGTGCCTGAGCACTTGTCGAAAGTTAGGCTACATTCAAAATGGCAAACCAATGCACTATGGTCCAGGATACATATTTACGCGGAAAGATGCATTTGACGCCAAAACTATACTTAAAAAAAACTATGTTCTACAAAGTTATTGGATACTAGACCCAGTAACATTTTGGTTTTGTACTAGTTTTATAACAATCTTGAAGAGTAAATTATGGTCTTCAAGAGCGTTATAAAACTTAAAATGTTACTTGTGTGGGAACTTCTTGTCGAGTTATGTAGCGCAGCTTTTTCCAATCAACTTTGCCATATAAACTTTTTCTGTAGCTCTTAAGCTTACTTATTTAAAGCAATTTTACTTACTTTACTTAAGGGACAACTTCCCTTAAAAAACAATGTTTTTGATCTGTTTATTTTATTTTTCATTTTTCACGAATGTCACATTCTAAAGACTTTTGGGGCTTTTCAAAACTCGTGTTTTGCTATAAGAACATCTTCTGTATCTTTTTCTGTTGTCGATTTATATCAAATCATTTTAAAAAACTATTGTAACATTAGTAAAATTGGTATAACTTGAGATAAAAAAAAATAACATATCTCCAATTTTTTGACATATTAAAGAATATGAGTTGCTCTTTCAAATGCTAGTCTTCTTCTTCATTGGTATTACATCCCCCACTGGGACATTGCCGCCTCGCTGCTTAGTGTTCATCAAGCACTTCCACAGTAGTTATTATAATTGCGAGGTTTCTAAGCCAAGTTACCATTTCTGAATTCGTATATCATGAGGCTAACACGACGATACTTTTATGCCCAGGGAAGTCGAGATAATTTCCAAACCGAATATTGCCTAGATCGGCACCGGGAATCGAACCCAGTCACCCTTAGCTTAGCATGGTCTTGCTTTGTAGCCGCGCATCTTACCACACGGCTAAGGAGGGTCCTTTAATAATGCCGTGTAAACATATTTTTTGGTCTGCCCCAATCGGAGATATAAATTTCTGAAAGAAAACTGACTGAAAAACGATTATAACTTTTGATCATAATGGTCCTCCTTATTTTTAGATAGCACTATAATGATGGCCTTACTATTCAGAATAATTTTGTGGAACAACAAGATATAGTTTTGTCGTAAAATGCATCTTTCCGCGTAAACCTGTATCTCGGATCATAGTGCAAATATTAGGTTTTTTTAATCACAAAGAATGTATATGCAAAATTCCAGAGAAATCAAAAAATACAAAAATAAATCGACCTTCGATTTCACAGAGAATTGCTCATTTGTCAGAATTGTTGATAGATTTTCCAAACTATATTCAGAATCCCTAGAGGAGAAACTCTTCAATATTCTTGGGGGAGGGATTCCCCAGAATTCGTGTAGGAGGAATATCGGGTTGGGAAGAAAAGGGGGTAGTAATTTATGGTGTACTTTGCTTTTATGTTTTCCACTTCGAATTGCAACAAACCTAAGTCAGTGCTTTGAAGAAAGTGCGATGCGGATTAACTTTCATTGTTTACTCTTTTCAATAGTACGCATTTTAAATCACGAACAGCACATAATCGAACTTAGAATTTTGCGAGAAAATATTACTGGAAGCAAAGAATGTGCCACAGTCACTGTAGTGATTGCACTTTGGAAAAATGCTCACAGTTAAACTTTCCTTTGAATATAATGGTGGTTCTGAAAAGAACCGATTTATTTTCAATAATGTCTACAACTGCTATCACAAACCACTCAATAGTTTGAATCTCGCGAGATAAATATTTTTAAGAGCTGCTTCTGCACCACTTGGATGCAAACATTTTTCACTGAGGGCAGAGGGATGTAAGTGACATTTTGGTCATAAGTTTTTGTCACACCTTTGCGTTTGATCCCTCCATTGTCAATAGTTTAACGTGACAATCAAAAGTTAAAAAAAAAACTGGAAAATGGTGGAGAGTTTGTTAGTTGATTAATATATAAATCTCAAAAATCCATCAGCGTTATTAAGGACGAGCATCCCGGAATCCAAAACTGAATGTCATCCCATTTTCAAAGGCACCCATTCAAACGGAACCTCGCACAACTGTCATTTTTATTATTCTTTTATTATTTTATTATTTATTAGCTTTGCTGCATCGTAGCATGCATGGAATAATAGAAATGACGGCTGAGCCTCAGGGATGCCAGACATACAGACATGTCTGTATTTATACAGATATTTGGTATTGCATACAGACGTCATACAGATTACAGATATAATACAAACTTTTGATTGAAGTTACAGGCTTTTACAGACATTCAGTTGGGCTGCCAAGCAGAATCCTGTTGCGCTTTCAAATGAAACCATTTTGGGTTTTCAACCAAAATCGTTATGGGGATATCGTACGGAATTCTATAACGTTTCCTAGCGGAGACTTTTAGCGCAAACAAACAGACGTAACATTGATGGAATTACCATCGTCCATGCTACACCTAGAGGCGCACGCATCGTTTATCTTTAGTTTTGACATCTCCCATTAGCGCCGCCTGTTGACATTGTTGTACTAAACAACATTTCGTGCAACATGCTCGGTAATTAAGTAACTGGGCCATTTATTTTTTCAGAAAATTGTTCTAGGCTTCAGATTTTGAGATCCAAACAGAATTCTTTTAGAATTCCGGAACGAAAGATTCTTTGTTTTTTTCCAGAAGCCCTGCGGAAACCTAGCAAAAGTCCACAGAGAGACAGACGTCTCACTCGTCACATGTTCCATCGTTCACATTTTTAACAGTGGACTCAATTGTTTGTTTTAAAAGTGGATTCAACTGATGGCGCTTCCATCGATTTTGCTTGTGTTCGACGTTTACTCACTACCGCCATCTGGTTGCAACACCGTGTATTTAGAATTGAACGATAATGATTCCATTACGATGATTTTGATTGCATTTTGTTCTAAGTGAGACGTCTGTTTCTCTGTGAAGATTACATTCGGAAGCCCAAAATTAATCCATTCTGAAGCCCAAACGATCCCGTTCAAAAGACCGTTCGTACCGATTTCTTTACAGAATTATAAGAACTTCCGAAAGTAATCCTTCTATGTTTACTAGCGGAAACCCTTCGAGTTTCTGAACGAAATTCTTTTGGGATTTCGAAAGGAATCACTTTAGGCTTCCCAATGAAATCCTTTTGATATTCCAAACGGAATTCTAATGGGATTCTGAATCAAATCATTCTAGAATTCCGAGCGTAATACTTTTGGCCTTCCGAACTGAGTCCTTTTGGTCTTTCGAAAGAAATACTTTTGAACTTTCGATTGGAGCGTTCTAGGCTTCTGAACGGTATCTTTTTCTACTTCAGGACAAGGGATTCCGATTATAATACTTATGTGATTTCTTACCGAAGCCCTAACAGGATTTTGTAAGAAATCGTTTCGAAAACCCAGAAGAGTGTCTTCCGAAAGCCAAAAAGAGCTCCGTTCAGTAAACCAAAAAATCTCGGTTCGTAAACCCAAAACAAGGCCTTTCTCTGGGTTTCCGAATGAAATTATTTGGGATTCTGGAAGGTATTCTATTATATTTCTGAACGAAATTCTTTTGGGCTTCCAAAACCAATTCTTTTGAATTTCCGAACGGAACCTTGTTGGGCTTCTGTACGAAGTTATTTTGGACTTTACTTTCAAACGGATTACTTTTAGACTTTCGAAAGGAATACTTTTGGAATTACGAGTGGAGCCATCTGGGCTTCTGAATGGATTTTTTTTCTGTTCCCGAACAAGGGATCCTTTTGGGATATCCTAAAAAGATTCCGTTCGGAGGTGAAAAGGATTTTGTTCAAAAGCACAAAGTTCTTCGGGTTCCCAACCGGATTTATTCCTTCTGTGCCTCTCCTTCGAACCGAACTCTTTTGGACTTCCCAACGGATTTTCAGTAAGAAAATACAGACTAATAAAAATATAAAATATAAAAATACAGACTTATAAAAATTGTATCTGGCATGCCTGGACGGCTGTGCGTGGCTTCCGTTTTAAATGGTGTGCTCTTGAAAACGCGAGTGCATTTAGTTTTAGATTCCGGGAGGCTTGCCCTTTAGGTTCAAAACCTTACATAATTTCGTGACGGTCCCCAATTTTCAATTTTTTATTTTATACCCTGTATCCGAGAGTTCCCCTTAGACGTAGTTTACGGCAACAAAACTTGCATTTGGGAGAAGCTTTGAGAGAAGTTGTCGACTAACCAAGCAGCCAAGCAGGACGGTATAAGGCTGTTAACAAATAATGAGTTGTTAGTAACTTATGGAGCGCTGAACCCCAGAGATTTTAGCCTCCACTCGTTCTCATTAGAAAAACTGGGGATGCCAGTAGGACGGTAAATTTAATCGTGTTCCCTACTTCACGGGCATTCTACTGCGCATTGATAATGGAATTCTCATTAATTCCTATAGCATTAACACTGTATAATTATTCTTCGTTGAGAGGCTTGATGATGAGTGATGAGCACTCAAACAACGTGATGAGCACTTTAACAACGCTTTTTCAGATGATCAACATGATCAATAGTTTTCATTTTAAAATTCAGTTATTCATAAGAAAAACAGACTTCCAATAATACCCATAATTTAATTTCTGATTTAAAAATTGTTTTTCTGCATGTGCGTTCTATTTATTTTCTTGGAAAAGGAATAACTGCTCCATCTCAAATGTCATATATTCGTCTTAGCTTCCATTTTTAAATACAGCGCATTTGCATTCATAAGCATTTTCTTCATTATTAAGAATTATCTTCTCTATTCGTCTTCTGTATCACGCTATATGTTGTCTTTTTTATGTAAATACTTATTTTATTAGACCTAGTATTATTGCTATCTTTTAATTTGATTGCATCTGGATGCTAAAGCAAAGAGTGCAAGAAAATATCACTGCAGAAGAGACACCAACGTCAATACATCAATACCTACTGTCTGTAGGAAAAGTCACACAAACAAGCACACACATCCTCGTTCACCTTCGAACAAATGCGATATGAGCTGAGAGCGTGTCGCAAAAATATCGGAAGCATTGTTTACTCCGAGCGCCAGAAATGTGCATGAACCGGCAACAAAGTTGTCTATCATAAACAACCGGGCAGTTGCAGTAGCTAGTTGAGACTTCATGCCCAGATTATCTTTACCACATAATAAAGCACTGTTATGCTGCAGACACACAAGATGATTAGCGCCAATTGATTTTTCGAAATGTTTCCCCTTCCACCCATTGCGCCCTTCCTGTGTGGCCCAAATCTTCCACGTGATACGGAATTAAATACCACACCAACCCATACAAACCTTTGAACACAACCCGCAAACCCATCAGATGTAGACCCAGAGGAAATGTGCTTTTTCGTTGACTCGACGCCACGAGTAGGATCACGGGTGCAGACGTGCGTCTAAAGTAGCGAAAAACACAAAAATATCCTGGAGCCCATAACCGCATGATAACTCAACGAAACACTGCTGCCGTGCTATCACACCAAGCCGCTATACGCTTCAACCGGCGATTGAGTTTGCTTGGAAGTGAGGGGACACACCAGAGCAGTGAGCAAAGTATTTTCGTTTTATGTAGAGTAAAATGTGTGTGATGACATTATCCTAGAGCAACTCCATCCTTCATACATTGGGGAGCCCGTACAAATAATACCCCACATTTCATGCAAAGGAGTAAATAGATTGTTACCTTGTTCACCAATGCACAATTAATATTGACATATTTTGATGTTTATAGAAAGTATGTGTACATATTTACTAGGCTATCACTTCCTAAGGATGTGTCCCACAATGTACCGCATAAGTGTATCAATGTATATACATTAATTTAAATATCATCAGTCACAGCATAACAGTGCAAAAATAATTATTTATTGAATGATGACGAAAGATGCATGTAATAGAGACACAATTTTGATCAAACCACGTCAATGACATTCTGATACATTTATAAGCAGTCATTATTGAAAATTATATGCAATTCAAATTTTTCACTTAAACATTTTTAGGTCTATACTGTTGAATTTTTGATGATATACATTTCTAGTTCGAAATTCCGAGTGTGCTACTCAACAAGTATATTTATCAGAAAAATATATTAGCTCTTTTAGTGGAATGTATTCAACCATCTAAGACGAATTAAGAACTGTCCATTTAAATCCACCAGTTAATTTTCGTTATCTTTGCAGATACGTATTTCGACCACAACTGTGTGGTCGTATTCAGTGTCTCGTACTTGACTCGAGTCGAGTCAAGTACGAGACACTGTAGACGACCACACAGTTGTGGTCGAAATACGTATCTGCAAAGATAACGAAAATTAACTGGTGGAATTAAATGGACAGTACTTAATTCGTCTTAGACGGTTGAAGTATATTTATACCAAAATCATATTGTCTTCACCAATCTTAGCATAGCCTAGCTTAGACTGACTGTACATGTCAATATTTCGTGATTGATCGGAAACGATGGAATTCTGGAATTCGTTGGCTATTGAGATCGATAGAACAACTTCTCATAGGGATGAAAGGGGTTTATATCTTTATGGACGGTTGGTGGGGAACATAATTACCTATCTCCAGGCAAACTTTTGTTCAAATCATCGACTTTTGATTTAAGAAATCTTTTTTTTCAGTGTAGGATAAAATTTGGAAATTTTGCAAATATTTTTATTCGGAAATTTGATTGATTTTGCGATAGTTGTCCATACAATAGTTTTTTGTAAGACTTGTTGAACATTTTGCATCTATATCCATTTGAAAAAAAAGGTAAAAAAAAAAAGTTTGGCCCTTTCTAAAAGAGGGTCCACACATTTTTTGGAAAAATTAAGCTTGCAAAGTGACTTTTTGTTACAAAGTCTACATGTCCAGAAAGATTCATTGAAATCTGAAAGGGAGCTGCCAACATTTGTTCGAGTTGGCACGAAATTCCTCAATACTTTTATCTGGGCAGGATCCGATGAAAGAATCCGAGCAGATTTAAACAAATTTGCAAAATCATACAAATGGGACCATGTGTAGTGTATATCCATTAGATTCAGTCAAAGTTATTATTAGTTATCGTTTCTTTTAACTTAGTTTTTAAAACATTTCTCACATTCCAGTTCACCTCATCACCTATATGTTTGATAAATTTGAACATTTATTTGACCTTTTCCATCATAAACGATATCGTGTTTTATTGTCCGCTTATTCGACAGTGCTTGTTGTAGAACGAATGGAATAACGTTTTAAATTCGACAAACTTACTACCCTGCAACTGTCGACGGGGCACGAGTTAAAAAGAGTCGATTTCAATAGTTTCGAATAAGTGGGGCTCTAAGATATATAAATCGCTGAACAGCTCTAAAGAAATTTTGAACATCAACAAGTTATTGACACATTGTTGGCAATGGTGCAACTGTACTCACATCGGAATAAGAAATAATTATTCAATTAGAATTATTCATATGAAAAAAGCTTTTAATCGTACATTTATGAACATTGATTTCAATACATGCATGATTAATTTAACAAGGAACAGTATGTATCAATAATTCATTGCTGCAAATTCTATTTTAGCATCGATCGTTTTTTGATTCATTCAATCTTACCTTTTCTTCATAAAATAAGCTAGTGTAGTAAATCTATTAAACACAAACAATCGTAAAAATGAAAAATTGAATAAAAATAATTAGCCCGCTATTAAATATGCTTTCAAAATGCTATCCCTTTATTGACCGCTGTAAAATGAATTGTCATCATAACACTTTAACCCGAATTCTCTTATCGTCCTTGTAATCATTACCAACATTAAAAAAACTCACTGGAAAATTAATACTTTACGCTAATCCATCTCCATTCATTCTCTGCGCGCGTTTACCCATTCTTCAACCCTATGCATCACAAAACTCTGCGACCCATTTACGCGTCGGCTATGACCCCCGCTAGGCACCTCCTACGACGACTACTCTTCCTCAACATCGCTCTAACAGTGGAGTACGGAGCCACTCAATCTGTCCTTACTCCGCTCAATGGTCGGGACAGTGGTGGCCTAAATCGCCCTACCGCCCGGGCCGAAGACGACGACGACGACGAGAAAAGAAAAAAGCCACTGGTCATCCCGGCTTGAATTTATTTTTATACCCAAAACAGAGACATGACTCCCGCGTCAGACGATTCAGTAATCTGAAATCCTGGATCATAACCACAACCGCAACCGAAACCACGCCATTGGCCAGCGACACAGTAAATTTGCATAATCGGATAATGCAGTGTGGAAATATTTGTGAGCAAATAAACCAGCTCCGTCTTCCGAAATGGGTCGCAAGAGGCGAAAATGCTACGAAATAAAAGTTAAGCTTTACGACATGCCTCCCGCGTGAACACCCAAAGCTGCCACGGGAAAATGCCATTAACTGGAAAAATCCTTTCACTTTCTGCGTTCGTGTTCGTGGTTAACGATTTCAATGCGGAGCGAATGTGCTTCGATAAGATGATGATCATTGCGAGGTGACCGAATCGATGAGATGTCTTAAATCCAAATGAGGTGTATGCATGAACAGATCCAATCAGAATACATACACGATTCTGTTCAATGAATGAAAGACTGTTATCGAGACGGAAGGTGTTTTCTGAAGGATGATTTAATGCTTAAACAACAATCAAAGAACATCACACCTAGGTGTACATAACAGTACTATTGTGAGTTTCATTACAAAACAGTCAATCAAAATCTACTCTGTTTCCTTTTCTGCGTCCTTCTTGTCTTCTAGAGATCTTTTCGAACTGTTACTTTCCCCACACATATGATACACAAGCCAATTCTTATCGACATTCATATTCAATCAGTATTTTTTTAAAAATCTAAGTTCAAATCGAATATTCCATACAATTTTGTTTAAATGTGCAACAATTTATTTATTAACAAATACCATTGGAACAGATTTTAAAAACCACTTTTTCAAAATGTAATAACATCAACAATGAAATTTTATATTTGTTATAACTGGTAGACTTAACCATATTCAATATCTAGACTATTGTATATCGAAAATGTTGAGTATCCTTAAAAGATAAATTTTTACATGAAGATATAACGCTTAAATGATTCAAAAAAAGTTTTAGTATCCTTTAAGCGTTACATGCTCATCAAAACCGTTACATGCTCAGAAAAACCTTTGGAAAAAACATATTTGCAAATTAGTGATAACAATCCAATGAAATTATTTTTATTTAAAAACAAAGTCCAAGGCTCCTTTTTTACGATTTTTTCTGAGGCATTTGTAGTTCAAGATCCGAGCTAGATGTGCTGTAATGAAAACTTCCTTACACCGAGATACCAGTTAACGATTCAATCGGACGTACAGTTTTTCCAAATACATAAGTTATGTTAAAAACACACATCTTACACTATTACACCACACACTGGATTAACACCAATCCTATTTTCCGCCCGCTCAACTTGTGTCTCTGAACTATTTCTCAATCTGAATCGGTACTGCAAAACTTGTCTACAATCCATTCAATCTCCATCCATCTATGAACTATGTGCTGCCTACATATAGTCCCTACAGTACTTTTTGCTCGGAAATAATGCCTGTGCCTGTCAGTTTGTTCGTGTAATATAAATGTTTGCAACCAAAAATCGACGCATCCTGTATTATCAATCTTTACTATAGCCAGAATCTGGAATGGAGCTACCCTCGCTCTTTTTTCAAAATTTTCCACATTGCTTGTCGTAGAATATATCTCTCCGTCATTTTTATTTGTAGTTACAGTCATCACATAATAGCTGAACCTGAACCTTCTTTAGAAGCTTATAGGACACCTTATCCATAGATACCAACTTAATATTCATCACAACACCATCTTGCATATTAATATATAAGACTTTGGAAACCACACTGATTAGAAGGAACGTGAAGCCACAAACAAAGAAGAAGAGCGTAATTTTTTTTTTCAAGTCAATGAGCGACATTCTAAATAATACAAGTTCTCTATTAATGATATTTCTCTTAACTTTGCAGCTAGTTTTTTGTATACTATAAAATGTCACAAATCCAACACAATGTCTGAACAACAAATAGCAAACTGTTAGATAGTTTTAAATATTTATATACAAAGTTTGGACAGAATGATCGGGACAGGCAGAATTTTATCAAAATTCAAATTATTATAACTGTGTGAAATATCAACCGATTTCTTTGGTTTTGCCATGGTTCAACGGGAATATTCAACTCATGTTTTGAAAAAGTGGATCAAATTTATGTTTAGACCGCCGGATACCAGATTCTTTGAAATTTCCATGGGAAATTCTTTGAAATTTCCATGGGAAATTCTTTGAAATTTCCATGGGAAATTCTTTGAAATTTCCATGGGAAATTCTTTGAAATTTCCATGGGAAATTCTTTGAAATTTCCATGGGAAATTCTTTGGAATTTCCATGGGAAATTCTTTGGAATTTCCATGGGAAATTCTTTGGAATTTCCATGGGAAATTCTTTGGAATTTCCTCGGGAAATTCTTTGGAATTTCCACGGAAATTCTTTGGAATTTCCACGGAAGATTCTTTGGAATTTCCATGGGAAATTCTTTGGAATTTCCATGGGAAATTCTTTGGAATTTCCATGGGAAATTCTTTGGAATTTCCATGGGAAATTCTTTGGAATTTCCATGGGAAATTCTTTGGAATTTCCATGGGAAATTCTTTGGAATTTCCACGGGAAATTCTTTGGAATTTCCACGGGAAATTCTTTGGAATTTCCACGGGAAATTCTTTGGAATTTCCATGGGAAATTCTTTGGAATTTCCATGGGAAATTCTTTGGAATTTCCATGGGAAATTCTTTGGAATTTCCATGGGAAATTCTTTGGAATTTCCATGGGAAATTCTTTGGAATTTCCATGGGAAATTCTTTGGAATTTCCACGGGAAAATCTTTGGAATTTCCACGGAAAATTCTTCGGAATTTCCACGGAAAATTCTTCGGAATTTCCACGGAAAATTCTTTGGAATTTCCACGGAAAATTCTTTGGAATTTCCACGGAAAATTCTTTGGAATTTCCATGGAAAATTCTTTGGAATTTCCATGGGAAATTCTTTGGAATTTCCATGGGAAATTCTTTGGAATTTCCATGGGAAATTCTTTGAAATTTCCATGGGAAATTCTTTGAAATTTCCATGGGAAATTCTTTGAAATTTCCATGGGAAATTCTTTGGAATTTCCATGGGAAATTCTTTGGAATTTCCATGGGAAATTCTTTGGAATTTCCATGGGAAATTCTTTGGAATTTCCATGGGAAATTCTTTGGAATTTCCATGGGAAATTCTTTGGAATTTCCATGGGAAATTCTTTGGAATTTCCATGGAAAATTCTTTGGAATTTCCATGGAAAATTCTTCGGAATTTCCATGGGAAATTTCTTCGGAATTTCCATGGAAAATTTCTTTGGAATTTC
Organism: Armigeres subalbatus; assembly: GCF_024139115.2. NCBI lineage: Eukaryota > Metazoa > Arthropoda > Insecta > Diptera > Culicidae > Armigeres > Armigeres subalbatus. The sequence goes on from NC_085140.1 coordinate 143,452,571, forward strand.
TATGGGAAACTTCTTTGGAATTTCCATGGAAATTCTTAGGAAATCCCATGGGAAATTCTTTGGAATTCCATGGAAATTCTTTGGAATTTCCATGGAAATTCTTTGAATTTCCATGGGAAATTCTTTGGAATTTCCATGGGAAATTCTTTTGAATTTCCATGGGAAATTCTTTGGAATTTCCATGGGAAATTCTTTGGAATTTCCATGGGAAATTCTTTGGAATTTCCATGGGAAATTCTTTGGAATTTCCATGGGAAATTCTTTGGAATTTCCATGGGAAATTCTTTGGAATTTCCATGGGAAATTCTTTGGAATTTCCATGGGAAAATCTTTGGAATTTCCATGGAAAATTCGTTGGAATTTCCATGGGAAATTCTTTGGAATTTTCATGGGAAATTCTTTGGAATTTCAATGGGAAATTCTTTAGAATTTCCACGGGAAATTCTTTGGAATTAATAACGTTCAATTAACTCATCCTTTACTAGCCCCCCTTTAAGAACGAAAATAAAAATCATTTTGGCTTTAACTTTTTTGTCTTCAACTTTTTTTTAAGGCTTTCCTTCAAGCCGGCGGAATTTATTCAAGTTTCAGAACCTTCAAGGATTTCCAGGTTTGGCCACTTGGTTCCGGAGTTATTTCGGATTTGAAATGGGTGTTCGCATTTTTTGAATGGATCCGACGCATGAACTATGCCAATTTTGAACAGGAATTTCATTTGTCCAAATTTGGCCTGCATTCGGACTTTCCGCCGGAATCTGTTACAAGCTCACTTTACGGAAATAGGCGAATACGCTCATGCGATATATCAAACTTCATGAGGATTGGAAACGATAAAAGGGTTTCTGGATTACCGGTACAGGGCACAATTTTGGTAGTACCGGAATCATATAGGGTTTGTTCACAGACAAAAAGACGTAACACATTGAATATTCCCTCATAAAATTCATCGTCGTTCAAACACTATCGACATCTGTTGATCTCAGTTAGTTAGGCAAATCACAAACCAGATGGCGGTAGTGAGCAAACGTCAAACTTGACCAAATCCTATGCACGCGCCACGAATGATCGTTTGGCCAACTAATGATTATTTGAATCGACCAGTACATCAGTGAACGATGGAAATTTGACGAGTGTTATGTCTGTTTTGGCCTTTCTCAAGGGTCGTAAGGTCGTAAGATAGGCAAAATCAATCGGCCGAAACTTCGGTTATGAAACTAAAAAATCGTTCTTGAATCGAGAGACTATGGAAGCCAAATTTATCAAGCGAGCTAAATTCAGTCGATAACGCCATTACAAATATCTGATCATATTTGGTGTAGTTTGTGCATCGTTTCCATTCAAAATATCTAAAATAATCATTTCCGAAATATGAGCTTAGGAAAACGGCCAAAAGCTAACACCCATTTTAAATCCGGTATACCTCCGGAACCAATGGAAATCTGACCGTTTGCTATGAAATTCTTTAGAATTTCCTAGGGAATTGCTTTGAAATTTCCACGAGAAATTCTTTGGAATTTCCACGGGAAAATCATTGCTTTTCCACGTGAAATTCTTTGGAATTTCCACGGCAAATTCTTTGGATTTTTCACGAGAAATTGGTTGGAATTTCCACGGGAAATTCTTTGAAATTTCCAAGGGAAGCTATTTGCAATTTTCACGTGAAATTCTTTGGAATTTCCACGGAAAATTATTTGGAATTTCCACGGGGAATTCTTTGGAATTTCCACGGGAAATTATTTGGAATTTCCACGGGAAATTATTTGGAATTTCCACGGGAAATTCTTTGGAATTTCCACGGGAAATTCTTTGGAATTTCCACGGGAAATTCTTTGGAATTTCCACGGGAAATTCTTTGGAATTTCCACGGGAAATTCTTTGGAATTTCCACGGGAAATTCTTTGGAATTTCCACGGGAAATTCTTTGGAATTTCCACGGGAAATTCTTTGGAATTTCCACGGGAAATTCTTTGGAATTTCCACGGGAAATTCTTTGGAATTTCCACGGGAAATTCTTTGGAATTTCCACGGGAAATTCTTTGGAATTTCCACGGGAAATTCTTTGGAACTTCCACGGGGAATTCTTTGGAATTTCGATGGAAAATTCTTTGGAATTTCCATGGGAAATTCTTTGGAATTTCCATGGGAAATTCTTTGGAATTTCCATGGGAAATTCTTTGGAATTTCCTAAGAAAATTCTTTGGAATTTCCACGGGAAACTCTTTGGAATTCCCACGGGAAATTCTTTGGAATTTCCACGGGAAATTCTTTGGAATTTCCACGGGAAATTCTTTGGAATTTCCACGGGAAATTCTTTGGAATTTCCACGGGAAATTATTTGGAATTTCCACGGGAAATTATTTGGAATTTCCACGGGAAATTCTTTGGAATTTCCACGGGAAATTCTTTGGAATTTCCACGGGAAATTCTTTGGAATTTCCACGGGAAATTCTTTGGAATTTCCACGGAAAATTCTTTGGAATTTTCACGGGAAATTCTTTGGAATTTCCACGGGAAATTCTTTTGAATTTCCACGGGAAATTCTTTGGAATTTCCACGGGAATTTTTTTGGAATTTCCACGGGAAATTCTTTGGAATTATGAGAGGGAAACCTTTGGAATTTCGAAAAGAAAATCTTTGGAATTTCCATGGAGAATCCTTTGGAATTTCCACAGAAAATTCTTTGGAATTTCCACAGAAAATTCTTTGAAATTTCCACGGGAAATTCTTTGGAATTTTGAAAGGGAAACCTTTGGAAATTCGAAAAGAAAATTTTTGTAATTTTCATGGAAAATTCTTTGGAATTTTGAAAGGAAAATCTTCGGAATTTTGAAAGGAAAGCCTGCAGAATTTCCATGGAAAACCTTTGGAATTTCCATGGGAAATTTTTTGGAATTTCTATGGGAAATTCTTTGGAATTTCTTTGAAATTTCCACGGGAAATTCTTTGGAATTTCTTTGAAATTTCCACGGGAAATTCTTTGGAATTTCCACGGAAAATTCTGTGGAATTTCCACGGGAAATTCTTTGGAATTTCCACGGGAAATTCTTTGGAATTTCCTCGGGAAATTTCTTGCTTATTTAGTATTTCAATACCAAACGAATAATAGTTTGTGATACGTTTGGTATTGTGATCAAGTATTTTTCATATTAATTTTTGGTATTATCGTTTGGTATTTTACCTCTTATGCAAGGCTAGTTCATACCAATTTCTGTTATTAAGGTCGTCGCTCCTGCCGTACCATGGTTCCTTTGCATTTCTAGAGGTACATAAGGGTAAATGATCTCCTATCAGGGCGGTTGCTTGCTTTAGCCTTGACCTGGGTCCATATCAGATTCCTATCGACTTTTTCTTTTTATTTTCACGGACCATTGTCATATACAGTCAGTCTGAGCAAAGTTAAACCAGTCTTATAGCAACAAGAAGAGTTATTCGGGGAATACCTACCACTGTTATTAACCGATATTTAACCCCGGTAGTCCAAAATTGGAAATTCTATTGATCAATTCCGTTCAAATAAGCTGCCACATGAAATCCAAATATTACTGGGTTTCTTTTAGCAATATCACTTGTTATAAACTTGCGTTTTGAGCCTGTGCCAAGAATATCTGCTACTACCCTATTTTGGATACTTGAACATGTCCACTGATATCTGGTTTCAATGTTACGCTTACGTCATATTGGCAAAGTGCGCTATAAAGTGCGGCTAAAAGCCTACTAACCGATACTCGATACGGTGAAACGAAATCCACCCGACAGGAAAAAGGCAATCTGCTGTAATAGTCCTTACATGATGATCCCTCATCTCATCCATTAAATGTAATAACATCGCATTAGATTATACGAACAGAACCATAACCCGTGACTCCTTTTTGATGGAATCACTTAACCCTTATCATTACCACATTATCCGCTATTGATGCTTGTCCGGTGGGTCACTCAGGCTGGACAATGTTTGCGATTTTCCCATCAACCAACAGCGGAAAGAAGAGCCGTACTAACATTGAATTTTGCCACCAGCTGAACCACGCCTGGACACACTTTCCTAGCCTATAGAACTCATCAGCTCGCCACCATCGTTGAATGCGCTTGAAAAGGAATCTTTTGCCAGACATGGCCTCTCCATCTCAATCATGGCTGTGGGACATTCTTTTGATGCATCGAAACTGAAAGGATTATCGGTATTTAAGTGGACTGGAACGCCATTAAATGTCAACATATAAAAACCCTCGTTTATGGAATGCATCCTTCCCATCATCGATTGCCACTTTTTCGCTTGGTCTGTGAGAGCTAATCATTGAGAAATTGTAACCAATTGGGTGTTAAAACAAATTTGATCAATTGAAGAGATCGTTCTCGCTTATCCTTCCGTTATGACATGTTGTGTCCCGTATGGCAATCTCTCTTCCTGATAAAACTATCCTATTGCGAACAACTCGCAAATTAATTCGATCCTCAAAGCACGACATTAAAATCGAAAATCCCTTAAAAACCAAAATTATTACTGTCTAAATACATGATGTGAATGGTATTTTTTATCGTTGTCACCTTGAAAATACAGAGCACCAAACATACACTACTCACAATTAAAATTTTATGCCAACGGTAAATGTGTGTTTTATTCGTATTTTAACGCAAAATGAACGAGGTTCGTGTTTTGTTGTTGTTACATTCATTCGATGGTTACATTAATGGGCATTTCAACGTTGAATGTATATCCGTAAAATGGAAGAAATGTTAATTGTTGTTGCAATATGCATCACTGAGATTCACTAAAACTGTCTTCATTCCATTTCTGCAGTAATCATGATGGACGAGGAAGATGATGTTGACGACGATGACGACGAAGAAGAAGACATCGAAGAAGAGGAACTTGACATTGTAGGTGAAATCGACTCACCCCCGTGGGACATGTATGGCGATTTGGATGTAGAGGATCAGGATGAAACCACGGAGAATACCGCCCTGCTGCGAGCAGCCGCCAAGACCGAGATCATCGTCACGCCGATTAGTCCGGTAAGCAACGACCTCTTGCCGTCGATTGGGTTTCAGAGGGTAACATATTCCATCAAAAAAACTACGCAATATATCGAGCGTTCTAGCAAGCAAGCATTATCTTGTATTTCTTTTTATGCTTTTATCAGGTGAGCTCAGCGTACGAGCTGAACCGAATGGATAGCGACGAGTACAAACGGTCCCGCCTAGGAGCCATGAGCTCCGGTAGCACTGCCAATACCAATGGTCAAACAACGACACAAAACAACAACGGCAGTGTAGACCGCCAGCAAATCACTGCAGGATCTTCCACCAGTGCCGGCACCACTATGGATTCTCTGAAACCGGACATGACCCCACAACAGCAGCAGCAACGGAGTCTCGCCTCCGAAGACATATGAGAATGGCTGAAACCGTCCCCAATGATCCCATTTAGTTTGGGCGGCCGCTGCTGCAGCTGCTACCACTTCCCATTCCATTCCCAGTTCTGCTATGTTTTCCAAAACGTTTCACCACAACTGGTGCTAGTAGTGCAGGTGTTCTCCGTCTGCTGCACGCCATCGCAGTTCATTATCGTGATGGGCGTAGTGATGCTGAACCCGCGAATAGTGGGTGCTGCCGAGTACTCGTGGACCAAGCCTCCGGCTAGGCAACAGCCACAGCACAATCGGCAACAACTTAGCGAGCATCGGTGCTAGTGTATGATCAGTAGATATGTAGTGGTAGGCATGATTATTAGGTTATTTAATTTATCCAAACGTTAGAGAAGCCCTAATTGGATTTAAAAACATGACAGAAGAATTGAGAATTAACAGTTTTTGTTATCGTGCTTTCGATTTATACTACAAATGTCATCTTAAGTAAATCTTTATGAAGATTCGTGTTATATTATATGTTTTGATATAGATCTTAGATCCATGATGGTTCGAAGTACGAACATGTTTCAACGTTGATGAACTTTGAGTACATCAGACATTCAAAACAAGCTCATGAAAATTCAAGAATTGAACTGAAAGCCCCAGAACGCATTTAACTAAATACTAGTCGCATTTTCATGTAAAAATGAGCATTTCATGAGACGCCTGGAAGATATCAAATCATCATTTCTTTAGATTTTATTTCAGTGAAATATTAGAATGATGATCAGAACTAATGAAATACTAATGTTGGTGGTTAACAACTTGGAGTACATATCACTTTGTCACTTTGAAGCATTGTTTGAGATTTTCGTAATCTTTCAAATATTTCGTAGCAAATGATGTAATAACGCTAAATCTTTTACTACCTAGAGCGAAATGATCCAAAATGCCCCTCTAAACAAGAATGATGTTTTACCCCATATAAATATCAATATACACACTTCCCAAGTAAAAATTTCCATGCTTTTGGATTAATTGAATTCTGATAGCGGATAACGCTCTTCTTCACATCCATATAGCTATGAAATAAGTCAATAGCCGTTTGACTTTAGGAGATTTTTCTGCAAATTTATGATAATTTTTTTTTTTGATAGCAATAAGAGCACCACTAAAACCATACCTAGCTATGTGGATTGCTATAATAAAACCACTAGAAGAATTTTTTAGTAAATCCGTGATGAGCTTCATTATTATAAAATCACGTTTACAAATATACAAAATTCGAAGATTCCGAAGATTTTCCCACCGAAATTCTGATGACTTTCCCGAGAAAATTCCTAAGGGATTTCCGGACAAATTCCAAATATTTTACAGAGGACATTTAGAAAAAACTTTCCTGAAGAAATTACGAAGATTTCCCAATGAAATTCCTAACATTTTACCGAGGTAGTTCTGAAGCGTTTCCCGAAAAAAAAAATCCGACTATTTTTCAAAAGACATTTTGAAGCGTTTTCCGAAGATTTTCTCAAAAAATTCCAGAGATTTTCCCAAATAATTTCCTAAGAACTTCTCGAAGAAATTCCGAAGATTTTCCCAAATAAATCTCGAAGAGCTTCTCAAAGAACATTTCAAAGATTTTCCAGAGGTAATTTGGAAGAGTTTGCCAAAGAAATTCCGAAGAGCTTCTCAAAGATTTTTTTTTAAAGATTTTCCCGAGAGAATTATGAAAAGTTTCCCAAATAAATTCAGAAGATTTTACCGAGGAAACTCTGAAGAGTTCCCCAGACATTTTGATTTTTTTTAGTAAATCCATGATGGGCTTTACAATTATAAAATCACGTTTACAAATACACAAAATTCGAAGATTCCGAAAATTTACCCAAAGAAATTCTGATGACTTTCCCGAGAAAATTTCGAAGAGATTCCCGAAAAAATCCGAATATTTTACCGAGGACATTTGGAAAAACTTTCCTGAAGAAATTACGAAGATTTCCCAAAAATATTCCTAAGATTCCGAGGAAATTCTGAAGCGTTTCCCAAAAATAATCCGAATAGTTTTCTAAAGACATTTTGAAGAGTTTCCCGAAAATTTTCCCAAAAAAATCCATCTCGAAGAAATTCCGAAGATTTTCCCAAAAATATTCCAAAGAGTTTCTCAAAGAACATTTTAAAGATTTTCCCGAGTGAGTTTGGAAGAATTTCCCAAAGAAATTCCGAAGAGTTTCTCCAAGATCATTTTAAAGATTTTCCCGAGAGAATTATGAAAAATTTCCCAAATAAATTCAGAAATTTTTACCGAGGAAACTCTGAAGAGTTCCCCAGACATTTTGACTTTTTTTTTTGTAAATCCATGATGGGCTTTATAATTATAAAATCACGTTTACGTTCGAAGATTCCGAAGATTTTTCCAAAGAAATTCTGATGAACTTCCCGAGAAAATTTCGAAGAGATTCCCGAGAAAATCCGAACTTTTCTGAAGCAATTCTTAAAGACGTTTTGAAGAGGTTCCCGAAGATTTTCTCAAAAAATACCAAATATTTTCCCAAATAATTTCCCAAGAATATCTCGAAGAAATTCCAAAGATCTTTCCAAACCAATTCTGATGACTCTCCCGGGAAAATTCCGAAGAGATTCCCGAAAAAAATCCGAATATTTTACCGAGGATATTTGGAAAAACTTTCCTAAGAAATTCTTAAGATTTTACCGAGGTAATTCTGAAGCGTTTCACGAAAAAAATCCAAAATTGTTTTCTAAAGACATTTGGAAGAGTTTCCCGAAGATTTTCTCAAAAAATTCCAAAGATTTTCGCAAATAATATCCTAAGAATTTGTCGAAGAAATTCCGAAGATTATCCCCGAAGAGTTTCTAAAAAAACTTTTTGAAGATTTTCCCGAGGGAATTTGAAAGAGTTTCCCAAACAAATTCCAAATAATTTCCCAAAGATATTCCTTAGATTTTCCCGAAAATAATCCGGCGAATTTCTCGATAAAATTCCAAAGAATTTCCCGAGAGTTTGTCCCATGAATTTTCGAAGAGTTTTTCAAAGACTTTTCGAAGAGTTTTCCAAAGATTTTCCCAAAATAAATCTAAAGAGTTTCCCAAATCAATTCCGAAGGTTTTCCCAAAAAAACATCAGAAGAGTTTTCCGAGGAAAGTCCGAAGAATTCTCCAAAAATAATTCCGAGAAATTTTTTGATGAAGCTCCTAAGATTTTCCAAAAACATTTCAAAAAGTTTCCCTAGGAAATTCCGAAAAATTTCCCAGGAGATTCCGAAGACTGTCCCGAGAAAACTTCAAAGATTTTCCAGAGGAAATTTCGAAGAGTTTCCCAACGTCATTTTGAAAAATTTCTCAAATAAGTACCGAAAAAAAATCGTGGGCATTCCGAATTTGTTCGGTAGGAATTTTTAAAATTTAGGTATTGGTAAAAATTTAAAAAAAAAAATGTCGTGGGAGTTTAAAACAATATTCCGTGCATATCTATAAGCAATTTTTTGAGAAAATTGAAAAAAAAAATCCGAAAAAAAATTTCATGGGGAATTCAAAAGAAAACTCTTTGGAAATTTTGTGAACACTTGAAGTAATTCGGAGTAAAACTTCATAAGAGGAATTGAGCTTTCCCGTGATAAGTTTTTATTCGTCCAATTGATTTTTTGATTTATTTGAAGTCAGCTTTCCAAAAAAAAAACGTATATTCTTTTACGCCTCTGACTATTTAAAAATTTAACACAAAAAATGAAAAAAGTGCTATTTTTACAGTTTGGTCTAACATTCGCCCGATTTTGAATCAATATCAGGCCTATTCTTTAGGCACTTTTCAGTTTTTGTTTTCGATTTTTGAAATCGGTAGGGGCTTCGAAATAGGAAAGGTTTTTTAGGAAAGCTGATTTTAAGTTAGACAAAGAATTGACTTAGATGACAAAACGAGATGAAAATTTTGACGGAAAAGGTCAGTTGGAGTAGAATCACAATTCAGCTAATATAGAGAAGGGTACAGTGAAGAAAAATACACTTCAAACTATTTCTGTTGTTTGTTCCATGGAAAACAAAAAAAAAGCTTCAAAACTTTAAAAATTCCGATACACCTAAAGGTTTAACGCATATTAATAACCATGTGATTTTTCTTTGCATTGTTTAGGATGTTTTGAAACATGTTGCAAAGACTTTGGTGGTAAATTGAAGTCACACGATCCAAATTACGAGCGAAAAAAAATCGAGAGTAGGAGATTGAGGGTTCGAGTCCCTCCAAGACACGTGGATTCTTTTTCGCAAATTTCATATCAATTTGTCCATTTCGAAACATGTGCTGTGCATATGTACAGCCAAGATATTTAACGAAAAAAATTGTTTTCGTACGGCCGAGTTGCCGAATAAAATGCAATTAATTGTAATCAAGTGTTGGTCTTCCACCGTCATTAGTCGTCTGAGTACACGCGACCGCATACGTAGGGCAATCAAACTCATCAAATGCTTTAGCCAAGCAAGCCTTTGGCACAGCAGAGTGTGATTGATTCGCACTCTATACAAATCCGCCCAGCCCGTTGTTGGGGGCATAGAGTGCGATCCTCTCGTTTAATGAACAATGTGCACTCGCTTGACTGTGGATATACAACAGTAAAGCACATGCGATATTGGACAAATCAAGCATCCGATAGATATTCAATTTGCAAAAAAGAGCTAACCGCGGTGGAGGTTGGTACTCGGATTCTGATGGCTTTTTCGCAAACGTGACCTTTAAGTGGTCTTGTTGTGTAGGGGTTATCACGCCTATCTAGGGAGTAGGAGGTTGATAGTTCGAGTCCCTTCAAGACACGTGGATTCTTTTTCGCAAATTTCATATCAATTTGTCCATTTCGAAACATGCGCTGTGCATATGTACAGCCAAGATATTTAACAAAAAAATGGTTTTCGTACGGCCGAGTTGCCGAATAAAATGCAATTAATTGAAAAAATCGTGTAAAAACAGAATCCTGTTAACTTCATTGAATGGGAGTTTACAAACTTTGATTATGGAAAAAAAATCAATGATTCCAGATTGATTCATTTCAAATAATGCTATTCGATGAACAAAATTCTCAAAATTCAAAATGTGAAATTGTTGAAATCTCAATTTATGGAGTGATTTTGAGCATTAAATGAAAATCAATTCAAAGGGTTAATATGCAATTTGCTTTTGGTTGTTCATTCCAAAAAATGAAAATAAATCGCTCATAAAGCAGCATTTAAACTGACCAAGTGGGTTTAAACATTGTTGCAATAGATACGTTAAAAAAAAATAAATCCAAGGATCATGGAAATTGTTACTTCTGTCTCCTTCTAGACGACCTAGCAGAACGCTCCTAAGTAACAGGCGTTACGATTCACATATCATAACCAGACCAGATATTCTCGGCTTAACAGTCGTCTACTTGTTCTTCTTTTTCTGGCAATAAGTAGGGGATGAATGGGGCAATGTCGCCTCGTCGCTTATCAGTGATGAATAGCTGCAAATTCTGTCTTAATTTTTTTTTATCTCCTGAAATGTTTGAGAGAACTGCGGAAATTTTTCTTCTGAAATTACGCTTCTTAATATAAGATATCTACATCATTTGTAAACGAAATACTTCAATAGGTTTGGAACGATAATTCCAAACTGACGAACGCTAAGCCCGAAGAATCAAACATTTTTTGAATGTGTTTTCGTACAGTTATTAATTTTGTTCTACACAAGTTGATTATCACACCGACGATTTCATTTCATTTATGTTTATTTTTGTAACGCATGGAAAGAGTATTGACTTGTAATAAAAGCTCATACCTTCGGAGCTGATGAGTTTCTTCTCGGATAAATATTTAGGGAAAATCGTCCACTGAACGCTCATAAGAAATGCACGTGTGTTCGACAAAAGGCGAAAAAATTTGCCGTTCAACATTTGACGAATTTCTAAATAGGATGATTTCCAAAATTATGCGACTTATATTCAAAATGACATTACCAAACCAATGATTTTTATTGTATGGGAAATTCGAGAATTTCGAAATTGGTCAAAAAGCGAAAAACATAATTAAGGCAATCAATGCTATGCTAAAACTTCTGCAGTTCTTTTATATTAATTATTTTAAAGTATGCCTTTAATCTTCTATATTTTAGTCCCTATCGATTTACAATACGTCCCACTTGGTCGAAATTAATTCTAGGCCTAAGCCTTCTTTATTAAATGTAGAAAGTGCCTATATGGTGAGACGGTATAATATGCCCCCCTAAAGCAATACTTAAATAACTTATTACTTTTCATCGCAATTTATGCAAATTTTGTGTTATTTGGTAGTGCCGTAAGTGCATTTGCTTTGAGTTGTCGTAGAATATTACAAAGAATACGTAATAAATTGATTTTCATCAAGTGCTTGGGCAAAACCCCCCTCTTAAAACAGAGACGTTTTACACTCCTTCATTAGTATTTTATCTGCCCTATAATAAAGAACTTGCAAGCCCCTACGCTTGTCATTAAAACAACAGCATAGGTCCATTTAAACAGGTTTGAATTACATTTGACAATTACAAAACGCAATATGTATTTTCGAAAATGGAAGCAATTTTAGATCATATTTACCACTGAGGAAAGTTATTTCGGTGCCCAACTGAGTGCTCCAGCGCCAGCGTCGCTCCATAATGTTGAGCAAACGAACATTGAAAGTTGCATCAAATCTGTAACCTTTTATATTTGAAAATAATCATTATGTAATACAAAAATGCTTACACATTCACATAGTATGATGGTTTTTCAAATATTTAAAGGTACCACCCGCTTTTTAACCTTAGTTAGTTATAGTTTTCTAGAAATGAAACAGGGGCTTTTTGACAAGGGGTGCACATTATACCGTCTTACCAAAGCAACAAACGGATGTTTAAATCTCAGTTCTAAAATAAAAAAAGACTTTCCCAAGACCTAGTTACAGAAATGTACCTACTTATTGCAAACAGTAATTAAACATTCAGCATTTGCTATTTCAAAGAAGGCTTATGGCTTGTGCAGTGACAACAACAACGTATGCTAACTTCAACGTGCTTTTGTCTCTAAATAAAGTTAAAGTTTTATCACTCTACTATTAAGTATGAGTACCAAGATAAATTACCAGTTTTTAATCTCATTTCTTCTGTTCTGAACGTACTTACGTAACGATTTCATTATGATATTCCACCAAGCACAAACTATATACTCAAAATGTTAGCTTCATTGTAGCTCAACAGTAATGTTATGGATATTAAAGTTTTATTTTCTACTTATTTACAATAACTAATGGTAACTTGAGCCATCGAAACAAGCACAAAAATGACAGAAAATGTGATTTCAGTTACGAATATCGTCATGACATACTGTTAGATATGAATTCCTTGAATTCAATTCAAGAATAAAAAGAATAAAGTGAATACTCTAATTTATTAATGATCACATTCAACCCCTAAATTCTGAATTAGTAACTCGCGGGCTTGGAACACGCTACCAATAAAATTAGTTTATTAAATCATAAATATACCAACCTCCACATTACTAGCGGATTACGACACGTCTTTCGGAATATTACTGTAAAGCTATTCTTGACCTAGGAAACCAATGCAAATATTAGAAGAAAAAAATCACACAAAGGCCAAAATGGATTTCGACACAAAAATAATCAAAAATAAGTAAACAAACAACAAATTTAACAAGCTACAGCAAGTAACATCAATACCAAAACAAAAATACAAAAAATGTAGAAGAAAACGTAAGTAGCGTAAATCACTAGAATTGCGAACTAAATTGAAGCGGATGCAAAAATGTCAATTATTAATTATAGAACCCAAACCACAAGATAATGAAGGATTAGTGTAGCACAGCCAGAGATTGAAAGTATTATTATAGGTCAGATCTAATCGTAGTTACCGTTCGCCGGTTTCAGGGTGCTACCCTCTATTCGCAAAAGCACCCCAAGAGTGTAATTAACAAACTAATGTATGGTCACAACACAAGAACTAAGTGCTAAGATTTATAATCACCCGGTTTCCCTTCCACGCTGATTGGGGCACAGAGAAGTTTTCGGTCCCAGATTGAAAGAATTTGAAGAACAAATCATCGAAATCCCAATATAAGTTAGTTGTAATTTGATTTTTCCTTGAATTCTTTAGAGCCCTCTGGATACGAAAAACGAAAAAAGACATCCGCAAACAGAAGTAAATACGCAGAAAACGAATCCTAGCAGCTTGATCGTGGAAACCGAATCAAAAATTCTTCCAGGAAAACACATAACATGGCTCTATAATAAGCTCCGATGGGACGAACAATCTTTCTACTGCTCGTACGAAAATGAGTTAATCGACAAGACAATAAATGCAACCGATGAAAGAACAGTGAAATTCAAAACAAAGGCACATGCGTGTTAGAAAGCGCAAAATTACACCCCTAAACATAGGTAATCAAAGGCGGTCCACAATCGGAGCGTGGATTAAAATACTGAAGAAAAAAAATGAGTTCGAACGCATAGAAAAAGAGTAATCATGAATTAAAATATTTTATATGAGAAGAGAGAAAATATAACTACCCTACCTATATACTTAGTGTAGCGGAAGAGAACGTTTTTAGGATTTTATATTCGTTACATTTTCATATCCATTATGATGTAGAGCATATATTAGAAAATACTGTTAGAGCGATACGCACCAAGAAACATTTTAAATAGTTACATATTGTTATTTTTTAACGAATCATATTTTTGTTGAATCGATTTCACGAGGATCTAGTTTTACATTTTATTTAATTTTATTTTAATTGTTTGAATTATTTAGTAGAATAAACAATTGATACATTTTTAATATGGTTTTTAATTTTTGTTACAATTTTAATCCGAAAGTATTGTTTTGTTATCAGTTGTGCGGTTGGCGGGGTTGGCCAGCCCTTTGGGGGCGTCGAAATCACGCCATGAGAAATATAAAACAATTTTATTGGTTAAGGAGCCGATTAATAATATTCGTCTGCACAGTCCAACGGTGGAGATATTTTAAGTAGTTCAGAGGAAACAAAGGATATCTCTACTTTTCCACATAAACATGTCGAATAAGTTGGTCTTAGTTTCGACAGCTATTCCGGTTTTCTAGGACTTCCAGAACTGGTAAAACAAGTTGAATGAGGTAAAATTCGAAAGTCTGTTCAAAAGCCTATTTGAAAATCGTGAAGGTTAATGCCCAAATTGCGTGGATTCGATTTTTTTTCATTTTTTGCCAATATTACGGTCACCAAGGGACTACATCCAAAGCACACCAAATAATGAGGGCCCTTTTTGTTCAAATGACTTATACCGGGAGTAAATTTGAGATAAATTTGTTGATCTCATTCAATCAAAAAATCCGAAAAAAGTATCATAATGGCTGCATTGGACCCAGCAACATTTCCGATTCCAGAAATCCAGAAACATAAACGATTGGGGATGGAAGGCGAATCCATTGAATATGTGTATATGTGTGTATGTGTGCACAAACGCTAAAAAATACATTAGACAACTTTTCGTATAGTAATCCTGAACCGATTTTCTCGCAACGACGACAACGTCTTGTTGATCACTATTGAATTTGATAACGATCGGTCATTGCGTTTAAAAGTTATGAAGAATATGGTACATCGAACCATATAAGCCCCATATAAGGTTGGTGTCTTAACTAAATGCGAGAAAGGCATCACTAACGCTAGGTGGATTAATCTGGGTTTTTGGATGCAGTGTTGAATTTTAATGACCCAACTAGGTCCAAATTACCGACAGACCAACTACAGAGTTGATTTTTTCCTCATCCAAAAAAGATAGCGATTCCGACCATCGACTGACAAACAGAGTAAGATTTTAGATCTAATAGGGCGTTAGTCCATGAAAACCGTTTTTTGATTTGAGTATTCCAGATATTTGGTAAAATTTCAATGGTTTTAACTGTTTTTTTAATATTCGATCATAGGTTACAGAAGTCATAAAAAATATGCAAATAATTTGTGATTTTGAACCTTTCTTCCTTCAATTCTTGGAGACTGTAATCTACATACCACCAAATATTGACCGTTATCTGAATCATCATAAAACCTTTTATTCTTACTTACATTACTTAAATCTTACTTACTCTATAAATGTAAAATATTGCACATTTTGATTTCCTTAGTAAGAAAATGGCGCCCAATCAAGATTTCACAAATGGCGTTGAACATCCACGCTACGGCTCGCAGCACCGTAGCGTGCAGTTGGCAGGGTTGGGCCCCGCCCAGGGTGACAGCCTTAAGGGATGGGACAAAATCAAGAATTTTTGAATGAGGGATAGACTTTTTATGTATCGGACCATGGGCTCAGAAGTTATGGCCAAAATACATTTTTTTATACCAAAAAACGGGCGCGTAAAAAAATCAAACTCGTTTTTTTGGCATTTATTCCAACCCGGTTTGCTCGTAACAAATTGCATTCGACGTGGAATTCTTTCCCATTGTTTTCTATTGCAAATTGGCCATATCGGACTATGGACTCAAAAGTTTTGGCCAAAATACTATTTATATAACACACGAGAAAGGCTCCATCACCACTAGGTGGATTAATCTGGGTTTTTTTATGAGAACATTAATGCTTTTAGAGAAATACTTCTTTATGTGAATGAATCCTTAGAATATTCAAAAATTGTCGCACACAAACTTTCACTCCAATATGTTCAGATGTTTACAACATGACGTCAAAACAGGAAGCGAACAAAGATCGTGGGAAAAGTACACGGCGGACAATTTTAAACGTGAAAATATTTCGGAAACTGTTAAAGGATGTTTGATCTACTAAGCTCCATTATATACAAAGATGATTGAAAGTCCAAAGACACGAAGAAACCCATCAATAGGATCACAAGCATTCGATACCCGCAAGATTAAACTACGCCGCACGGCGAATCACGAACCATATGCTACTATTCATTAATCTAAGGTCAAAGACTAAGGCCAATTGTTTATATAACGTATATCAGATTGATGTACTTCTTTGAAGTTTTGAAGTCAGTAACGTAGCAAATAACTTTGAATTTCCACGCTTTTCCCAGCAATCTTAGCTTTGCTTAGAATGATTGACTGTACGCATCGTAGTTGCTAGACGTCCAATTAACAAGAAACAACAATTATATGCACAGCTCACCAAATGAATAGTTCTCTTGGGATTGAAAAGCTATTCGCGCTGTACATGCTTTGGAGTTTCTTTAACCTCAGGGGCCCTCAGATTTTTTTGCCAAAAAATTATATTTCTAGGGGGCAACAAAATAAAATTCGGATAAAAAACTGTGAAGTATCGCAATTGTCTTGACCGAAACGAATCGCAATACAAGCGCGCGATCCACTGAACACTATGCATGCATATAGATATCTTTTCGTTTTCGAAACGAATAAAACACGCACTGTACTTGTCCGATAACTACTTGCTAAGGAACTTCCAGCAACCTTTTTGAATGTCTAGTCCGTTATGGATTATTGCTTACGGATTTCATACAAAAATATAAGAATGCGCACGGCTTTGCAAGGTTCTTTTCATATCTTAAGAATCAGCCCAGCTTGTCAAAAAAAATTAACTTTTAGATTAGATTCATTTAAAAAAAATATTGTGCATTATTTTCCTTTAATATGAAAGAGGCACACACCAAGGGCGCTGGGAGGTCAAGCTACGGCTCTGGTTGTCGGTATCATCTATCCGGAACAAAGTTAGAACGCTTTTTATACCGAAGTTAGATTTTTTTTCCAGATACAGGCAACTTTCCCAACTTCGGAAGTAGTGCGTTGAATTCCACTAAAGATGCGCTAAACAACGCTTCGGAAGAAAGTTCGGTTCGGAAGTCCCGACTTCCAAATTCTAAGTTGGTGCTACACCGACAATATTTGTCGCTTATCTCCATCCTACAACCTTTGTTTAATTAACTGAAAATGATCTTTTTCCCGGTCCAGTTGCCACCCTGCAATGGCTTTCAGCACTAAGATTCCAATTACATCTCTCGGGAAATATCGCACTAGATTTCCCAGATTGTCGGTAAGAGCGATGACCTATTCTTACCCCCCAAGGCCTGTGCGAGCGAGCTACTTCCTCGGACGGTACCTATATGATAGAAAGAAGGTTCGAAAAAGTCTATTAGAACCAAGATTCGAACCAAAAATTTATTCAGCGAAAAAAAAATAAGGGATATATCTCCTGTTAGAGCTCATGAAACCCTCAAAAATTGCTTCTGGAGTTATGCGAGAAACTGACCAAATTAAGAACATGGCCAAAACTGGTACAGTTACCCTATCACAAAACTTGCTTTCGCTACTGACAACTCTTCTAGTAGGGTAATGTGCCTTCCAGACTACAAGCTATATCACTTGATATAGAGTAGCTTGGCATCAAAGTTCGCAAATATAATTTTCACTGCAAATAATTCGTATGATGTCTCATGTCAAGATCCTCTATATCAAGTAGCTATATCACCAATCTGAACGTGGTCTAAGACGGTATAATATGCCCCCACTAATAGTACGTTCAGATTATGAGCTATATCACTTGATATAGCAAATCTTGACATGAGATGCCATATGCATTATTTCCAGTGAAAGCTAGTTGTACAAACACTGATGTCAAGATGCTCTATATCAAGTGATATAGCTCATAATCTGAACGTACTATAAGGCAATACCTATGAAAACTTTTTACTTTTCAACGTAATTTAAGCAAACTTTGTGTTATTTTGTAGTTAAACAAGTCGCAAATGCATTGCCCGTGAGTAGTCATATAAAAATATTACAGAGAACACGTAATAAAGA
Source organism: Armigeres subalbatus (assembly GCF_024139115.2). NCBI lineage: Eukaryota > Metazoa > Arthropoda > Insecta > Diptera > Culicidae > Armigeres > Armigeres subalbatus. Next base: position 143,470,722 of record NC_085140.1, read on the forward strand.
TTTTTTGAAAAGTCGTGAAAAACTGGATTTCAAAAAAGGCCTGGGCAATACGCCCCACCGTAATCAAACGCGTTTCATTAGAATTTTATCAATCCCATAATAATAAAAAGGTTACAAATCCTTATGTGCTTGACATTAAAAAACCAACATAAGTCCATTTAAGCAGGTGTGAATTACATTTCAATATTGTCCATACAATTTGGAAGCAACTGCTGCTGGCTCGCTGCGCTTGTGTACAGTTGGTAAGGGCATACCGTCCTGCCTACACTGGGGCGTTTTGGCCAGTGAAACATATTTTCGAAAATCGTTACATTTTTGAAGATGGAAGCAATTTTATATGATATTAACCACTGAGAAAAGTTATTTTGTTGCCCAACTGAGTGTTCCAGTGCAAGTTCTCTGGACAGTATGCTAGAATTGCTCCAGAATGTTGAGCAAACAAACATGAAAAGTTACATCAAAACTGTGACTTTTTGTATTTTGCTATTATTTTCATTGTGTAATACAAAAATACTTCCATATTCACATAGTATGATGGTTTTACAAATATTTATAGGTTCCAACTGATTTTTACCCTTAGTTAGGTATAGTTTTCTAGAAATCAAAGAGGGGCGTTTTGGCCAGGTGGGGCGCATTATACCGTCTTACCCTACAACAACACTTTTCAGAACTACCGTGTCATGGTTTTGAATACCGTTTTGATTCAAATTCCGAACAGAGTCACATTTCGGAAACTCGTTTTTATTCGTTATCTCAATGAAATGTTCCATATCACCTTGCTTCTGAATGACCGGACCTTAAATTCTTTCAAAAAGGTACTCAAGTGTTCGTAATATGTATCAAAATAGTAAACAATTTTAAAAAAGATTTACAAACAGTGATTGAAATGACTTTCTGGGTTCACACAAATATTCTTCTTTATGTAGGAGTTCTTCTGTAATATTAACATTATCAATCATGTTCCCAATGCGTAAAGGCAAACTCTTCACACTATTCTTCAATTCCTATCAAATTAACAAATTTCTTGTCCGATACTACACGATGGAAATACCTACATTATACAGCATTATACAACAAAGCCACAAATCGGCCATATTGGAAACCACGTGTTTTTTCTATCAATTTTTAAAGAGCACGAATTGAGAGCACCATAACGCGCAAATGGGGTGAAACTATGATAGATCATTTGCTTGCTTATACTGCACAATCGACTTTAGCTTCAGCGCGGTACGAAAATTGTTGCTTAAGATTTTGGGATTTTGGAAATATGAGTAGAAAACCGTGTGATGATTATACAATTAATCTCTTGGTGAGTTTCATACTCACCACATACTTTTATTATATTGTATAATCACCTTAAGGTCTGAAATCCGTTAGGAGAAGCAAGCGGTTTTCCGGTTCAGCATTTTGAGGAATATAAATTGGGTCCCAACCCCAACTGATGTGTCCTCCGACACGAATGCACCCTTCCGGTGTAACGTGTCGTAAATACACAAACAAACAAAACAAACCAGCTGATGTGGTGCGTTTGCGCATGTTTCATAATAATGTCTTCACAATCGAATTCCAGTGCGCGAATGATTTTAACATATGATGTACCTGACTATGTTTTTGATGAGCTGCGAAATTTTCGGAGAACGGATCGTGGCATGTTGTCCCGTCTGATATTAAAGTTTTACTACTCAACAGCCTGAGTTAAGGGCGATGTATGTTTATGTCTCTTCCTACTCCATATTAACAAAGGGGTAGAGAGGGATTGATTTTGAATCATTTGACTCATTTGACTGACTGTTGGTTTGTGTTTCCACACTATTTCCGGCATTTTTTCCAGCGGCAATTTGAAAAAATGTTTTTAATTTGAGCAATTCAGCTAAAAGAACAAAATAAGCAACTTATTATTAACAGGACCGTTCTTTCTTTAGCCTTGACCTGGGCCCCGATCAGATTCCTATCGGTTTCCTTTATTTCTTTTTTTAGGCATCGCCGCCACGAACGCCTGGGTCTGCCTCTGCTGCCGGCTTTCAATTCAGCGTCTGCTCACAGATTATGGAAGATTATAAAGGAAATTGGTTTGTAAAATCATAAGAGAGTTTCAGAGAACGATTTCTTCGGTAAATCACACCTGGCCTGGAAGAAGACGAGCTCGGTGGTCTAGTGGCTACCGCTTCTGCCTTATAAGCAGGAGGTCGTGGGTTAAATTCCAGGCTCGTCCCTTTCCTACTTTGAATTTCTATCGTAGTTCTTTCTGTGTTTCACGTTCTACCAAAACGATTCCTACTGTCATAACCTTCCACACAATCCCAAAACCTCCCGTGGCATCTATGAGAGGTCGTAGAGTTCTCTGCATCTTTCTTAAGTAGATGTCCAACTAACCATCCTTCCCCTTCCTCAGCATTCGCAAGGACGTGGCCAGGACAGATCTCGAGTATTGGAGGGTACATTGCTTCCATCTTAGAGATAGTGATTAATCCCAAATCAATATCTGTGGTAACGGATGAAAGTGATGCTACTCTCATACAATAGTCTTGGCTTGTACCACCTACGAATTTGTGTGAATTGCTCAATGCTAATGCTAATGCTAATGCTAAATCACACCTGGCCTGGAAGACGTCGAAAAATGATTTGTGGTTTAGAAAACATAGACATAGTAGTCATGGCGAGATTATCTGGTCGATCGGATATCTCGCAATTTACACAATAAGGTATTCGAAAAGGCTAACGAATTGAATGTACGGAATCAAATGTTTAGATTATTGCTACAATATATAATTTTTCTTAAGAGATCAATATAATAACACTGAGCACGAATTTAGTTTGGGCAAATGAAGCTTCTCCTGTTACGTTCGATATTTCTCGATCTGTGAGCACTATGAAGTTATTAATAAGTGATGTTTATTTTAGAGTTCAGTTCTCGAGAAATTATTCGGATTCTCAAATGCAACATGGTCATTATTCATCATCAACCCATAAAAAACAAGCATTGCATATAGATTTTTTTCTTTCTTTTTATTGAGAAAAGGGGAATGTGGGGTTTGAGTAAGTTATCTACAACGTGTGTTCATCGATTCACACTTCAACGTGTCAATCGGTGAACAGCAAGCCATGACCCGGCCTCTTCTTGTCTGATCTCCGGGGCGCGCACACGTATCCATGGAGAGCCGCTACCGTCCTATTCCACCCGGCCGTTTGGTGTTCACAATTAACACAGATTTCAAGTTTGGGTTGAATATTCGATTGTTGGTGGATTGAATGATTAGATTCATCATTCCCACCAGCTCCATTGTTTTCAGAATGTTTTTCATCAAGCGGTTGTTCCACAGTTAGACCAAGTTAGACTGTTGGCGACTATGTTAATACTGCTTCTGAATAATTATCACCGTTCAAAAAATTCTCGAACTGAAAGTCTTTTGGCACTTTTATTTGTCAGAAAATTTCACTCTCTGTAATTGCACTCGGTGGCCACTAGTGTCGAGCCTCTTGACAGGCACATACAATTTTGGTAAGCTATAATACTGCCCATAATCGCATATTTAAACATTTGCAGTTTTGCGGTTTCGAGCTATGCTTATAAATAATCTCCAAATCATCAGTTTTACTCATATAATTATGCGAAATCAGAAAGCTTGTCCATAAGATCTCGATAAAACTATCAAGTTGTTTTGTACAATCGAGCATAGTGATCGCATAACTGTAACACTGGAAAATTACGTTTCCGATGCGCCATGTTTCTTGAACAGAAATTAACGCAAGAGATTAAAAAGCTCAAATTCACCACATGTTTTTCCACATACATTTTCAAAGCTCAAAGCACCTAATAATTCTAGATGAAGGGGACGGGGTAATATTTCGATGCCAGAAATATAAGATAAGGCAAAATGCCTCTTAGCTGGCAAGCTCTTAGGGAGCAACGCACACCGCGTGGAAAAATCATCATTGTGGTATGGACAGTGGTATGGAGACGCTTAGTACATCGTAGGTTAACTACTACGGCGTTTTGCCTCCCCGAAATATTAGATGTTTCATCAAAGTGTGGAAAATATCCAGAAGGCGTTCTCCATCGCGGGGAAGCGTTTAGGGGCCTCTTCCCCTACTGAAACTACAGTCGATTGTAGAGCACAGTAGGAAATCATTTACCATTATTTCATCTATACGGAACCCGGTGCTTTCGTATTTTTTTCCCTTTATGTTTATCTAGCTTTCGAAATGGCTTCGGAACACATTGTTCTGCACTCCAACTTTCATCTACTTAGTGACTGAGTAAAATCGTATTGCCGTCTCTTTTCTTCCCAAGAAAATTTTACTTAATTTCCGTCGAAAGCTCAAAAAAAAGGACTAACTCAAACTTTTGAGTTTTGAGCCAGAAAAAATAGTTTTCGTTCTGCGTATTTGCGTCTCTACTCTCCGAGGACTTAACTCAACTTAACTTCGTGTTTTGGGCACTCTCACTCATTCTTCTACTTCTTCTACATTCCATCTGGAAAATGTCGTGGCCGAGCGAATGTCTTAGGACATCCGTCGAATATCTGAAATCTCATGGGCTGTATTCTCAAAAGTATGTCCCGACGGAACCAGTAGGCGAAGGCGAACACAGAACATAGGCGATGCACCAAACATTCGGTTTAGTGTCGTCTCTTTTTCGTCGTTTCGTTCTGTCAATCAACATTTTATTTGTGTGATTGATAGCCTGCTCTTTGAAAGTGGATTGCTATGATTGGAAGTTTAAACTTTATTCAAATAATTCAGGCTTTTATTCAGTCTTTCCGTTTATTATTCTAAAGCAATTTGCTACTACTACAGAAAATTACTTGGTTTTTCAACTTAGTATTCCATCAGCATTTCCTCAGCAATTAACTGAAAGCTTTTCTATGCCCGCAACTGCATGAGAGTATGTTTCTTGTGGGGCAAGTACAATGGATGCGCTATACCCAGGGAACAGAGAAGGTTTTCTATCCAAAAACATCCTAGGCCGGACCGAGAATCGAACTCGCCATTTTAGGATTGGCAATCCTACGCCTTTGCTTGTAGGGCTGAGTGGGAGATCAATGTAAGCATTATAAAAACTCAATCCTTCACGCCACCGAGCTGGCCATTCTTTGGTGCATAGATGCCGATTTGAAATATCTCCTTCACTCTCAATACGCAAATTCAGTCCCTTAACTAAGAACTCGCTTCTGCTTGAATGGAAATTTATTTCTGTGAAATTTTCACTTCTGGCAATTCATTTTAAATTTAATTTCTCTGGTTTCGAGCAGTGTTTCCTGGATTGCTGTCACAATCGCGCCAACATCATGCAACGCTCGAACCAGGAACCCACAACGAAAGATTAAGAACCAAACTTTTCAATTCTTTGCTAGGTATACATTTGTCGTTTTCGATAGAATTCCGTACAGACGAATCTTTCTCAAATATGAAAGTATATCGTACTAGCCCAATAATTTGGCTTGAAGTCCTCGAGATGTATAACTGGTAAAATGTTTATGCAAAACAGCGAAATTAATCATTCGTTCGGTTCCCTTTATTTTATTGAAGACTTCGTTTTGATGTATCCTTATTTTTTGCGTATTATAGATAGCCATAAGCTCATCATTAGAAAATTAAAAATAATATTAATGCCAGATTGTACATACTTAGGCAGAAACAGAAACGGAAGAAACGTTGTAAATTTTATGCATCAAAACAATGGGGCAAAGTTTTAAGCACAGTTACAGCAACTACTAATCAATCCGTAAACATCCTGTACATAAAAATCAGTTCCTCAGAGCAAGGAAAACGCAAACACATAATAAAAAATTGTAATTTACGTTTTTTTTTGTTATTTAAAATTGGCATTTCGAATAGCACTTGGAGAACACTAAATTAAAAATTTAGATGTTACAAGCGGTTGCATGTTTTAAAAACTCCATTCCGGTTAAAAAAAATAAACCGTCCTTATAGTTTAGATAGCAGCTCCATATGAAGAGTTGATTGGCTATTCTATGTTGCTACTTAAGCCATGAAATTTTAATTTTAATGGACCACTATCAACTAATACAAGACACGTGCAAGTTGAATTCGATATAGTGAAAAGTTAGTAAACACCGTCAAAAACATTGTAGTTAGAAAATAGGGCCATGTAGAAAATGTTACAAGATAGAAAATTTATCAATTTTTAAATGTTATCAAATTGAGTTGCAAACGTTTTTATGGAAATTCTCAAAGTAGCTAGATAATGTAGACTAAGACTACCAAGGTAAAGTAATAAATTGGAAAACTTTGAATTGCCCTTATCATCATGCTATCACTATAGCTCCAAATAAATTTTTCATTCTGTCCAGATTATAATAAAACCAAATAATATTAGTTTCGGTTTTCTATTTTGGTCAAACCAACTTGAATATACATGATAACTTTACCTTACAAATAAAGGGATCACAGAAAATGGTACAAGAGCTTTACATAATGAATAAGTTAGGAAAAGTGGTAAATAACATGAAACTTTATCAACTTTTATCGCTTCTATCCGAAAGATAAATTAAAATCAAATCTTTAAAAAATACCCTAATAAATTCAACCCCTCATTATTGAGCAGCATTTTCAAAAAATGTATCAAAAAATATTTTGTAAAAATAAAATCAATAAATGATCAAAATTTTATATATTAATGCAAGGCGATAACCAATTTATTCTTTAGGAAATATGTTGAAATCATTCCAACCTGCCCATTTCTCGTGGTTAAAAAAGTGTATATAAAGAGCCGACAAAGTAGAGCTGTATTCACAGCTAGTTGAAGATTTATGAAAATTGTACATACTTTGATCATCCGATAAACTATTCATTTTGCTTCCATTCGTATTTAAGTCACACACTTGAAGTTCCAACAGATGTGGAAAAAATGAGTAGAAACAACAAACGAGACAGAAACAACTATATTTATAACTATATATAAAACGGCCGAAGGAAACTTTTTATTCTTTTTTAATTAAAAAATGTGATATCGCAAATCGAGGCAGATAATGCAAGAACAAAAATAGAGATAACAGAACAGAGTCAGACGAGTAGAACATTATATCCTTACAATAGCGAACAATGAAAGTAGCTCGAACTAGCAAAATAGACAGCATAGGAGGCACTAGTACGTGTAAAGTATTAAAGTATAAGTTCTACTTCATAAACCCTAGCAACAAATAGATCGAACTAGCAACAAACTGCGTCTGATAAATCGTGCTCCATACGGAACAGGATGCCAGCGATGAAGAAGACAAAATTGAATAAATAAAATTGAAAAAAAAATTATGGTTATTAATTTGTACTGTTCAGACGCTTTTCGCACAATAGCCGAATGCATCTTTGGTTCTGCTTTCAGTGTCATGCTTTTATGCGAATAGCAGCTGTAATTCTATATCCGAAGTCCAAGTACAATAATATGAAGAGTAATACCTATGTCGTTCATTTACATTGTTGAACAATGTAAAAGTAGGACATGCGGACATTTTTTACTGGCAATAGTATACACTATGTTTCATACATTTTCTTACAAAGGGTAACGGAAATTTGCAATCAGACTCATTGGGGACGCGAAACCAGGGTATGTATGAAGATGAATTCAGTCCTACTTTAAGTACCCCAGTTTGGTGACAGTCAGTATATGCCGAAGTTGGGGCACTCCTCGTGTATCAAATGTGCACCATTACTACCCTATCACCGAAGCACTCACTCTGTAGAAACCACAGGCTCCATTAACGACTTGGCCAATTGTCTCACCCTCAGGTCATACATCTTATCGGCTCGGGTCACCTGACGTTTCATAAATACATATCAATATATGTACACTCCATCAAGTGATAATACTCATAGTCTGAATGGTCTTTAACTGTTCCGGGTTTAGATCTCATAACTTCCCCTCCCATATTTGAGGGGAAAAATAAAAGAACAAACATGAACATTTCCTATTTGACGGAAAATTGGGCCTTGCATTTCATACTGTATACTTAATACTCCTCCTTTATAAGCTTATGCCGAATGGAGCATCCTCCTCCACTTGAACGCTCCGCGCCCTCAGGTACTCTTCAACAAAAATCCATCGTGTACGCGGCATTCCAAGAAGCATACGGTCTCTTCCGGGTTCTCTACTGACAAATTATCGACGCTAAAAATTATCTTCCGGCATAAGAACAACGTGTGCAGCCCATAGTAGTCTGCCGTGTTGTATAAGCTGCAAATTTCAAACCGATTGAACGCTAGCGCCTCTATTGGTACAATCGCGCAGATGTATTTCAAATCAACCTCTGAACTCATGAACGATATTCAAATGAGAATTGTTACGCCTGTTTGTCTGTGACCTTACGTTCAAACACCCCGAAAGATCCCATCAGCCTCTTTTATAGTCCATGTTCCATGCCCATATAAAAATCAGAGCAGTATACAGCGCAAATATCGTCTTCGTTCGCAGACTATGGCACTTAAGTTGGTTACGATGTCCGCAATAAGCCCTATTCGCAGCTAAAATACATCTTTTCACCTCGTGGGTAACGTCATTATCACACCACAGACAAACAGACATAACACTCGTCAAATTTACATCGTTTACTGATTTACTGGTCGATTCAAATAATCATTAGTTGGCCAATCGATCAATCGTGGCGCGCGCATCGGATTTGCTCAAGTTTGACGTTTGCTCACTATCGCCATCTGGTTCGTGATTTGCCCAACTAACTGAAATCAACAGATGTCGTTAGTGTTTTAACGACGAAGAATTTGATGAGTGAATGTTCAATGTGTTATGTCTGTTTGTCTGTGATCACACGTTACTGGAGTTCCAAGGTACACTAATTCTTCTACAACTTCAAATTTTTCACAATCCAGCACCACTTCACTACCACCAGAACTAATGATCCCACGTTGATTGCCAGTGCATAATGTACTTCGTCGCTGTTTCCTCTTAAAAGGCACAAAAGCCTCTTCCACGGCACGGCGATCAATCCCAATAAAATCAATATCATCCGCAAAGACCAGTAGCATGTGCGATCTCGTGATAATGGTACCGCCTCTTTGCACAGCAGCTAATCCTAATCGCCCACTCGAGCGCTATATTGAACAGTAGAATCGGGAGTACATAACCCTGCTTTAATCCATCTAAGTTTACAAATAATGTCCAAATTTCATCTGCAACCCTTACACTGATTTCGAACCGCCCAACATTACATTATGCTCTATGTTTCACTGAATCTGCTTTGAAATCAATAAACAGATTATGTGTCTGCAAGTTGTTTCCATTTCAATGGACCATTTCAATGTATAGGTGCAAAATTTACAAACCCAGCTACATTTCACAATGATCTCCTATTCGAAACAATAAGGTTTTCATGATTTTCTAACGCATTTAAAAAATGTTTTAAAAAAACGACGAATGGTGGTCTAAAATGATTCAATTGCATGTAAAATGATGGTGAACGCATGGTAGTTTGTTTTAACTTAATATATTAAACTACAATCTTACAGATGTGGTGGAAGAATAGAAAATTGTTAAATTTGAGTGAATATGAAGGTATTTTGCAATGATGGTTAACTAATTATGAATTGTAATGGTAATATTCGTTCATAAATGTACTAAAACAGATTATATGAGTGATTTTATGAGTGAGGCCATTTTGCCCCAGGGGTGCATTTTGGACGGTCCCCCCCACTACCAGAATTTATCAAAATTTTATCTCAGGGGAAACATCTTACCTAGCAACCCTATAGCTATTATTCTAGTATTTCTAATCTTACCGTCGTTGATCTCTTTTTCTTCATTGGTATTACATCGCCCACTGGGACATTGCCACCTCGTAACTTAGTTGTTGGATTTTTTTCTGAAAACATCACTCAGGGAGTGGGGTTGGCGCGGAAGGCAGAAGAACAGACCGCCGGACCCACTAAACCCACCCAAGTAACAGAGGGTTGACCGTCCCGTAACACGGTAGATCACTTTGACGTAGTGTGTTGCGGTGTAAGATCTACCAAACAGAGCCCTAGCCTAATCCATTTTTCTAGCTAGGGCAATAAGTTGTGGTAATTAAGGATTCATCGTTTTTAGTCCTCGCTACCAACAGCAGTCTCAGAAATAAAACATAATTAATGTTACCTTGCAGACAGTTGAAAGACTCGAATTCCTCTTGTTTGAGGCTAAACTGTATGCAGCGGAAACAACTTTTCAAGCAATTAGTTAAAAAACCTCGGTACCCGGTCCTAGGCTGAACTGACTGCTGGAAAAATCGAGTTAGGGGTTTAAATACGTACTAACTCTTCTTGAACTGGTGAACAATGGTAGTGAGAGGAACACACGGAAGTTCTTATTACTGAACAAATTCTCTTGCGTGAAATGGTCTTGTAGACAGAGGTAAATCCGGGTTTTAAGAGTTTCACTGGTGATATTCTAGAAGCAAGACAAGGATGTGGCTAGGGCTCCGATGCATGGCCAAAAACAGTATTACTGTTCTGTTTTCTCAAGAAAGGATTGATTTCCTATTGATAAGGGGCGCGCCTTCAATGGGATTGCTCTCTATGAAGGGTCTAAATAGCGGGACCTTGTCATGGTGGTCTTAAGAAAACAAAACAACAACTGTATCGAAACCGATACTGCATTGCTTCTCAATAGCACTGGAGTAATTCGACATGCACTTAAACACTACCGAACTAGCAACCGTTTCTTTATTTGACGAAAATCATGGATACTTCAAATATCACGAAATACTATTGTGAGACAATGATTAATATTATCGCAAAGTTTAGAGTTACTTGCCCCTTGGAAAAACTCAAAATCTCAAAACACATGAATGATTCAAATCAAACGTGAGTTGAAACGCACCCAACTCAGCACATAAAAAATCATGGCTGAGTAGAATCATCCATTTGAATCATCGTAGGTTTCTTTTGTTCCGCTTCGTAAATTAACAGTAAATTATCGTTCATAACGCAAATGAGTTAGTTCGCGCGGGAGCGCTCAATGATTGAGTTTAATGAATGTTTTTACCAACACTACCCCCCGGGACTACCTTACAGTATTACTTCTGTGGGGGAAAGCAGTACTGAAAGTACTCCTCCCAAAACGACATCGTTCACAGTGCCTCTCTTCGATGTTTTGTTCTACGCCTGAGCCCTTTGGCTCCCTTGTTGGTGCCAGCAAGCACACAAAAGTGTTGAGCCCTCTTAATTTTTTCCTTGTGCCATTCAGCACCACATCTACTTTCTTTTTATTTTTAAAGCATTTAGCTCTCAAGCTACTCAAGCAAGCAAGCTACTCAGATACTCCCCGGCGGCGGACCTATCCACGATCTACTCAGCTGGTCCCCGGCGGTGGTCCTAGCCTAGTTCCCCGAAAGCGGGAGCTCCTCCGAAACCGACCGTTTCGTCACGTTCTGAGGCTACGCGCGGTAGCAGGCGCTGGCGTTCTTATTCATTATCGACATATATATTCACGACTTCCGTGGCGGAGTACTAATGGTCCGCTATCCGTAAAGGCTGCCTGCTGCTGCTATTTTCGCCAACTTCGATATAGGATGTTAGCTATCCTGGACGTCGCTCTTGCGACGCTGTTTTGGGTTCTGGGACATTTTTTGACGATGTTATCGGTGGTAGTGTCCGTTCCACATGCTTCCAACATCGCACGCCTCTCCGTTTCGAACCATGTGGGCATGTGAACAGGATGTGTTAAGCCGTTTCTGTCACGTCTGGGCTTTACGAACAGGCTGGAGAAGCCGCGTGTCCGAACCTGTGTAGGTACCACTTGAAGCATCCGTGTACTGTTGAGAACTGGGTCAAGCCAAAGTTTAATTCTCCATGAAGTCTGCTAATCCATGCCGACACACTTGGGACTTGGCGATGGGTCCTCCTTCCCTTAGCCGAGTTGTCCCACTCCCTCTGCCATTTGGCTACCGTTGCTGCCTTGATATACCTTTGAGCGTTATCGGTGCCCCTGAAGGCGTAGCACTTCTCGTCTTCCTCCACCACCAGTTTAATAAGAATCATGCCCGCGAGTACACATGCCGCTTCGCGAGATACGGTGCGATATGCGCTGATGACTCTCAGGCACATTAGCCTATGAGTACTCTCCAGCTTTCGCACGTTACAGTGTACACTCAACGTCGATCCCCAGGATGGACCTCCGTATCGTAGTATTAAAACCGCCACGCTTGTCAGCAACCTGCGCTTGCTGGAGCACACCCTCCGTTTTATGATGCGCCAGCTGGAGCTTCTTGCTGCGCAACCATTCCTCCACTAGACTGATCGAATAGGCTGCAGTAATTCGACCTCCTCGATGGATTCTCCACACACGGTCATGGTTACGTCATCGGCGAGTACCACTAACTTTACTCCTGGTGGGAGCTTTAACCTCAGCACGCCATCGTACATCACGTTCCACAGCAATGAACCCAAAATTGATCCCTGTGGGACATCTGCCGAGATGGGGGCGCTAACCAAGCCTTCGTCTGTCTCGTAGATCAATACTCGATTCTGAAAGTAATATCCCAGAATCTTGTACAGCCCTACCGGTACTCCCAGCCGAAGCAACGAGTTCGCGATCTCCATCCAGCACTCACTGTTGAATGCATTCCGCACATCAAGTGTTATTACTGCGTAGTAACGTATACCACGCCGCTTGCATTCGATGGCAACCTTTGCATTGTCAACCACCGATTAAATGGCACCCAGAGTACCCAGAGTAGACCTTCCTCTCCGAAAGCCGAATTTCTCGCTCGATAATCCTCCTACTTCCTCCACGTACGGCGACAGCCTGTTCAGGATCAACTTCTCCAGTAGTTTCCCTACCGTGTCTATTAGACAGATTGGTCTGTACGCTGAGGGGTCTTCTGGTGGATTACCAGGTTTCGGTAACAGGACCAAACGCTGTCGCTTCCATATATCCGGGAATATCCGCTCCTCTACCGTCACCCTCCCCACTGCTTCGTCATTTGCTCCTACCCTCGCTGCTGGCGGCCTATGGGTTGGGCCATAGTGCGGAAATAGTGCTTCGATTATCGTCTTCAGCCTCGTTGGACATCGCTTGGGAGGTCGCAGTGCTACTCTTGTCTCGTCAGGTCTGATGTCAGCCGATCGACCATCTGGGTGAATTGCTCTATCGGCCTCCTTGGCGGCGCATAGCAGCTGCAGTAGTATACACTTCATTTATCTTTGCTATAACTGCACCCTCCGCTCTTGTGTTTACCACTTCCTAGATCGGAGATCTTCCCGTCGTACAAATCGCCGCTGATCTGGATCCGTCTGCTACCCAGTTTCCGTTATCCGTGGGGATGCGGTACGGGTCCGACAGGATAGCTACGTCTGTTCTCGCTTCTGCTACCGACTGCCACAGCAACTGCTGGGTGGCCGCACAATGGTTGAGGTTGAGCTGCGTTACTTGCACGGCTTCCTCGTACTAACACTCAACGGGCAAGCAGGCCCAGGCATGACGTGGCTGTGTATCTGGTTCCTGCTCGCACATAGCGTGCACGATGGTGCTTTCTCGCATGCCTCGTCGCTAATGTTGTCCAGAGCTATTAAAGTCAAAGATCTGGAGTTTACGATGGATTCGGCTTCTACTATTATTTTCGGTTTGGGACCTCCTTAGAGAAGTGCCTCGTCGTTAATGTTGTCCTGAAGAATGAAAGTCAAAGGTCTGGAGTTTACGATGGTTTCGGCTTCTGCTATTACCGTCAGCAATGTTTCATCGTCTAGTTTGCGATCACTACAAAGTGAGTCGAGCGAAACCTTGACTGATCTTACCAGCCGCTCCCATGCGCCGCCGAAATGCGGTGCCTACGGTGGATTAAAAGTCCACTTTAGTTTGTTTAGCGTCCACTGAGTTTCCGTTTGTGAAGGTATCTGCCAGCCCGTGATCTATGCATTTAATTAATGGATTTCGATTAGTCATCTTACAGGACTCCGTAGACAGACAGTGAGCCACTTCCAGGTGTATGGCTTTCACTGTCAGGCACGTGAACAGTGCAACCCAACGTTTGACACTGCTACACCCGACACGAACTTGGATGGGACCAAAATAGTCAAGCCCGACATAAGAGAATGGCCGCGCTGTGGCTTCGAGACGCGACTCTGGAAGAGGCGCCATTCTGGGTATGATCGGCACCGCCGATTGCAGGTCTGGCATTCTTTCGCCACTTGTCGAATAACAGTACGGAGATTAGATACCTACATGAAACCGTTAACGCTTCGTTGTGGACTGTATCGTAATTAGCGTGTAGGTATCGGCGATGATACCAGTCGATAACTAACTTGGTGACATAGTGATGCCGGGGCAATATGATGGGGAATTTAAAGTGATAGGTGATATATGGAACGACGCCGAAGCGACTGTCGACTTTCATAACGCAATGCTCATCAAGAAACGGAGACAGCTTGTAGATTGGACTGACCTTTTCGATGTGTTTCCTAGCGTTCATGATTCCCGATTTTAGCACGGCTATTTCGTCAGAATACTTATGCCTGGACACTACGCCATAGACTGTTTTCTGATTTTCTAAAGTCCTTCTGCTTTAGACATCCCATAGTAGACGTTTGGTTCTTGCTTTTTCGATAGCAGTTTTCAACGTAGCGAAAAACGTATGCAGCTGTTATTTGTAGACGTTCCCATCTAGAGAAATTGTTAACTTGATAAATATCCTCTACTTGCTGCTGTCGATGTAGCAGGCAAGGCCGTAGTTCTTCGTCCGTCTCAAGCGACTTTGTCGATCGCTGCCCTGGCCATTCCGCCTCTGGACGATAAAAACGAAATCGGGGCCTCGAAACCATCGATAGGAACAATCGGTACTGGGTCCCTTGCCTTATTTCGTTGCCTCATCGGCAGGATTGAGCAAGGTGGATACATATTTTCAGTCATTGGCATCCGTCTTGTTCAGAATTTCTCCAATTCGGAAAGCAACGAATTGTCGGTACGCCAGTGTGGTCTTTGAGTCTGTCCACATCACACGAGAAGACATCAAGGACGTATCCTTCACAGTCTTGGCGAGCCGCGCTCCTAGCAGCGCCCCCATCAGTTCCAGGCGGGGTACTGATAAAGCTTTCAATGGTGCTACCTTCGCTTTTGCCATCGCTAGTGTAACGTAGACTTTCCCGTTGATCACGGTATGCAGTGCAAGCATATGCTTCCTTGCTTGCATCAGTGAAAACATGTAATTCCACCAAGCCGACTTGAGAGGAAGTGATTCCTGGAAAGTATGCTCTAGGCTATTTGACAATTGACTAACTTTCTCGAACAATAGTGCTGTCCAATGAGCAGCTCGAAGTAGCTCGAAGTTGTTCCCGTCCTGCTCGTTCTTTTTTGTCAACAAACGGGCATGAGCGTGACAGGAACAACTTCGAGCTACTTCGAGCTGCTCATTGGACAGCATTAATTTCACCCGTCAGAGCCAGCGCGCGTGAACAGCTCCGGCAACTTCCTCGTCCCACTTAATAGTTTGGTCGCGCCAAGCATCCCGGATGATCATCCATCCCTGAATTGCAATATACGACAGGATACCTTGCGAGTCGAACAGGCTCATGACGCATCGCAGTATGTTTCTTTTCGTTGGTACTACACAGTCTAGTTGCAGCCCTGTTGAGAAAGCAAGAACGTCTTCATTCGGCAACCATAGAAGCCCAGATCTCGTTAAGCTTCACCTTCCGCATCGATATTTATGAATTTCGATTGAGTTCTCTCAGGCTGTCCGATCTGCTGTAGAAGTTCGCCAAAATTAGAGTGCCAAATTCGAATTTCGAACCCTCCGCGAGCATGTACCAATGTACCTCTTTCACGTCTAGAGTAGAGTGATTCAGATTTTGAATTTTTTTGCTTCCCGATGTTCTAACGATTGCATTTGCCATTTTAAACAGCTCTCCTGGTAGTTGGTCAACTCCATGGGCTTTGTTGTTTTTCAGGCGGACGATCTCCTCCTGGATTTCCTGGAGATTCGGAACCGAAAGTCGTATGTCCTCCCAGGTTCATTACCATACCGTCACCGTTGTCTGCCACATCGCCATTCAGGAAAATGACCAATTTTTGCGTTACGTAGTAAATGGATCTTCCCTAAGAAGGTTCCCGTTTATATCCTAACACATATCGGGCTGTGGCATGTGGCCCTTACGTGAACGGTTTAACTTCTCATGAAACTTTCGTGCGTAATTAGTGCGGTACAGTTGCCCCGTCTTTTCACGGTCTCAATCTTCCTGCTGGCGCTTTTTTCTTCGAAAAAAAACGAGTTTTGTCCGTTCCGCGCCCGTTTATATCGTGCCTTTTTCGCCCTCGTGCGGTGTTGGAGCAATCTCGCCCATGCTGCTTTCTTATTTTCTACTAACTGCTCACATACGTCGTCATACCAGTCGTTTCTTTGATCCGGGGGCACCGTTCCTAGTGCAGCGTGCTTCCAATGGCGGATCGAATATCTCTCCAGCCATCTTCAAAAGACGCTGCGCCAACGGAACAGCTGCTGTTCCGTTGGGAGTACCACTTCCAGCTGCTGCGCGTAGCCTTGGGCTAGTCTACCCCCAAGTAACATTTTGAGTTTTATAATGCTCTTGAAGATCATAATTTACTTTACAAGAGTGTTATAAAACCAGTAAAACCGCCCAATGTTTAGCCGCGGCGGACGACTTCGACGCGTGTTGAACACCGTCGAGAGATTTGAGCGCAGGCATACTGCAACGAGGTAGTGGTCGGATTCAATATTCGCACTGCGGTAAGTGCGTACGTTCGTGATGTCGGAGAAGAGTGTACCGTCGATTAGAACGCGGTCGATTTGATTTTCCGTTTCTTGATTAGGTTATTTCCATGTGTCCTTATGGATATTATCGCGGGGGAAGAAAGTGCTTCGGACTACCATTCCGCGAGAGGCTGCAAAGTTAATGCATCGTTGGCCGTTGTCATTCGATACGGTATGTAAACTATCCAGTCCGACAACCGGTCTATACATTTCCTCCCTGCCTACCTGAGCGTTCATGTCGCCGATGACGATTTTGACGTCCCGCATTTTGCATCCATCGTATGTCTGCACCAGCTGTGCATAGAACGCTTCTTTCTCGTCATCTGGTCTTCCTTCGTGTAGGCAATGCACGTTGATGATGCTATTGATGAAGAAACGGCTTTTTATCCTCAGCTTGCACATCCTTTCGTTGATTTACCTATACCTATATTTTTTTATAAATAATTATTATCTGAGCCCTTCTAAACTGTTTCTCTTAAGTCCCAATTTTAGAATAATTTTCAAAGTGAAAAAAGGGATATGAGGGATACCAAAACTTTCACACAACAAAATTCTGGTTGCATATGTGCTGGACAGTTCGTAGCAGCGTTGCCTTGAATTCTTAAGCAGATGACGTTACATTTTTTTACATCTCTTTGCAAATCCCGTCTCAGATTATATATAATAAAAATGTATAAAAATGCCGGTACGGATCGAATTACGAAATACAGCAACCAAAATGATAAATACCTAAACTAAAATGAAAGAGCTGCTAGGGTGAAGCTTTGGAAGCACATTGGTGCTCACTTTAAGGTACACCAGGAGAAATGCTTAACGTAATATGTCTTTGTCCTCTGCAAATATACGGTTGAAAAAATCACTAGCTGTCTTTGTTATGCTTATTTTTTCTGAATTTTAGCATCAATTACACTTCTTTTATCTCAAAATCCTGTACCTCAAAACAAAATGATCTGTATCTTAAATTTACCTTCCTGATAATTTCCGTTTAGATCAAATATAACTGGTATCATAGAATAATTAATTATAATTATAAATAAAAATTATAATATAAATAAATTTAATAATGAATAACAGTCACCTTTTTTGTTCCATTCCCCGATCGATTTCGTCAAAAGGTAACTGCGCACGGGCATGTAATTCAGCATTGCATAACATAAGCAACACATATGCTATACACGCTTTCCATAACGTCTATAAATATACACCGGCTGCCCCCAGGAAATTTATTTTCTTTCAAAAGCTGCGGAGCTTCATACAGACACAGTTTTCGTTTGTATACTGTTTAGATTTATTACCAAAATAATCTTCGCACTTCAAGCTGCGTGAATCGCACATAATGGAACATGCTAAAATGCTTTGTTCTAAAATAAATATAGTTAAAGTAGACGAAAATTAACGAGTGTTTATAGTCTACAATGTTCCACGACATCCGGGGAATTAGCCTGTTGCAATACTATTTTCGAACGCCAGTCACATGTCCTTGGAAACTGCGCTGATCTGGTCAGATTCAATAGTTGATTCATAGCATTAAACTTAATAATGGTTTTTTTTGTGAATGTATATGTTAGCCAACATTTAGACAATCTGTGTTCCAATTTTAGGAAGTTGTAGTTAGGGCAACATTCAAAAAATCCTCAAATCCGATTGTGATGACCCCTTTCTGTTCCGTGTCTCTGGCACGGAACGCCTCGGTGAAGCGTTGAATTTGAACGCAAGTCACTATGAATTGGTCAACAGAGATATCCTTTCGATGCACTGGATCGTTTTTCACGATTAGGAATTGTATGAATTGTGGTGAGAACCGGAATCCCATTTGGGTGAGCGCTGAAAAGTATAGCAAAAGTAGTGGGATCAATATTAATATTCAATTCTAACATTTCGAAATGTTTTTTTTTTATTTAATGAACTTTTGATATTAGTTGATGAGGGAACACGACAGAAAACTGGAGAAAATAACGGAAGAAATACAAACCGTTTACAATCATTTTAATGGAATGTTTTTTTATGTTGTGAACAGAATCACAATAAATAGAATGTGTGATAGAATGAAAATGTTAACATATTATTACATTGTTGTCTTATGCTAGTCTTATGAGGTTAAAGTCGTTAACAATAATTCGGCACCAACATATCAAAAGGGCGTAACTGCTTTTGTAAAGAAGAGCTTCACACGTCGCTGGTAGGCTAATTAGAGCTCGACCAAGCAATCCAACACCGCTGATGGAAGCAGCGAATCCTCTTCTTTCATCCATTGGCGCTGGGTTGCGTTGGTGGACGCTAATAAGCCCACCAGGGACGCGAGAAGCTCTTGGTTACAAAAGCAGTTTCGCCCTTTTGAAATGTTGATGCCGAATTTTCAAGCGTATTGATCAATTATAAAACCTGACCCTACTATAATTATTAATTGGTTGTGCTTCACATAGCTTATCGAAAGGAAATAAGAAGTATTTTTGAGATCTTTATACTTTGAAGGAATCATTGAATAACCAGTGCATTTTTGCTCACCTTGCGATAGTTCCGCCTCCTCAATATGACCGGAAGCATCCCGGTCGTACGTTTTGAAGATTTGCAGCCACTGGTTAATATAGTTGTACAGCTTCTCGAACTCGTAGATATCGATCGTTCCACTGCGATCCTTGTCAAACATACCGATCATCATATTGCAAGCAGTATCGGAGAAATGATCACCCCGACCGTTGATTAAAGCAGCTTGCAACTCCAGGCTATTTATCTTCCCGGAGTTATCCTTATCGACATTGCGGAAAATGTTTTGGATTTCAGGGCTAACAGCAATTTGTTGGGGCGGCGGTGCATATCCTCCGTATTGCCCGGGGTAGCCACCGGGCTGCTGTTGACCGTAGCCTCCGAACTGACCCGGATATCCGCCCTATGAATATATAAACATAATGTCAGAGAATGATTCACCGGTTAGTTCCAATCGTAACTTTCTTATCAACTTGTAAATCATTCCGGAGCATTGATAGGCGTCACAACAATACGCCGTTCGCCTTAGAACCTACAGGAATTAACTTACCTGATAAGCCATTAGGTCCCTAAGTGTAGTGATAATCGATGAAAACAAACTTCTCGCGTTGAGAATAGAAGTATTTCCAACGAGACAATTTTCTTCCTAACGAATTGAAACTTCCGTAAATACACAGAAGAGAAGCGTAAATTGTAATCACTGAACAACTTCTCCCATCAATGAAAATGGAAATGAATGGAAAAGTCAAACTTCGCACTCAGTCACCGTCACCGTCACTCGTCAGAGTGGTCAGAGAGAGGGGTCAGAGTCAGATCTACCGGGTTGCCAGACCCAGCGATTTATCGGTAGTCTAATACCTAACCTAATAAAAAACCAAACATTTTTATTATGGCAAAAATCCATAAAATTTATTTGTACATTTCTTCAGATTTTTGCCAATTCTAGATTGCTTTGAGAATAGGTCGTATGTGCAAAAGAGAGGCTCTCTTTGTTCACGCTCTCTTTTGCTTGTACATAAGCTAGTTTTGCATATTTTGCCACATTTTCACTTCAGAACGGTAGTAAAAGCTATAATCTTTAGATATCTGCCAAGAAATCTGAGGTAAACTATATTATAGATCTGTAATAATCGAAAGAGAATGGAGGCAAAGAGAGACTCTCTTTTGCACATACGACCTATTCTCAAAGCACTCTAGAATTATGTTACGTTTTGACAGGGCAAGTGAATTGAACAACTCAGTTGAATTCAATTGACTTGCCAAAAGTTGAACATGTTCAACTTTCTTTTCGATCAAGTGAATTGAATTAAGGTGTTTACACGCTCAGTACGCTTTCGATTCAAGCGACTTGCTCAATTCACTTGCCTTGTCTAAACGTAGCCTAAAAATGTGTGGACATAGTCAACATAGTTCTCCAAATGTAACAATAATTAATTTGCGATTTGGGCGTAACTTATTTTGTAATCAAACATTGGTTTATAAATTCCGTAGAATGCAAGCATTTTACTTCAAAACTAACTCGCTTATCTGATAGAAGAAAGCTTATTCTGTCGGATGCATACGGTGGTTTTCTGAGAAAATGCTTGCTTTAGCAGGAATTTGCCTTTCAATGCTTGTTTACAAAATAAGTTACGTCCAAATCGCAAATCAGTCCTGATGTAAGTTTTAATCAATGATATTCTTTGAAAACTTTGTAGGTGGTGGTTTAAGATATACAGTATCCCCCCGCTTATCCGGACCTCGCTAGTCCGACGACTCGTTAGTCCGGATCTCACTAATTCGGAATTTTCCGGATTAAAAAGCATCAACACCCATTTGTGGGGCCCTCCTTAGCCGTGCGGTAAAACGCGCGGTTACAAAGCAAGACCATGCTGAGGGTGGCTGGGTTCGATTCCCGGTGCCGGTCTAGACAATTTTCGGATTGGAAATTGTCTCGACTTCCCTGGGCGTAAAAGTCGAGGTAAAAGTATCATCGTGTTAGTGCCCAAACACAATGTGAACGGCAATCCGGCAGAACGGAACTGCGGCAGAGCGGAATTGTTCTAAAACTGCCGTTGCCGTTTTGCCGTTGCCGCTTTGCCGCTAACCAACCCACAATGTGAACGGTTCAAAGGCGATACTGACAGTTCAAAATAGCCACAAACAGTTTATTTTTGTAACATGATTGTCATTATTTCTAGGAACTTTTTTCAAATGGGCGTACATGATTCTAAGCTTGATTTTTGGAACGGCGACTGTGCTCATGAATTAAACTATTTTGGTGAACTTATGTGCCTAACAGAAGGAATAGATTCCGATCTATCTGATAGTACCGTTAGCTCAACGAAACATGCTGAATTGAGAGAGTATTAGCCATTTCAAATTTCAAGGTCAAACACAGTTACGCCTATTTGAAAAAAGTTCCTAGATTTTCACTCTTATTAGTATAATAAAAGGAGGGCATCATGACTTGCTGTTTCTTCGAAAATATATACATTCGTGAGCAGATTTTTAGGCAAAAATATATTTGTTTACAAATCATCTCAAAAAGCACCTCAGGCATTCTCATTCGTTGATCTTGATTGGGACGTTTGACGTTTACCGCTTTGCTGTTCCGCCAAGTTCCAAATTTCTGAGATTTAGTACAATGTCACTTTTGCCGCAGCGCCGTCATTGTGGGCTGCGCCATATAGTTCCATGTGTTGGAAATTTGCCGTTACCGTTCTGCCGCATTGCCGTTCACATTGTGTTTGGGCACTTAGCCTCATGATATACGAATGCAAAAATGGTAACTTGGCTTAGAAACCTCGCAGTTAATAACTGTGGAAGTGCTCAATGAACACTAAGCTGCGAGGCGGCTCTGTCCCAGTGTGGGTATGTAATGCCAATAAGAAGAACACCCATTTAAACACATTATGCTGTCAGTTTTCAAATTTGTGCTGTGATTTTGTATTGGTTCATTTGTATGGATTTGACAGTCGGATTAAAGGCCAGTATCGACTTGAAAAGTAGAGAGGTTACGGAATTTTGTTCAATATTACCATGCGGAATTTTGACAACTGATCTGCATGGAGCAAAATGTCACTTGTACTTATACGGAATAATCGAGCAGAATATTTTTCCGAAAGTAAAGTGACAGCTCCCATTACTTTGCGTGGGAACCTTACAAATTCCAATTTTATTTTTTGTTATTGTCAGGTGGATACTGTTGAAAGAATTTTGTTTCGATTCTTTACTTTTCCGATTCTGTAAACGGAATTTAACATGTGATTGAGATAGAAAAAGAAATTTCTTTTGAACACGATACCAACCTTAACGAGAGAAACCCCGATAGTCCGGCCATAGGGCACTGCATGGAAGAATCTCCTTCTCTTTCGTTCTTCATGAAATTTGACATTTACTGGCCTTGTTGTTTTCTAATTTCTTTGCAGTGAGAGAGAGACAAAGCAGTCCGTGCAGTGCCCTATACATTTGTCGGATCAGCGGGGGTATACTGTATATATATAGTCAATTTTTGCGTTATGTAATTCGTAAATGATCCACATTTAATCCATTTTGTGATATACCGATAACTATACCGATTCTACCAGCCAATCTGGGTTATCAAAAAATAATCTGGCCACACCTAACTAAACAGTCAGCTGTCATTCATCATGATGCTACCCCGATGTTGTCACATGCGCTACCAAACATTAAAAAAACGCTACCAACATTAACGTCAAAACAAAGCAAAACTACGAGTAAAACAGTAATTTCTGGCGGAGCAAAACGTTTTATTATAATTCGACTTTACTGCGCTGTTTAATTAAGACTGGACCTCTAATTTGTTCATAATGGCAGATGATCTTCAAAACTACAAGTTACAACTCCAGCAGGTGAGTCTAGATCTAGACCAGAAGCACCAGAATGAAACAACTTTTTTTCGTTTTGTTTACGTTTGTTCCCATTCTTTTTGTTTTTTAGGTGGAAGCAGCTCTTCTCACTGACCCGCAAAACGGCGAACTTCTCAAGCTAAAGCAAGATCTTGAAGAGGTCATCGATTTAACGAAAGATTTGATCCGGGCTCAACAGGAAGCGGAACAGAAGAAGAGTGCCTATGTCGAACCCGCCAGTACCAGATATTTTGAGGGTGGCTCTTTGGCGGCGACGGCAGCTGAGAAGAAACAAGCAAAGCCCTCCGTGATTTGGAAAGTTGGCGATAAGTGTTCCGCCAAATGGATCGAAGATGGACAGTAAGCTATTATTTTGTGTTGAAGGGATAATATTTCTAACATGCAGTTTTCGTTTTTTTTTTAGGTACTATGATGCCACAATTGAATCGATTACAGACGGTGGCGAGGTCAGTGTTGTATTCGATGCTTACCAGAACCGAAGCACTACAACACTCTCCGAGTTAAAGGAACAAAAAGTTAGGAATGAAGTTTTCCCTTCGAATAGTAATAAGTAAGTATATGCGCAGATTTCAATGACGAGTTCCTACTGAATATTTTACTAACTTGATATGTATCTTATTTGGAAGGGGTAATTCATTCTCAAGTGTCGATATGATTTCTAAATAAGGCGTTCAACAAAAATCACACTTTAATTAAACGTTCTAATAAGAAGCGATTGCTTCTAATACTAGTTGCAAATTTTTGATATGTAGGTAATTAATTAGCTCCTGACACAAAAAGATACACACGTGCGATGCGTATTCCTGACTTCCATTCAAATGCTATGGATAGCTATATCATTTTGGCAAAGGTCCATTGCAGTATAGTTTATGTTTACATAAGCATTTATGATTCTAATTAAAACAGAGCATGAGTGTAGAAAAAATCTACAATAAATCTCGATTTGCAGTAGAAACAATAATTTGAACTTTAATTACGATACAGTTTTCCTTAAGTGAAAACTCTGGAATAATGCTTCAAGTTACATATATCGAAAGGCACAACTTCACCTGTTACTGAAAAATCGATACCTACGTACTGTATTTTTAATGCTGCGTGCGCTCTTAGTTACCCGCAATTTATTTTTGTATTTCGTATCAATAGTTTGAAAAATCAATAAAATATCCCTTTTCCAGACGTATGCGACCCAACCAGAAGGAATACCTGAAAAAGAAAAAGCAAAAGAAGCTCATGCGCTTCAAGGAACTGGAGGAAGAACGGGAAACGGAGAAGAACAAATGGCTCCAATTTTCAGCGAAAAGCACCAAAAAAGCGGGTGTCAAATGCAAAAGTATATTTGCTTCACCGGAGAACGTCAACGGGCGCGTGGGAATTGGTACTTGCGGAGTTTCTGGCAAACCGATGACGGAGTTTACCCATGGTGAAAAGTATCGGAAGGGCGTGTAAGACGGCGGAAAGCACACAATGGCAGGGTCATTTCTAAGGTAATTATTATAACATATATAGATAGTATTCTTCCTTGTCGTGAGCAGAATACTAGCGGAGTTTTATCGAATTCTGGGATATTTTCCAGGATTCATAAACACAAAATTTCACTCATATTTCTCACCTTGATACAAATAAATGAATAGATCCAGCATTGGAAATTCATTGGACAATGGTCGTTATATCTTCGAAATTACCTTGAACTAGAGCATGAACATGATTGAGCGCCCACGGTTGCAACTCCGTTATTGCCAGGCCAGCTTTAATTACGAAGAAACCAACAGATGATATTTGGGGCCAATATCACCTTCAATAAGTAAAAACTAGTGACACAAAATTAAGCAATACCCGGTTATGCCTGAATGCACGGTAATTAACACTACGAATGCCGTGATAAAATTACTAAATGCGGACTATCGTGATCAGAAAATCATGGGAACTAAATTTTCAAACAGCCGTCTTTTGACCGATACTGACTATACTGGTGGAATCTGCGGACTTGTAGGGAGTTGACTTATTGATTTGAATTGGTTGTCGCGCGCAGTTGACCTGGTAGACCAATTGATCCAAACTCCAGAACAGATTGTAGAGCATACAACATCTGGTTTGGGTATATCTGAGCTGCAAATCATACGCATGGACTCTACGGACTTGTATGGACCTTACTGGTCGATTTCAGATAGATTTCGAGCGCAGTTGACGTGGTAGACGAATTGATCCCAACTCCAGAACAGTTTGGAGAATACAGAATATCTGGTTAGGATGTAAGTGAGTTGCAAATCATACGCGTGAGCTCTACGGACTTCTATGGACATGCCTGGTCGATTTCGGATAGCTATCGAGCGCAGATCTGTACGCCGATGCACTTCGAACCGGCGGCGGCGTAAACGCATTTTCCTAACGGCGGCGATGGGCTCGGATTGGCGCAATTAAAAATTATCATTTTGTCGAACTTTTTTGAATATAATTTGCATGTCTCGTGCATTAATGGCAATACGCATAATTTATATTGTACGCTGTTGAGTAATCCTCCAGGAATACAATGAAAAAATCACCTAAGATTCTTTTTAAAATTTATTCAAGAATTTCTTTACTATCTCATGCCATGATCCTGAATTACGCCTTCATTAACCTGGCGACCACACAGAAAGGCCATGCAGAAGGTGACTAGATCCAGTTCCTGGTGCGGTGTTCGTTACACAGGAAGTGTACTTAGAAACCTCGCAGATAAAAACTGTAGAAGTGCTTGATGAACACAAAGCTGCGATACGGGGATGTAATGTTAAATCACACTAAGCGCCAATGAAAAATTACCCATTTTCTTTCACAAATTTTCCACTAGCGGATCCAATTGATCACAAACTGTATCGGATATCCTTCTACCCTATAACTGAGGATACCCAACGACAAATGTACGAATGGATTGATATGATTTGCTTTCAAAACAAAATATCACAAGTCAGCCAAAAAGGCGCTTGGTGCGGTTTCGCTGAACCCCGACCATATGTGAAAATCATAAAGAAATTTACATGAACTGATGAAGGAAATTTTTCAGGAGTTTCCCATCCAGCAATTCTGGGACACGTATTATTTATTCCTCAGAACTTCTGGATAATAGAATGTCCCTAAAACTCATAGATAAGGAATTCTTGGAGTGAATTGAAAAACTGGGAGTATAAACCACCTTCCCTCACAATTTCACAGGAATTCTTGTAAAAGGAACTTGTTAGAAGTCCTATCGAAGGAATTCCCCAAAATACAGGGAGAAGAAATTTCCTATAATTCATAGGAGAAGATATCCTCATAATTCGTTAAGAAGGAATACCTCAGAGCTATTAGAGAGAGAATGATTCTAAATTTCTAGAATGTGGTGAGTAATTTGCCAGGGTCCTCGGAGGATGAGTTCCTCCATATTCCTTAAGGAGGAATTCATCCTAATTTTGGAAGAAGGGATTCCACAAAATTCGTGCGAGAGGAATTGCCTGATTGTTTGGAGGGGCAATTCCCCAAAATTCAGAAGAATTTCTATAGAAGGAATTCTTGTAGGGGAAATATTTATTTATTTATTTTTATTTATTCAATAATATCATCATCTGACATCTGAAGTTACAATGGCTATAAGGATACAAATGTCATCTAAATCTAATTATTATACAAACATGGATAACATATACTCCAAATACAGCAATCAGAATACCCTTTCGGCCTAATGACCCTTTCGGCCTAATAACCCTTTCGGCCAAATGACCCTTTCGGCCAAACGACCCTTTCGGCCAAATGACCCTTTCGACCAAATGCCCCTTTCAACCTTATGACCCTTTCAGCCAGATGGGTTTCGCCTTAATGGTTTGTTCGGCCTAGTGGCATTCGGCCAAATGGCTTTCTGCCGAATGGGTTTCGGCCAAACGACCCTTCCCCCAAGAAATACATCAATACAATAAAACAGGACTAAGCAATTTTCAGTTTTTGTGTTAATTGGGGCCTCAAAATTTCGTTGCAAAGTCGAGCAGCTTGCGATGGATCAAAAGCAAAGATATAGAACACTGTTGAAATTGGAATATCCCAAAGCGTCTGAAGCAAAAATTCTCCAAAAATACTAATGTAAGAATATTCCAAAATTTTTGTATAACGAGTTCCTAGAATTCCTGAAGAAGAATTTCTCCGAAATATCAAGAAATACCGCGGTTGAAGTGGGTGGTGAGTGTGATGCAGTTTTTAGATTTTTTGGTGGAATAAATCCCTATCCAGTTTTCCGCGAGCGGTAATGGCCGTCAGCTTGCCTGCGGGTTAATCTCTGATTTGACGTTTCTGGAGGTCAACTGCACCCACCTGTAGAGTTGAGTACGAACCATCGCGCAGACCGGTGACGAAAAACTGCAGTTACGTTGGTGAGGACCGCGTCGGTTGTAAAATAGTGTGGCATTCAAACGGAGTGAATAAAACGGATTCGACAAATTGACACAGCCGGTATGATAAAGGTGAGTTTTCAGCGCAATTTGAAAAATCAAATATTCTCCATTTTTGTCGATGTCTGCCGGAGGAAATATTTTTTTTCTGCTGAAGAAAATGGCGGCGTCTGCTATTAGAATTTGTATCCTGAAGTGATGTGCTCACATATGTGTAATAATGTTTCGTTTCATGTTGGTGTTCGTGTGCAATCAAGCAGTGAAATAGTTTGCAAAAAAATACAGTCACATAGTTCGGTTAACAGTGTGTGAAGAGGTTCAACTAAGCGAGTCCGGTTGAAGACCGTAGCGCTCACAAACACATTTAAATGCGAGTCCGGCTGAAGACCGAAGCGCGTGTGAAGTAACCAAAACAAAGATGAAAATATGTATTCCAATTTGCTTATGCTCTCTTTCCGATTATTCTTTTCTCAATTTTGGTGGTGTAGCGAGACCGGTTGAAGACCGCAGCGCTCAATAAACGAGAATGTTTTACCCGTGAATAACTGGAATGCAAAATATGTGGGGAGATTAGTTTGAGATTAGCGAGACCGGCTGATGACCGTAGCGCCCAATTCAGACATCGGTTGATGACCGATGAAGCAAGATGCCAAATGTATTGAAGAACACAACAACTAGCCCTACCAAGCCTAGAGGATGTAACGCGAGTCCGGTTGACGACCGAAGCGCGACAAAGTGTGCAAAACAAAAAAAAAACGGAATGTGAAGCTAAAGTGTTTTCAAAGCAAGCGTAACGAACTTATCACGTGAAAATGTGACTAACTCCATCAAGAAAATAGAAATAGTGTAGTTTTCACAAGATTGGATGTAATGTAGGTGTAGCTGTTTTGTTTTATTTCGTTAGTTACGTCGGTAAATAAAATTTTCAAAAGACTACAAATACAGCTACACAAAACGAACTGTGCTTAGATTTTTGTTTTGAATACCTGACACTCTCAATGAAATTTTGTCAATATGATTAATAACACGCCGTACTTTTGTGTGTCTAGTTTACAAAATCGATACGATCGACACCGGTAGTTTACCATGGTCAATGCGATGGAATGTTAGTACGACTATCAATAATTTGTTTTCCCATTTGATATTACAGATGGATTCTGACAAGGATTGGCCACTGGAGCCGTTCAACGATTCTGTTGGACCTTCTGATCTGCGTCGTGAATGGGAAGAATGGTTCAGAGCATTTGAACTAATTGCAGAGCTTAGAAAAATCGAAGTACAGCATGACAAATTCATACTACTGCTGGCAAGGGGCGGTAGAGGCCTTCAACGCATTTACTACAATTTGCGGCCGGTGGCTGGAGAAGTATACCCAGAGTCGGTGAAAATCCCTTTGATGCCGATTGAGACACCCGAATACGATAATGCGGTGAAACGACTGAGCAATTTCTTTATCGGAAAGCGTAACGAGCGCGTCGAATTGGAAGTGTTCCGCTCGTTGAGACAAACGTCCGAGGAGTCTTTCAGTCACTTCATCCTGAAGCTACGCACGCAAGCCACGCGTTGTGATTTTAGATCTCGCGAGGAGATCGAAATTTTGCATCAGGTAGCTATGGGTGCTCGCGACGAAAGAGTCAGAGACAAAGGACTAGAGAATACTATGAGTTTGGATGACTTGACCAATTACGCCGTGAACAGGGAAACGCTTATGAAGCAGAAGGAAAAAGTACGGCAATTCAAGGAAAATGAATCAGCCGGGACAATAGCTACGGTCAAACAGGATTGGGGAAAGAAACCAACAACGACGAATACTGGACCAGAGCGGCGCTGGGACCCAAGTAAGCACAATGAAACTGAGTGTTCGAATTGCGGATCATGGAAGCACCGAAAGGATTCGCGGGAATGCTCTGCTAGAGCTTGTAGATGCAACAGCTGCGGACGCATGGGACATTATGCGAGAAAGTGCAGATCAAGAAGAAACACCGGTGCAAGGAGTTTCGGATACACAAAGCGCAAATTTGGTGAAGCCAACTCACTCCGGGAGAACCGTGACCGCTACCCCGATGAACCTGATCAAGGATCATCTCGTCGATATCCACCGGAGACATTGAAGGTAGAATAATTATATCACCATTTCCTTTTGAAATTTAATTCAATATCTTCATTGATAACATGACATATATACACTGGCCGGCATAATAAAGTGCCCACTTGCCGTTTTTCATACAAAATGGTCAACTTTGGAGCTCTAGATCTTGGGTTCCCGTGAACCGATTTGGCTGAAAATTTTACCAGAGCTCAGATATAACTTGAATTTTAACATATCTATGTTTCGAGCATATTGACTCACAGGGTTAAAAATTATTGCGGTAATACCAACGTGAATTTTTTGGCAAAAAATTGTTTTTCAAATACCTCGAAAACTACATCTCTAAGTGTACAGGTATATATAGCACACTTTTGTATTGGCAAAATACGCGTTTTGCTGAATATGTCATCAGTCTACAACCTATAGAATTCAAGATATTTAAAAAATAAATTTTTGCCAAAAAATTCACTTTGGTAATACCGCAATAATTTTTTAACCTGTGAATCAATATGGTCGAAACTTAGATATGTTAAAATTCAAGTTATATCTGAGCTCTGGTAAAATTTTCAGCCAAATCGGTTCACGGGAACCTGAGTGCTAGAGCTCCAAAGTTGACCATTTTGTATGAAAAACGGCAAGTGGGCACTTTATTATGCCGGCCAGTGTATATATATATATATATATATATATATATATATATATATATATATATATATATATATATATATATATATATATATATATATATATATATATATATATATATATATATATACCTTTTACTTATGTTACACATTTAAATCTACCGCAAGTTAAATCCGATTTGTTGTTACATTTTCTTAAGAACGAATACAAGATGTTTCCCAAAATCTATGCGAAAATTTGTTTTATTCAGGCTCTTTTTTTCTGTTGAATTCAGGTGCGTGACAGGAATGACGTAGTAATAACTTGCAAAATTGACAATTATCCTGTGGACTTTCTCATTGACTCAGGTGCAGTCATAAACACAGTTACCGAGACAGATTGGAATAATATTTTGGAAAGTGGAGCAAAATATACAAGAAGCGATACAAATGCGATCGACAGTTCACTGCGTATGCAAGCCAGGAACCATTACAAGTTCTCCTTATTTTTGAAACTTGGGTTTCCATTAATGAGAACAAACCGAAGAGCTATGCAGAGTTCTTTGTCATCAAGGGGGCAAAACGGTCACTTATGTGCAAGAGAACTGCGGAGGAACTCAAGGTCCTGAAAGTTGGCTTAGATGTTGCTAATATTGAAGTAGAAAGAAGTATTTTTCCTAAATTCCCAAAAGTGCAGGTGAAACTGTCGATCGATCCAAATGTCCCCCCCAGGAAAGTCGCATATCTGCGTATACCTTTGTCGATGGAGGAAAAGGTCAACCAGAAAATTCTCGAGATGCTGCACAGCGACGTCATTGAACCTGTAGTAGGTCCGCCTAAATGGATATCACCAATAGTGGTAAGGAAGCACGATATCCGGCTATGTATCAACATGAAATACGCCAATCAAGCTATCCAACGGGAACATTTCCCTCTGCCCATGATTGATACACTTCTAAACAAACTTCAGGGATCGACATTTTTTTCCAAAATCGATTTAACATCCGCCTTCCATCACATCGAGCTTCATCCTGATTCGCGTGGCATTACCACTTTTATGACCAACAGAGGTCTTATGCAATTTAAAAGACTGATGTTTGGCATAATTTGCGCGGCGGAGATATTCCAGCGAGTCATGTCAGAAATGCTAACGGGAATCGAAGGGACAATCGTGTATATTGACGATGTTGTTATATCTGGTAAACCCCGTGAAGAACATGACGCTCGTTTGCAGGAGGTGCTTGGGGTACTCAAGGATAACAATGCGAAGCTAAATATGGAGAAGTGCGTGTTTGGCGTAAAGAAACTCGAAATTTTAGGCTATGAAGTCAGTGCAGCTGGGATCAGTCCATCGGAGGATAAGATTGTCGCGGTACGGAATTTCAGATGTCCAGAAACGAAAGAAGAGGTCCGCAGCTTCCTTGGTCTTGTCAACTTCATTGGGCATTTCATACCAGATCTCTCAACAAGAACAGAGCCGTTGCGACAATTTATTAGGGAGAAGCAGCTTGTTTTGGCGAAAATCAAAGACAGGCGTTTGAAGATCTGCGGTCAGAGATATCGGACAATGTCAGGAAATTGGGTTTCTTCAATCCGGCGGATACAACGGAATTGTTTGTGGATGCATCGCCTGTCGGTCTAGGGGCAGTTTTGACACAAAAAGACAGTTCTAACTCATCTCGAATCGTGAGTTTCGCTTCAAAAGGTTTGACGAAGTCAGAAAGAATATATCCGCAAACTCAAAGGGAGGCTTTGGCTGTAGTATGGGCCGTTGACAAGTTCTATCCCTATCTTTTTGGAACAAAATTCACCATATTCACAGACCATAAGACCCTGGAGTATATATATGGGGGGAAACACCAACATGGGAAGCGAGCATGCACCAGAGCCGAAGGCTGGGCATTGCGTCTTCAACCATATGAGTTTACTGTTCGACATATTCCAGGATCTACTAACATCTCAGACGTCTGCTCTCGCCTGTGCAAGGACTCAGAAATTCCTTTCGATGAAACCACAGAGCATTTCCTGTGTTCGATCGGCGAATCACCAAACGCTATCACGCTGCAAGAAATAAAAACTGAAACGGCTGTCGATGAGACAATGCTAGCGGTCACCGAAGCAATACAAACTCACAGTTGGCCAGAAAGTTTATTCCGCTATCAGGCTTTCACAAAAGAGTTGGGAGTAATCGGAGGTATAATAGTAAGAGAAGATAAAATCATCCTACCGCCTAAATTGCGGGAGAGAGCGTTAGAAATTGCCCATCGAGGTCACCCAGGGATCGTTGCAATGCGTAGAATTCTTCGAGAAAAGGTATGGTGGCCGTACATGGACAGAAGCGTTGGTGATTTTTTACAGCAATGCGCCGGTTGCGCAGCAGTGAGTGGACTGGAAGCTCCTGAACCCATGAAACGGATTTTAATGCCAGAACGCGCCTGGCAAGAAATAGCCATCGACTTCTTTTCCGCCAAAGAATGTGCGACATTTCTAGTCCTCATCGACTATTACAGTCGTTACACGAAAGTTATAGAGATGAAAGGCACAACGGCGCGGAAGACCATCGACGCCCTCGAAAGCGTGTTCATGGAGCAATCATATCCCGAATCCATTAGAAGCGATAATGGACCTCCGTTTTCGTCCGAAGAATTTTCGTCCTACTGTGTTTCCAAAAATATAAGGCTAATAAGAACCATTCCGTACTGGCCTCAAATGAACGGTCTTGTTGAGCGCCATAACCAAGGCTTGCTGCGGGCCCTGAGAATTGCTAAAGCAGTTAAGGAAGATTGGAGGAAAGCCGTTAGTGACTACGAACATATGTACAATACAACACCGCATTCCGTAACTGGTAGACCGCCCTTGGAGCTGTTAACTGGACGGCCGATTAAGGACTTACTTCCCTCCCTACGAACTGAACCGTATTGGCAGCGAGACGAAGAGACCCGAGATAATGACGCAATAAAGAAGATGAAGGGGAAGCTATATTCCGACAATAGAAGGAACGCTAAAGATTCAAGCATTGCCGTAGGTGATGAAGTAATGTTGAAAAACTATGAAACCGGAAAATTGGAATCGAATTTCAAACTCGAGAAGTTTACGGTAGATAAAAGAATGGGAAGTGACGTCATTGTTTCGAATGATGAAGGGGTTCAATATCGTCGTTCTGTTTCTCACATGAAGAAGTGGCCAACTAGTCGTGAACTATCCATGGAAAGCCAGTCCGATAAACTTTCTCAGCGGACACCGGCAACATGCTCAGCGGAACATTCTGAAGCACCTTCCCGCGTCAATGAGAAAAGACAAGGTCAACGCCAATTGGAAGACTCTCCGGTTCAACGGCCTAAGCGAGCGAAGAAGTTGCCAACAAGATACAAGTTATAATGTATACACAAACATAACTGAGAATTGTTTTTAATTTTTTTTTTTTCTAGATTTTTTTCTCACACCTAGAAAGGGATGTAGAGTTGAGTACGAACCATCGCGCAGACCGGTGACGAAAAACTGCAGTTACGGTGGTGAGGACCCGCGTCGGTTGTAAAATAGTGTAGCATTCAAACGGAGTGAATAAAACGGATTCGACACCACCATTCGAGAATTTTGATCAATGTGGTATATAAGAAGGCTTGAATTCACTGAATCAGCACCTTCTTATATGCAACATTGGTCAAAATTCTCGGAGCGGTGGGTGCAGTTGACCTCCAGAAATGTCAAATCAGAGACTGACCCGCAGGCAAGCTGGCGGCCATTACCGCTTGCGGAAAACTGGATAATTCCTGAATAAGCAAGTTCTCGGAATTCCTGAGGAAAAAAAATCCCCAGAATTCTAGATGGAAGAAACCAGAATGATTGGAAAATCAGTTTACCAGAATTCATGAAGCAGGAATTTCCTAGAGTCCTACAGAAATTGTTCAGAATTCAAAAAAAAAACCAAAATTTTCCTGCAATCCTTCGAGGAAGAATTCCCCATAACTTTTGAAGGGATAAATGATCAGAACTCATGGGTAGAAATTCTCAAGAATTTCTAGAGAAAGTATGACCCTGTATTCTTGAAATATGAGTTTCCCAGAATTCCTAAAGACGGAATTTCGCAGTATTTATGGGAAGGAATTTTCTCAGAATTAAAGAATTCAAAATTCTTAACGGAGCATTTCCTCGAAATTTTTAGTGTATATAGGAATTCTATCGAATTCTTGAGCCCCCAGAATTTCTGCAGAAAAAATCGTAGGTGGCGGAGTTCCTAGAATTTCAGAATTCCCAGAAATGAATTTTTCAGAATTCCGGGAGAAAAACATTCCCAGGAAGGGGTAGGTAAATAAGTACAAGGAGGATTTCCTTATTACAGTGTTGACCCGATTTTGTCACTCCCCGATTTTATCACGTTTTCGACCAGATTTTATCACGTTTTCGACCCGATTTTGTCACCCAAAAAAAATTTGTCATTCTTTTTATTTTCGTAAATAATACCACAAACAACATTGATTTTCATGACATAACTTTCACCGCCTGTAGTTTATTACGAACGACTTCTGGCAAATATTCTGTAAGCAATTTCGATAAGAAATAATCACGCAATTGGCCTTTCCAAGGCATAAAATGATTCATAGTTGTGGAATGAATTAAAAAATTGGAAATATTTTTTTTCCAATTTTGTCACATACCCTGTTTTATCACCCCAAAATTCACCAGGGGGTGATGAAATCGGGATATTACTGTAGATACCAGTTATGTCAAAAGGAGTTCACTAATATTTCTAGCTCATATATGTGTGAAATGGCTCAATGGGGGTTTTGTCATTGCCAGAAATACTATGCGAACCATCTGTTGGCACATTACATCATGTCTGTCATGAGTTACAAAATCAGATTTCTTAAAAAACGATAGCACTTAAAAAAATTGACCGAACTCGGTTAAATTTTAACCGAGTTTTTATCTGCTGAACGCTCGGTTGTCCGCTCGGTTCAAAGGTTAACAACCGAGCAGTCGTTAAACTTTTCAGCAATCCCTGCAATCAGCAATCAGCAATTCTGTCAAAATTACCGAAAAAAACTCGGTTCATGAAAAAAAAATGGCATATTTAAACGAAGTTCGGTTGTTTTGAAAGTTTACCGAAAGGTGTCAAATAAACCGACTGTTCGGTAACAATAACGGTATTCGGTTCCCCAGGATCACACATAGATAATGCAAAATAATGCAAGGAATAATTATGCATCAGTTCATAATTAGAAGAAAATAGAATAGGTGGAATAGATTGTCTAACTTGAATGTGTTTCGAAATGCCACTAACTCCTTAGCATCAATATCAAGGTGCTGCGCACTGACAAATTTTATAGTTTCTTTCTCGAGATATCTTGTCACATGCCTAACAATTTCGTCACAAAGCTTGATGTGATTCGGCAAATGCTAATGTTTATTATCTTTATCAACTCATCCAAGCCTATACTCGATTCTGCTGGGAGGTCTTCTTCCCTATTCTCCAATTCAGTTTCTTCGGAGGCCTCTGGTGCTGTAAGCGGACAATCATCAAAAATCCCCTCCGGAGTTATAGATTTTGCCGGATGTTTCTCTGTTATGTGCCGTTTCAATGAATAGAAACTTCCATAACGAGAATTACAGCGAGAAAATGTGCAGTCAAAAAATATTTCGTTAACTTTGAAGTCATTTTTTTGTAAATGATTTTTGAAATGTCTTTGGAAGCCAGTGACATAACCTGCAACATGTTCGCGGCAGTGAAAACAAATTATCGTGCAGGATGCCTACAAAAATAATGATGTAATTAGGATTACAATTACTTACAAAAAATTTCTATCAAACGTGCATCTTCCTCTCTCAAGGACTCCAGTACTTTTTCCATTTTCGGTTTTTCTTTCCGAGAAAAAATAAAAAACTATTGGAGAAAATTTTCTTAGCACGCACTTCAAGAAAATGGTTGACGGATTCTTCGACACTTGACGTATGTTTTTAACCGAGTGCTCGGTTTCAATATACGTCACAACGGGTTGAAACCGAGTTTTCTCGGTTTTGGTGAACCGAACTCGTGCATACATTCAGTTAACCGGAGTGTTCGGTTGATTAGGCATACTAAACTGTCAAATTGTTTTCAGTTATACCGACATTCGGTTTTCATTTAAAAACGTATGTTACTAAATTTGAATTTGAACGATTGTTCGGTTCCTTATTGGTGAACCGATCTGGTACGGTAAAAAAACACAACCGAAGTCGGTCATAATTTCTAAGTGTATCTGGCAAATTAGTAGTGTAGCGAGAAAATTTCGTTGTTGGAGAGGCGAGGGACTTCTGTATTGAGTTCGGTTAAGCAACTTAGAATTATGTTTCTGCTCGACTTTAATTGTGTTCCACGTCGTTCAAATACAATGATCCAGAATCTTCTCATTTTCTAAGCTTCTCTCGACTTTCGAGCAAGTAAAGCACAACGGATCGATTTCTTTTTTTTTTTAAGATAATTAGAAAATACTCATCCCTACTATAGACACTATAGGTTCCATAGACGAGCGCAGGAACGGTTGGGTCATTTCGATTAAGTGTGTTTTTCCACTTTTTCACAGTGTACCACGTGAATTTGACGTCACACGCTCCGTTGCTTGGATTACAATCGTGACGTCATGCTCGTTTGGCTACACTAACTGACAGTTCGTTTGGCTACACTCGCCTTCGCCTCAGCTCGTCTATGGAACCTATAGTGTCTATAATCCCTACCACAGAGAAACAGACGTCTCACTCAACATATGTTCCATCGTACACCTTTTTAACGGTTTATTTAACTTTTTGTAGGTGGTCAATCGGCCACCGATGGCGCTTTCTTCGATTTTGCTTGTGTTTGACGTTTGCACACTACCGCCATCTGGTTGCCGCTTGGCCACTCACCGGGATTTTAGCATTGGGCGACAATGTTTTCGTGACGATGATTTTGATTGCAATTTGTTCTAAGTGAGACGTCTGTTTCTCTGTGTCCCTACTATAGATAGTGGAATATATAGATGAGCGAAGATAAATCTTCTGTCTCCAAACGAACTGTCAAACGTGTCTACAAACGAGTATGACGTCACAATTTCAATTAAAATATTAAGGGGTGTGATGTGTGATGTTATATGCGCCTGGTACACATATTACGTAAGCACTTATGGGGAAGGGGGTCTGCCTTTTTCTTACGCACCATATAAAATAAAAATCATTTGTATGACAGAAATCTTACATGCGAGGAGAGGAGTAAAAAAACCCAGAAAAATTGCTTACGTAATAAGTGTACGATCACCAAACGGCTGTTATCTCTTTTTCAAAATGAAGGGGCTTTGTAATCTATGGAATCAAATTGCAGTATGTTCAGCATGTCCATATATACGTTACTCAGGGTTGATTTCTTCACCTCCGCTTAGGCCCCAAACCATGTTTAAGCGTATGGGTAAGCACCGCTTAAGAGTTGAGCGGAGGTGAAGAAATTGGCCCTTAGGGTCTGTCTCATTTGGAGAATTAAACTTAAAAGTGACAATTTGAAAATTAAAAAAACACCCCGTTATAAGAATGGCTGGTGCTACCCAGCAAATCCAATAAGACATCGATGGAAAATGATTCGATATCTGTCAAAAGTAATCTTGCTCTGCGAGCAGGGTTATTCGATAATTATTGAAATGTCACTTTTAAGTTTAATTTCAGTTTAATTATCCAATTGGGACAGACCCTTAGTGTAGTTACGGTGACTATTCAATATTCTAGAAAGTATATAAGCTCTGGATTAAAAGAAAGAAGAAGCTGGTTGAAAATGGGTGTTAAATCAACAAGGAGAAAAATTTTGCTTCGTAAACAGTTCATAATGAAACCTAGGCAATAATAGTTATGCTATAAGTATTGTATACAGCTAGTGTCAAAACCAAATTACCATAGTTGATTTATGGCTAGCGTAAAAAGCTGGATATGATCCTCAATTAAAATCATTTGCTTCTTTGAAACAAATCAGAAAAATAGGCATATTTCCATATCAAAGCATTTGTTATTATTATATTTTCAATACTAAAGTGAATTTGTTTCAAATACCATACATTTTATTTTATAATTTACGATATTTCTTGATAGATGATAAATTATAGACGCTTCCGAAGGAAAGGTAACAAAATTAAAATAGAAAAATTAAAAAAAAAAAGTTAGCCCCCCCCCTAGAATTTTTGCTTAGTTACGCCAATGCTCAGCATGATATTGCTTTGTAACTGTGCATCTCACCGCACGGCTAAGGAAGACCTTGCAATGTGATGTTGGTACCGGAATAAACAATTATTTTTCAAAATTCATTAGATTTTTGGTTCTGTAAGCAATGCAAAATTGAATAGCATGATGAACTAATTGTGAACCTACCTACTTTCCACAATTTCAATTATAATAAAAGATTTTATTCACTTTGTTATCGGTTGTTGGCTATCATATTGTACTCATTCAAACATTGCTAGATTGATTTTTGAATAGGTCGGATGTGCAATTTTGAACAATCGGAGAAAACGGAGAACGAAGTTTTCAAAGATAAAACTAAATGTTATTTTGTTAATATGTACCAATTTTGTAAAATTTCTACACCTAAAATTTTAATTTTAATCACTTTTATGAATCATTGTGAAAAAATCGTTATTGTTTCTCTAGAAACTCATTTTATTCACAAAAAAATTATTCGCGTCGTTTTGAATTGTGCGCTGAACTTTCGACCTAAACGATTCGACCTTATGCAAAGCACCATGTTACTTTCGACTGTACTGTTCCGTCTGTTTTTTATTTGTCATGTACATTCGTCAAAGCACTTCGGTCCGGTTGACAGATGTCTTTGCTTTTACGACAAGACATACGACCTATCGAATTAAGTACATACCGCGGCATATGCGTTCTCTATAGGCGAATTTGAGTAAAGTTCAACGATCATTTCGACATCTGATGGTCGTCACAAGAACCACGAAAAAAGTGTCGTTGGCCAAAAAAGTGCATTGGCAGCATACGGAGGGAGTACGGTTTTCGCGTTTTCTGGATAATCCAACCATTTATGAAAGCTGGAATAGTCGCAAATTGGAAGAAAATTTTGTTTTCTTTGGGATGAGCTTCCATCCGGTGCGTGCTTGCATATGATTTTTCCGATTGAATAGCACATCTCCTGCAGTGCCTACACCGCACTATCTTGGTTATGAAGTCCCGGATTTTAAATTCGCGGCTTATTTGGGTGGGATTCGTCTTCAACAGCTGCTTAAAGACTGTAAGAAGCCATTGCCAGTGGAAAACATGTGACAATATACCAAAAAGTTAAGTAAATTTGATGGAGAAAATTTGATTTTGAATGTAAATAATCGCTTCTGATGACTTTTCTCCCAAACTCTCGCAACGCACTCTACCACTGGATCCTTCTCGAATTCGCCTATATAGAAATTTTCTACATTTTAATGTAAAATACTCCATACCCCAGGTGTAACCTGAAGCTCATAGCCAAACATTTCATGAGATTCGAATTGTTGGTGGATTTAGGGTCGATCTTTACGTATATGAATCTATTGCCACGTTTAATTCACTTATACTGTCAATTTAAGTTTATCTTATGTTTCCTACGTTATTCTTCTTATTGGCATTTTATCCCCCACTGGGACAGGGACATTGCCGCCTCACTGCCTAGTGTTTATTCAGCACTTCCATAGTTGTTAACCGCGAGGTTTCCTAAGCCGAGTTACCATTTTTGCATTCATTTATCATGAGGCTAACACGATGATACTTTTATGCCCAGGAAAGTCGAGACAATTTCCAATCAGAAATTGCCTAGACTGGCATCGGGCACAGCCACCCTCAGCATGGTCTTGCTTTATAACCGCGCATTTTAACGCTACGTCTTACTTTCCTACGTTATTCAATTCAATTCTATAGTCATTTCAGACTATGTTGAGTTTCGATGATAGTTCATTGTCTTTATTGCTCTCCTTTTAGACGAGTATCCTAGTTCAAGCGCATAAGTAAGCACTGCTTAAGACTTGCGCGAAGGTTAAGAAATGGTGTCTGTTTCCTAATCGTCTCAAAGCCTTACAAGCAATGGAAGCGTAATTGTAATCTTAATACTTCTCAGAACGGATTGCCTAAAAGAAGAAATCTCACATCATTATCACTGATGAAAAAGACCTCTGCCTGTCTCCACCATCATCCAGACCTCCAAGTTACGATGTTCGTTGGATCCCAAGCGTAAAATCAGCGTCAATGCCAGGCTATGTGAAGCGGCACTAAACAAATATAGGCAACATGTGATACCACCAGGACATGATATGTCTTTGGTTGCCATATAAGTGCTAATGGCGTAAGCCCACCCATCGCGGCAAGACAACATATTCGAGGAGAGGGTTTTTTTTCTTTCGATACTAGTTGTAATTGGTAGTAGCAATACAGCAGCAAAAGGAATGTCGACAGACCTCAGGGAAATCCACGTCATGGTGCTAAAAACGAGATTTCGACTACAAATGCTCGGCACGTTTTCTTCGCGGGCGGCGTGTCTTTACATATGATAGGAAATCACCGAAACATCAATTGGTTTACGTTTGATTCGTCCCTCGCTCAAGTTCCAACTAATACTTAACCGAGCCTATACGGCCGCCGCACATCGATCGAGCAGTTTTGGATAACCGTGTCGACAATCTCCGACAGTGGTGTCGTGAAGTCCGGGTGGGAAAACTCCGAATGGATGAATATTTCCGGTCCAGAGAATAGCTGGTCCGCTGGATGCTTGGTGATTGTAATGATTCCCTCATAGTGACGCATCTACTTGATCGGTTCCAAACCGTACTGGTCAAACTCCTTGGCGATGTCCCGATGTAGTTGTAGCTGAACCGTTTCTTGATCATCTTGACTGTCTCGAGGCTCTGTTCCAGAGGAGAAGTTTCTAATAAAATAAGTATTGATGTTCCGACCAGGATTGAAATACGCTTGACGCACGATGACGTAGCTCTCGACCATTGAAATCATGTGCGTCACACCGTCTGCACTGTCGACCACAATTCCCGTCGGAGCTCTTTCCTGTTCCTGTACTGCACGAGATGCCCAACTGGCCGCCAGCGCCAGAACCGCCTGCACTGCGATTTACAACCGCACGTTTCACGTCTCGAACATAATCTCCGCAGTACATTCTCTGTTCTCCAATGTGATTAGCGGGGGCTCTGCCAGTTCTTCTGGTTCGACCCGAAGGTATTTCAAAATGCACTGCTCCATGAAGCGTTCCATCAAGTCCCAATCTTCGAATAATCCGTGGCGTACTGTGTAACCGAATATTACTACTGAATTTAATTATAAGTGAGGAATAACATTAAAATACTTACTTTTAATAAAATCCGCAGCCTGTCAACGAAGAGTCGTATGTATGCATATGATTTTCCCCTGACGTTTTCGGTACGTGCGACCTTTTTTGACAAAAGGTCGTATACACGGAATTTTTAATTTTGTCATTTTTTGTTGAAAAGGCTTTTTTTGACAATAGGTCGAATGATCGATTTTCGTTCTACAGGAGGGTTCGTCAATTACGTCGAAATGTTTCGAAATAATATTTTAATAAAACAATAAAATACCGGCCCAATTTTTTTTTTTACGATAGGAACTGTATATTCTCTATCTTTTAACGTAATAAGCTCGAAATTTCCAAATTTGTTACATACGACCTATTCAAAATTCAGTCTAGATTGTTCTGTTCTGCTAAATAAAGAATAACGTATATTACGCGGATATTGACAATATTCAAACCGCCGCCTCCCTTTTTCACGATATTTGCATTGAACATCTGAATTTTTCGGAAATTTAGTTTCCGCATATCATTTGAAATCACAAAATAATCCTTAGATTTTCATGGCTGAACCACAGACAAACAGACATAACACATTGAACATTTACTCATCAAATTCATCGTCGTTCAAACACTAACGACATCTGTAGATTTCAGTTAGTTGGGCAAATCACGAACGAGATGGCGGTAGCGAGCAAACGTCAAACTCGAGCAAAAACGATGCGTGCGCCACAAGTGATCGATTGGCCAACTAATGATTATTTGAATTGATAAGTAAATCAGTGAACGATGGAAATTTGACGAGTGTTATGTCTGTTTGTCTGTGGCTGAACTATGATTCATCCAACCGTTTCTTCTGCTTTATATATAATATTGCATACAAGCAGTGTGGTACGACTTGCATGCAACGTACTGAATGGCCACAAACAGGCTGCAAAAAACGTGGAACGGAACTATCCGGCTGGTTCTCAGTGCCCGGTACTGTAATCTGTCTTTAGTAGTCTATTTTTGACATCCCACAGATTGTTCTGTGAAAAATCAAGAGATTTAGTTGAAAACCGGCTGAGATCTGGGTGCTCAAAGTTGCCTTTTCACGTTTTTTGCGAGCTTGGTACTTTACGCTACAAATTTTGGCTCGGTACTTGAAGTGTTAATTGTAAATGAACTACAAATATACTGAATTTATAACCACAAAAAAAAACACTTGGCATTAGGTCTGCGAGCCTCTTTAAAGGAGCCTTCTGTGCCTTTTGAAAAGAGTCTTTCAAACCTTTTAAAAGAAGGGGGAGGAAGAAGAAAAAAGAAAAAAAAATAAAGAAAAAAGCTTAAAAGAAGACTTCCGGGCCTCTTGAAAGAAAGTTTCCGAACCTCTTAAAAAGAAGCTTCTTGAGAAGATGCTTCCGGGCCTCTTGAAAGTAGGCTTCCGAGCCTCTTGAAAGATGGCTTCCGGGTAGATTGGAATGAAAAACTTTTTAATTTATTCATTCGTTGTTTTGTCCTTTTGATCTTTTGTCCCACAGCTCTTCATCCACTGGCTCGTTGTGGAGGGCCAGATTCAATAGGCCTTGATTTACTGATCGCCATGCATACAAGACA
Organism: Armigeres subalbatus; assembly: GCF_024139115.2. NCBI lineage: Eukaryota > Metazoa > Arthropoda > Insecta > Diptera > Culicidae > Armigeres > Armigeres subalbatus. The sequence goes on from NC_085140.1 coordinate 143,513,767, forward strand.
AAGGCCCTCCTTAGCCGTGCGGTAAGATGCGCGGCTACAAAGCAAGACCATGCTGAGGGTGGCTGGGTTCGATGCCCGGTGCTGGTCTAAACAATTTTCGGATTGGAAATTTTTTTGACTTCACTGGGCATAAAAGTCACATCGTGTTAGCCTCATGATATACGAATGCAAAAATGGTAACTTGGCTTAGAAACCTAGTAGTTAATAACTATAGAAGTGCTTAATGAACACTAAGCTGCGAGGCGGCAATGCCCCAGTGGGGGATGTAATGCCAATGAAGAAGACAAGACAAAGTATTGAAATAAAAAAATTACACAATTATCAAAGCTTTATCAATAAGTTTCGATTTAAATGTACCTACATAATTCATTTTGTTATTGCGCATTTTTGTCCGGGATACTCCCTGAGCACGGCGAAGGTACCCCCAAGGGTACATGTACCCCAGGTTGATAACCCCTGACCTAGATGATGTGATAACTTATTCGGGACCGATTTGCAATTTGGGTGTAATTTATTTTGTAAAGAAACATTGTTTTATTTATTCCGTAGGATAATCCAAGATGAATACACCACTAGGTGTTCCAATCTGCCAAATTCAGCCATCTTGGATTTTAGTATGGGAGAGCCAGCCGGTTTGTTGTCGTTTTGCACTGAAAATGAATTTTTCACCCCCGCCTTCTCCTCTCCCATAAACTTAGCAGATTGGAGCACCTAGTAGTGTATTCATCTTGGGATAATCTATAGATTAAAAAAAAAACACATTAATAAATGTGCAATTTAACATCACGCATATTTGTCACCCATCATGTTTGCACTGCTGCACTCGCGAGGAAGGTGGGATCGACTGCCCGCGAATGTGTATACTCACGATGACTGACAGGATCTGTCATTTGACACATGCATGCTAGGCCTGTTCATGATAATATGCCTGTCCAATGCCACACATCTCCCCTCTTCTCCAAAAAAAAAATGCATTAACCCTTGTCTTCTAACATAACACCTACGACATATTATGTATCATCCGGTTACGCTCTCATCATGATACAAAAGCAAACAATCATTCCCGGCACTCCATTGTATTGCGTGCATCTCATTTCATAATCGAAGAACACACTAAAATGGTGGCTCACATAAATATGGGAAACCACTCTCAAGGAACTCCCATGCAGTGGGCGTCTCGACTCGCAATTGTACTCACAACTCATGAAGTAACATTTCACGTGTACTTCAAATCACTACCACTACTTCTGCTTTTTTCGAACACACGTCTAATCCACTGTGGTTTCACATTTGTGAAACAACCAGCAACAAAAATCAGATACCGTTACTAAGAAAACACGATGAACAGCTCCAAATCATGGCCGAAAATCTAATATCGCATCAATCCTCTTGTGCATCTGTGACCTTTCGGATCCACAACACCAAACTACTTTTAGGCCATCGACCATCGCTAAGCAAGAGACTCTTGCTTGGCTGAACTGTGATCACTCCGATCAACAATAACACCGTTCTTCTTGCGGGCGTCCCACCAACGCAGAGCAAGAAACTTTTGAATGCGGGCGTCCCACCACGCAGAATTGTGATCATTCTGATCCACAATAACACCGTTCTTCTTGCGGGCGTCCCACCAACGCAGAGGAAGAAACACTTGAATGCGGGCGTCCCACCACGCAGAATTGTGTTCATTCTGATCCACAATAACACCGTTCTTCTTGCGGGCGTCCCACCAACGCAGAGGAAGAAACACTTGAATGCGGGCGTCCCACCACGCAGAATTGTGTTCATTCTGATCCACAATAACACCGTTCTTCTTGCGGGCGTCCCACCAACGCAGAGCAAGAAACACTTGAATGCGGGCGTCCCACCACGCAGAATTGTGATCATTCTGATCTACAATAACACCATTCTTCTTGCGGGCGTCCCACCAACGCAGAGGAAGAAACACTTGAATGCGGGCGTCCCACCACGCAGAATTGTGTTCATTCTGATCCACAATAACACCGTTCTTCTTGCGGGCGTCCCACCAACGCAGAGGAAGAAACACTTGAATGCGGGCGTGCCACCATGCAGAATTGTGATCCCTCCGATCCATAATAACACCGCAGACAGACGTTTATGTTCATATAAACATTTTCGTTTTTCTTGTGTAAATTTTCAAATTAAAATACGTTGAAATCACCTTGGATACTAGCGCCGCCTATGCAACTTATTGCTACATGAAAACTGACAGATTCACTCGCCGTCTCATCCACCACCCTATTTACCACCCACCGATCGAAAAAGCAAAACAATAACAATCGTTCGCACCGGAGTCATTCGTTCCTCATTCGTTCCTTCAGTGTGTGCTTTCGCTTGAAATATCTCGGAAATATCCAATATTTCACTCCACATATGTTTTAACGTAAGTATAGTAATGAAATACAGTGTAGTTAAGTGTTACAATAGAGAAAACCCAAAGCATTACGAGCTAAAAATTATACTAACGCAGCATTCCCTTTTCAGGTTGTGTTTTACGCAAACCAAATCGACTTCAGGCAAAGTTCAGCGGAAAACACCGTTTAAAAAGGCACCGGCCACAAACATAGGAAGAAGCATCAGGGACTATAGGTGGAAGTGGACAATAATTATTCCGTGGAAGCTTCTTATCACGAACCAATTAAATTGGTGGTTTAACTTTGCAGGTATGTAGCAAGTTGTTTTCGAGAACTTAGTTGAATTGACCGATTGCCATCAAAATACTGGAACAGCGTTAGTGACTACTAGTTTGAAAATGGTCTAGTAATGTGTGTAGAATAACTTTTGTTCAGTGCCCCATTTGAATCACTTCACTGTATTTTTTCTTGATACTAAAATCAGTTGTTTGGCTTAGAATCAACTAGATTCTATATACCTACAGAACATACACTTACAGCGTACTGGGGGCAATGTGTAGTGTTGATTGACCCAAACGATTCCGCGCGAGAGCAATAATATGTTGCTGCATGCAAGTATTAAATGGACTTCTCTCCCAACTGAAGTAATATTTTATAGTACATCCAGGTTACAAATGCTGTTTCAGATAGCCCAAGAAGATATTTTAAGCCTGTATTATTATCCTGGTGTTACTGTACAAGTTAAACTAGGATAAGGATCTAGTATTCGTTGTTTGTTTTTCTTGTTACGCAGAGGCAAACTGACTTCCCTTTTTTCTTAATTGCAGGCTCAATTGTAAAAGACGTTGGGCGGCACCTACGTGAGAGCTCGCGAGAGTATTTCGTCGTTGGAAAAGAAAAACAAAACGTGCAGTCTAGACGCTCGTCATTTTTTTTTTTTTATTTTTTTTTTTTTTTTAACTAATTTTATTTGCTAATTATCTAATACATGCATTCATCTCTTAGACTAGGTGTTCCGTGTTTTCTTAACACTATCATCCTTATTTGCTATGTTACGCTTTTAGTTATTATAAATACATTTCAATTGCCTCTGGCAGTTAGAATTTTTCCTCTGGTTGAATTGAACCATGTAGGAATTACAATGTTTTCAACTTAAACTAAACTTAACCTATTTTATACTAAGGGTACAAGGAGTTAATCGTTGCAATAGAAGATTGCAACGATTTTTGTCTAAAATTGGAAATTATTTTGTTGGACATTTGTTGCAATGTCTCAATATTAGAAATTCTATGAAGTTCATTGGTACTATACCACGGAGGCAAATTCAGAATCATTTTCAAAATTTTATTTTGAATCCTCTGGAGTGCCTTCTTTCTGGTATTGCAGCAACTAGTCCATATTGGCACAGCATACAACATGGCAGGTCTAAACATTTGTTTGTAAATCAAAAGTTTGTTCTTAAGACAAAGTTTTGATTTTCTGTTTATAAGTGGATATAGGCACTTAATATATTTGTTACATTTGGCTTGAAGGCCTTCAATGTGATTTTTAAAAGTTAATTTTGATCTAGCAGAAGTCCTAAATATTTAGCTTCGCTAGACCAATTAATTGGAACCCCATTCATAGTGACAATATGTCTGCTAGAAGGTTTCAAATAAGAAGCTCTCGGCTTATGTGGGAAAATTATAAGCTGAGTTTTGGAAGCATTCAGGGAAATTTTCCATTTTGCAAGTAAGTGGAGAAAATATCCAAACTTTTTGCAATCTACTACAAATGACACGAAGGCTTCGCCCTTTGGCTGAAAGGCCCGTGTCATCTGCAAACAAAGATTTTGACACCCTGGTGGTAAATCAGGTAAGTCAGAAGTAAAATGTTATACAATGTGGGCCCCAGTATGCTGCCTTGGGGACACTAGCCCTTACAGGTAATCTATCAGATTTAGTATTCTGATAGTTTACCTGCAGCGAGCGATCTGATAAATAATTTTGGATCAGTTTAATGATGTACAGAGGAAAATTAAAATTCATCAATTTTACAATCAAACCTTCATGCCAAACACTGTCAAATGCTTTCTCTATATCAAGAAGAGCAACTCCAGTCGAATATCCTTCAGATTTGTTGAGCCGAATTAAGTTCGTAACTCTTAATAACTGATGAGTGGTTGAATGCCCATGGCGAAAACCAAACTGCTCATCAGCAAAAATAGAATTGTCATTAATATGAACCATCATTCTATTTAAAATAATCTTTTCAAACAGTTTGCTTATTGAAGAAAGCAAACTGATTGGGCGATAACTAGGAGCCTCAGCTGGATTTTTGTCCGGCTTCAAAATTGGAACAACTTTGGCGTTTTTCCATTTATCTGGAAAGTATGCCAATTGAAAACATTTGTTAAATAAATTAACCAAAAAGGATAAAGAGCTCTCAGGAAGTTTTTTGATAAGTATGTAGAAAATACCATCATCACCCGGGGCTTTCATATTTTTAAATTTTTTAGTAATAGATCTCACTTCATCCAAATTGGTTCCCAACGAAGGGTCAAAAACATTCTCTTGATTGAGAATGTCTTCGAAGCTCCGTGTAACCTGATCCTCAATTGGACTAGTGAGACCTAGACTAAAATTATGGGCACTCTCGAACTGCTGAGCAAGTTTTTGAGCCTTTTCGCCATTTGTTAATAAAATTTTATTTCCCTCTTTAAGCGCTGGAATTGGCTTTTGAGGTTTTTAAGAATTTTGTTAATTTCCAAAAGGGTTTCGAACTGGGATCCAACTTCGAGACATTATTCTCAAAGTTGGTATTTCTCAGAATAGCGAAACGTTTTTTAATTTCATTTTGCAAATCTCGCCAAATAACTTTCAACGCGGGATCGCGAGTTCTTTGGTATTGCCTTCTTCTCACATTTTTAAGACGGATCAGTAGCTGAAGATCGTCGTCAATAATAATGGAGTTGAATTTAACTTCACATTTCGGAATTGCAATGCCTCTGGCTTCGACAATTAAATTTGTCAAAGATACGAGAGCATTATCAATATCACTTTTGGTATCGAGAGGAATATCAACATCAAAATTCCTATCGATATACGTTTTATATAAATCCCAATCAGCTCTATGATAATTAAAAGTAGAGCTGATTGGATTATAAATGGCTTCTTGTGAGATTTCAAATGTCACAGGAAGGTGATCAGAGTCAAAGTCAGCATGAGTTACCAATTGGCCACACAGCTGACTTGAATCCGTTAAAACTAAATCAATTGTAGAAGGATTTCGACTGGAAGAAAAACAAGTTGGTCCATTGGGATATTGAATAGTATAATATCCCGCAGAACAATCTTCAAATAAAATTTTACCATTGGAATTGCTTTGAGCATTATTCCATGAACGGTGTTTGGCATTGAAGTCACCAATTACGAAGAATTTTGATTTGTTGCGAGTCAGAATTTGAAGATCAGCTTTCAACAAATTCTTTTGCTGCCCATTGCATTGAAAAGGCAAGTAGGCTGCAATGAAGGAAAATTGTCCAAAATTTGTTTCAACAGAAACTCCCAAGGTTTCAAAACTTTGGTTTCAAACGAAGAAAATAATTTATGTTGGATACGTCTATTAATGACAATGGCGACCCCACCACAGGCGCTGTCAAGACGATCATTTCTGTAGATAAAATAGTTTGGATCTCTTTTAATGGAGAGTCCTGGTTTTAAATACGTTTCAGTTATAATGGCAATATGCACATTATGAACTGAAAGGAAGTTGAATAATTCATCTTCCTTACCCTTTAGAGCGCGGGCATTCCAATTTAGAACTTTCACACAATTATATGAAACGGAGTCCGATAACAATTTTTTGTGTGTACTTTATACCAACCTGAACAGCTTCAGGAATGGTATTTGCTTTGAACATTGCATCAATCATGTGATGCAATTGTTCAGTTAAAAAATCGAAAGCGGAAGCAGTCATGCTACCTGAATCGGCAACATGACCGTTATTTTCCGTTGGGACATGGGTATAAACCTCATTTTGAGAAGAGAAATTTTGTCTACCAGTAGCGATATTTGCATACGTAGGTACATTCGAAAAATTGGAATTTACTGAAGTGCTTGCTACCCGTTGACGAGCGGCAAAATTTGTTTGTGAATTGTGGTGGGTATGAATTGCTCGACCGGTAACCGGTTTCGAAATTTGAGCGTTTGAAAAATTTCTACCCGTCGAATCTGGGATCCGATTGGAATTTCCCGTCATCAATTTTGCACGGGAATTCAAAACTTTTTGCGTGAAGGACATTCCCAGAAATTGGATTTATGATTGCCCCACAGTTTGCGCACTTAAATTTATTGGAATCTTCTCTCACAGGACATGCGTCCTTGGCGTGAGAGGTTCCACCACAAATCATGCATTTAGCATCCATGTGACAATGTTTGGTTCCATGACCCCACTTTTGGCACTTACGGCACTGGGTAGGGTTTTGGAAATTTCCCCAGGCCTGCGGAAATGTTCCCATGTAACACGGACATGAGACATAATACAGGCCTTTTCCAAACTTTTCATATTATTTAGTTCACTTTTGTTAAAATGAACTAAATAAAATTCTTGAGAAATGCCCCTCTGGGAAGTACCAGAATGGGATTTCTTTTTCATCTTAATTACTTGGACTGGTGAAAATCCAAGTAATTGAGAAATTTCAATTTTAATCTCATCCAGTGATTTGTCATCACTGGGGAGACCTTTCAAGACGACTTTGAACAATCGCTCAGTTTTGTCGTCGTATGTGAAGAATTTATGGCGCTTCTCAGTTAAATAGTGAAGAAGACGTTTGCGATCGTCAAAGGATCCCGGCAAAACGCGGCAGTCACCCTTCTAGCAATCTGAAATGAAACCTTGATCCCCTGAAGGTTACTCAAAATCTCATTCCGGAAGCCAGAAAACTCGGCAACAGATACCACAATTGGCGGAATCCTTTGCTTTTCGCATGTATCGAATCACCTGGGCTAGAGGTAGATTCGATTTGCTCAAATTCATCATTAATCAAATCGAACTGATTGCTCAGTTCGATTGGAGAAGAATTATTTCCGATATTAGAGTTAGAAGGAATATCTGAATTCTCCAGCTTCCTTCTATTTTTTCCGCGCTTGGGCAGGACGGTCTTGAAACCTTGTTTCTTTGAAGGAAGTGGAGAATTCAGAGACTCCCCCTCTTGTTTTTGTTAATACTCATTGCTGAGCGTGGAGACGTGACCTTCTAAGAGGTTTTTTCCCAGAACGGTGTCCCTGCAGGATTACCACCGCTTGTCGGAATTTTACTTCCGCAAACGGGTCCAACGTAAAACGAAGGCACGGGTCCTTGCAAAGATCGTAACGGGATCAGTGGGTACAAATAGCGCTAAGAAGCACCGTTGAAATTAAAATAGCTTCGGGTAGTATTAAAAACTTCCTTCCGCAAAGAGAGAAAGAACCGCACAGCACGAGAGCACGATGCGGTCTCGACGCTCGTCATTATTTCCCGCCCAACGAAGGGCTTCACATTTTTTTTTATCATACGTGTAATTTAGTACGATCAATGAAATAAAAACTGTCTGTTTTGCAGATTACAATTAAAAAAGAATTGAATCGTAACTCTAAATATTTATTGACTCTTCGACTTTTGAATACATCGAATTTATTCCTGGGGCAAATTCATACGGATAGCTTTTCGATTACGCTTCATTTTACGTTTGTTATTTTCAGCCACTTTGTTTCTGATTCTATTTTCTCGCAAGAAAGATTGAATGAGCGTATTGAAAATAAAATCAATTAGCCTGTTGAAGCATGGCCTGCAAATTGATTTTCCGAGTGACTCGTATATAATACACTGTTTTAGGCGCGTTTTAACATTCTTTCTGTTTTCGAATAAAAATTTCCTGAATTTTTGTTTGAAAGCAGCAAACGCTAGTAATCCGATAGAATAGAGGGTATTATTGGGCATATGCATATCTCTTGTTTGAGCCTTTAGTTTTGAAAATGAATAGTCCTCATTGTTCAAGTACTCAACATCTTGCACTGCCTTCAATTCCGCACGGCATTTTTCGTGTGACAATTTGGAAATGGCAATTCCAAGGATGTAAACCAAAGCATTTAGATCCTTTTTCTGAGCTATCAAAGGGATGTTCTGATCTAGCGGCTCGTTTTTGAATGAGGGTGATTCTTCAATATGTGTATCCGTTTCCACGAGATCCTCCTCGTTGAGCATTGGCTGCCGACCGTCGTTTTCACAATTTTTACCTTCATCGAAGACCTCGTTTGCGACAGTTAACATAGCATATTTGAATGCGCTGCTAAACTGGAATGTATTAGGAGCATCGTTAAATCCACAACGTCTTCGAATCTCAGAAAAAATTTTCAAACAATCCTGGCAGAATGAATTCGTGCACATGTAGTTACAGGCATATTTGGTTCTCAATTTTTCCCATATCCACAAAAGTGCGTTGATATTGCCTATGAAACCTTTTAGGTAAGCAGGGATTCTTTGGGCAGCTGTTAGCTTCTTCGCTTCTTCTTTCGCCTAGAAAAATGTATTATTGAAAAAAAAAACCTCTAAATTTTTAAAGCATCTTACTTTTCTAATATCGAAGCATTCATTTGTGGTGTAATACATATTACCAAGAATTTCCTTTGCGTGCCTAAGAAAATCGACGTGGAAAGAATTTTCGGTGATTGGCGTTCTGTATGGCTAACAAGAGACACAAATACATAGAAAGTATAGTTAGTATCGTTAGATAATTATTTAAGAAAACTAACTTTTCCGATTGAGGCCGCGTAGCGTTCTTTTGAGTTGAAGGTGTCGAAAAGTTTGTCGTGGAATTCAACAAATGCTGCTGTTTGTAAAGCTTCACCACACAGTTCCTCTGTTTCAACATAATGTTTTATCGCGATTGATGTTGATTCACTTAACGTAACACGTACGCCAGAGGTACGTTCATTTTTGTGAAAGGTGGTAATGTTATACATTTGTGATTCAATTTTGGAACCAGCCGTAGAGAAGAAGTTACGTCAGTGTCATATAATTCTTTTATATGCTGAAAAGAAGCTATTCCACCTTCGAACACTGCATTGTGCTTTAATAAAGCATTCCGCGTGTTTTTCAACAGATGAGGCGTGTCGTATAGAACGGCAATATCTTCACCGCCTATGTTGATTAGAGGATCGGCATGGGTGGCGCCAGCTTCACGGATCATTTTTTGATTCGTTGTGCACTGATCCATCACAAGGGCTATTGGTATCAGCCCGATCTTTCTGATTGCCATAACACTCTTCTCAACAAATTTCATCTGCACGTGACTTCCAAGGCTGTTATGTGCAAGTAAATATCCTACAGGCTACAAGTAACTGGTTTAGTTTTTGGAATTTTTTTTAATAATACGTCAAACGAGTTTAGTTACCTGTTTGAATCGACTGTATATTCCGGATGTCATCATTACCACCGCTTCAGTTGCCAGTCTCTGAGGATTATTTTTTTCAATTTTACGTTCAGTGCCATCAAATGGAAATCCATAGAATATGTCTGATTTTGCACAATACGTTAATTCAGGTTTGACAGACATCCCATCCAAGCAAACCATGACCAACTTATCTCTCTTAGGCTTAATGAATCGAGCTTTACACTTCATTCGCATAAGAATGGTTTTGTTCAAACCGGGAAGAATGCGGATACTCTTATTGTACCCGTAAACTGTGCTTTTATGGGGTAGAATAAAGTTTTTTGATCTTCGAACGAATCTATAAGTTCGTGGTCCACTTAGATATGCTCCAGAAGCAAACTTTTTGGTTTCTGGTTGATATCGTCGAGCTTTTGGGTGGCGCATTGCATTTTTTAAAGTATCAAGGATTATCAGATTTCTTCTGGCTTGTTCTCCAAGTTTTTTGTTGTCGTTTTTCTTCTTTTTAAGAACGGTTATTTCTTTGCGCAAGGAAAAGAACAGCTTTTTATACCGGTTGGAAGCATTCAATCTACGTTTGCTGGTTTGGTCTTGGACGAACATTTGGCGCCGAATAGATTTCATATTTTGTTTGAGCAGTTTTATGGTTAGTTCCCTTGATTTAAGGCTTTGACGTAGCGACGTTTCGGATGATACTACAGGAGGTATGTTTTTATTTGGGTTGTCGCTGAACTGACCGAACGGCGGCGCCTCATCTTCGGTACCGGTATGATTATCAGGTCGGATCTCCATAACACCGTGAAGTTGATCTTGCACAATAGTTCTGGAGTCTCGTTCCTTTTCAGGAGATAGTTTAGATTGCGTTGATTGAAACCATCTGGCGAAATCATCATCTCCATCGATGAACTCAATAGTCGTTTCATTTGGTTCTGAGCTGAAATCACGACCATCGACAACATTCTTCGGAACATCTTCGGAAAGGTTTTCAAAACCGATTTTTGCGCGTGAAGAGGGAACAGCACCAGCTACTAGGCTGTGGAAACGGAAATGATACTACATTGATGTGTTATTCTTCATAAAATTTCACTGATTCGTGTATCTCACCCTTTATTTTTATTTGTCGAATCCCGGAAAGAGCTCAATGAAAAATGATCAGAGCAAAGTTTTTTGTTTAGGAAAGCGTGATATCCCTGGCTTTTGAAAGCGTCTGAAGCTTCTGGAGAATTGCAGGACTCCACCCAAAGGGAACATCTAACGATTGCATTAAATTGGCATAAATAAGTTAGCAATAACGAGATACTACTTACAGTGCCTGGTTTTTGGGAAAACTGTAGAAAGAGACCTTTCCTAGTTTCCCTGGAATACCTTGATGATTTCCACAAAAATAAAATTCACACTTCCGGCCCATTTGAAACAGTGCTTATTTTGAAAAGTGCAAAAAAACAAAATCAAAACAAAACAAACTTTTGACATCTGCTCTGTTGGCTCAGTGGCGCCACCTGGTTGCTTATTGCCACTTGCTAACATGGTCGCCATGTTTTTTACACATGTTGATTGATCGAGCTTGAACGTCTGTCTGCGATAACACCATTCTTCTTGCGGGCGTCCCACCAACGCAGAGGAAGAAACACTTGAATGCGGGCGTCCCACCACGCAGAATTGTGATCATTCTGATCCACAATAACACCGTTCTTCTTGCGGGCGTCCCACCAACGCAGAGGAAGAAACACTTGAATGCGGGCGTCCCACCACGCAGAATTATGATCATTCTGATCCACAATAACACCGTTCTTCTTGCGGGCGTCCCACCAACGCAGAGGAAGAAGCACTTGAATACGGGCGTCTCACCACGCAGAATTGTGATCATTCTGATCCACAATAACACCATTCTTCTTGCGGGCGTCCCACCAACGCAGAGGAAGAAACACTTGAATGCGGGCGTCCCACCACGCAGAATTGTGTTCATTCTGATCCACAATAACACCGTTCTTCTTGCGGGCGTCCCACCAACGCAGAGGAAGAAACACTTGAATGCGGGCGTCCCACCACGCAGAATTGTGTTCATTCTGATCCACAATAACACCATTCTTCTTGCGGGCGTCCCATCAACGCAGAGGAAGAAACACTTGAATGCGGGCGTCCCACCACGCAGAATTGTGATCATTCTGATCTACAATAACACCATTCTTCTTGCGGGCGTCCCACCAACGCAGAGGAAGAAACACTTGAATGCGGGCGTCCCACCACGCAGAATTGTGATCATTCCGATCCACAATAACACCGTTCTTCTTGCGGGCGTCCCACCACGCAGAATTGTGATCATTCTGATCCACAATAACACCGTTCTACTTGCGTGCGTTCCACCAACGCAGAGGAAGAAACACTTGAATGCGAACATTCACCGCGCAGCACTGTGATTCATCTTCAGCTATACCAATCAAGCTCTCTTTATTGAACTCTGTCGCTCCCCTAGACAACGCATGCAAAAACGATTCTTCCTTTCCATAGTTTTGTCTTTTATTCTTCTTCTTATTACAGTTGACCGACTTTTCATAGCGCTATAAGTGTTTCCAATTCGCGAAAGTGTTTTTATGTTTCACAATGGTTTTCATATCGGAGTAAAACACATTCATAACTATAGAATATCAGGCATCACGGTTATATTCGAATACTCTTCAAAAGGGAGAAATCTTCGATGATCAAAGGTAATTCAGAATATTGTATTCAAGATGCTAGATACATAGTTCGTGGTAGCGTTTGGCTGAATGCAGATGACATTACATTTTCTCTTCGTAAGTCCCATCACAAATTGCACCTTAAATTTTCCCAAAGGATAGTTGAAAAACTTTGCCAACCTCGTAGCCAACACTAGCCATCAACAAACTAGAAAATTTCTGTAACACTTTCCAATCCATTGCACATTTAAAGAACTGTACGAATACGTGTTCTTGATAATTCGAACTATTGTAATAAAAAAACAGTTAAACATTATAACATTTAGTTTCAAAATGAACTTGTTTTGAAAAAAAAACTCAGAAGTTCTTTATTAGTGTATTTAAGTTTATCGCCAATCACACACTTGATTAATCCATTAACAATCAAATCAAATCGGCGAGATCGTATCTAATACTAATGACACACTGGTGGTATTCGTACCATGGTACAAGTTGTACCACTAGTGTGTCACCTTGTACCATGCTGGTACAACGTGGAAAACCATGGTACAATATGTACTAGGGTATATAACCGTGGTCAGCGATGTCAAAAAATCGCTTCTAGCGACCAACGAACATGTACACAGCTTATGTGAGATCCATAAGCATCGTCGTCAGTAAGCTATGCTTTTGCGCTCTCCACCCTTATTCGTGTGGAGCGTTTCGGGTAGTGAGCTACCATGATCTCAGGAGAGCAAGATTTACGAGAATCGGTGTCGTCTACACTCACAGCTTGTAACTCATGCGACTCAAAGTTTATTGTGAGAGCACGCAAAAAGCCGTTACTCTCAATGTGTGCAGTTGTAGACATCAAGTTGATCGGAACATGTACAACTTACGAGCAAATGGAATCAAATCACGATCATTGCTGCAATGATCGTGATTCTTCCCTGCAAATCGGACACGCGTTTTCGATTGCGCGGCTGCTCGCTCACATGCAGAACGACACGTTCTTATCCTTTTTTACGGAGCAAATAGAAGGATGTTTAAATTCTCTGAATGTCTTTTTAGTCTGGAATACCGCATGTCGGAACTACGCGGGCGCGCGCTGAAAATACGTGGGTGGGATTCAGGGTGCGCGTCCGCGTGATTCTTGCGTACTGTTTTTAACGATTAACTGACATTTAGAGAATTCAAACATTGTTCTATTAGTTGCATTAACTAAATGAAGTTGTTGAAATAGTGAAACTCAGAGAGTTCATTTCCCGATACTTTTTCTTATCCCGGATTTCGGGATAAAAAATACTGCTAGTTCAAGGAACATTTTTCGTAATAATAAGCAAAACTGAATATTGATACGGGATATATTCAATAGCAAAAATTCGCAGCAGAAAACAATTTGGCATGCACGTGAGTTTGTTACAACTTTGGTTTTGTGACGTACACAAATCGCCACACCAGCATGCAGCAGCAAAAAATTCAAAAAATGCAGTACCCAGTTTTCATTCAAAAGTTATAACGAGGTTTCCTCCTTAAAAATTGGAATAAGTTGCAATTTTTTTAATCGATTTAACAAGTCGATTTCCCATATAAGGGGAATACACTTGTTCAAGGACATTATGTTATTGTTGGTAGGTTCATTTTGTTCAATTTGGTAGCATCATTTAGCTTTATATTTTCATAGCCTTTCTTTAAAAATAAGTTTCTTCTCTAGGTTTCATATTATTTACACTTCTCAAATAGTTGCCAATTTCGTTGTCAGGATTGAGGCAGGTGCAGCATTTCAAATGACGATGTACCGTCGTTCGGGATGACATTGGGCCAAAAACGGACACTCTTAATTTAGCCGGGGTCCTTTCAGTTTTCGAAATTCTACACATTAAATAAAAAATAATGATTTTTTTTGTTCCTCCTTGTTTTATATCGTATACATTTGAAGAGTGAAATATTTGTACATAGTACACAGGATTCTGTTTTTCAACGATTTTTTTTTCGCTCGTATTTTTGATCGTGTGGCTTTAATTTACCACCAAAACGCTCGCAACATGTTCCTATTATTATTTTATTATTTATTCAGACTAAGGCCGAAGTGGCCTGTGCGGTATATAAGAGTCTTCTCCATTCGGCTCGGTCCATGGCTACACGTCGCCAACCACGCAGTCTGCGGAGGGTCCGCAAGTCATCTTCCACCTGATCGATCCACCTTGCCCGCTGCGCACCTCGCCTTCTTGTGCCCGTCGGATCGTTGTCGAGAACCATTTTCACCGGGTTACTGTCCGACATTCTGGCTACGTGCCCGGCCCATCGCAGTCGTCCGATTTTCGCGGTGTGAACGATGGATGGTTCTCCCAACAGCTGATGCAGTTCGTGGTTCATTCGCCTCCTCCACGTACCGTCCGCCATCTGCACCCCACCATAGATGGTACGCAGCACTTTCCTTTCGAAAACTCCAAGTGCGCGTTGGTCCTCCACGAGCATCGTCCAGGTCTCGTGTCCGTAGAGGACTACCGGTCTAATTAGCGTTTTGTAGATTGTCAGTTTGGTACGGCGGCGAACTCTATTCGATCGGAGCGTCTTGCGGAGTCCAAAGTACGTACGATTTCCAGCCACTATGCGTCTCCGAATTTCTCTGCTGGTGTCATTTTCGGCAGTCACCAGTGAGCCCAAGTACACAAATTCTTCTACCACCTCGATTTCGTCGCCACCGATGCAAACTCGCGGTGGGTGGCTCACATTGTCTTCTCTTGAACCTCTTCCTATCATGTACTTCGTCTTCGACGTGTTGATGACTAGTCCGATCCGCTTAGCTTCCCTTCTTCAGTCTGATGTAGGCTTCCTCCATCTTCTCAAAGTTACGTGCCATAATATCTATGTCGTCGGCGAAACCAAATAGCTGGACGGACTTATTGAAAATTGTACCACTCGTGTTAATCCCTGCTCTTCGTATTACCCCTTCCAAAGCGATGTTGAATAGCAAACACGAAAGACCATCACCTTGCCGTAACCCTCTGCGGGTTTCGAAGGGACTCGAGAATGCCCCTGAAACTCGAACTACGCACATCACCCGATCCATCGTCGCTTTGATCAATCGTGTCAGTTTATCCGGAAAACCGTGTTCGTGCATTAGCTGCCATAGCTGGTCCCGATCGATTGTATCATATGCGGCTTTGAAGTCGATGATTGGCATTTCTGCAATACCTGACGTATGGCGAACACCTGGTCTGTGGTAGAGCGTTCACCCATAAATCCCGCCTGGTACTGCCCCACGAACTCTCTTCCAATTGGTGTTAGTCGGCGGCATAAAATTTGGGAGAGTACCTTGTAGGCGGCGTTCAGCAATGTGATTGCGCGGTAGTTGCTACAATCCAGCTTATCGCCCTTTTTGTGGATGGGACACACGACACCTTCCATCCACTCCTGCGGCAAAACTTCCTCCTCCCAAATCTTGGTAATGACCCAGTGCAGCGCTCTAGCCAGTGCCTCACCACCGTGTTTAAATAGCTCTCCTGGTAGTTGGTCAACCCCAGGGGCTTTGTTGTTCTTCAGCCGGCCAATCTCCTCCTGGATTTCCTGGAGATCCGGAGCCGGTAGAATTATGTCCTGCGCGCGTTCTCCCAGGTCCATCACCATACCGCCATCTTCGTCTGCCACATCGCCATTCAGGTGCTCTTCGTAGTGCTGCCGCCACCTTTGGATCACCTCACGCTCGTTCGTAAGAAGGTCCCGTTTATGTCCTTACACATATCAGGCTGTGGCACATGGCCCTTACGTGAACGGTTTAACTTCTCATAGAACTTTCGTGTGTTATTAGCGCGGTACAGTTGCTCCGTTTCTTCACGGTCTCGATCTTCCTGCTGGCGCTTTTTCCTCCGGAAAATCGAGTTTTGTCTGTTCCGCGCCTGTTTATATCGTGCCTCGTTCGCCCTCGTGCGGTGTTGCAGCAATCTCGCCCATGCTGCATTCTTCTCTTCCACTAACTGCTCACATTCGCCGTCATACCAGTCGTTTCTCTGATCCGGGGGCACCGTGCCTAGTGCAGCGGTTGCGGTGCTACCAATGGCGGATCGAATATCTCTCCAGCCATCTTCAAGAGACGCTGCGCCTAGCTGCTCTTCCGTTGGAAGTGCCACTTCCAGCTGCTGCGCGTATTCTTGGGCTAGTCTACCGTCTTGTAGCCGCCCAATGTTAAGCCGCGGCGTCCGACTTCGACGCGTGTTGTACACCGTCGAGAGTTTTGAGCGCAGGCATACTGCAACGAGGTAGTGGTCGGATTCAATATTCGCACTGCGGTAAGTGCGGACATTCGTGATGTCGGAGAAGAATTTACCGTCGATTAGAACGTGATCGATTTGGTTTTCCGTTTCTTGGTTAGGTGATCTCCATGTGGCCTTGTGGATATTTTTGCGGGGAAAGAAGGTGCTTCGGACTACCATTCTGCGGGAGGCTGCGAAGTTTATGCATCGTTGGCCGTTGTCATTCGATACGGTGTGCAGACTATCCGGTCCGATGACCGGTCTATACATTTCCTCCCTTCCTACCTGTGCGTTCATGTCACCGATGACGATTTTAACGTCCCGCAGTGGGCATCCATCGTATGTCTGCTCCAGCTGTGCGTAGAACGCTTCTTTCTCGTCGTCGGGTCTCCCTTCGTGTGGGCAGTGCACGTTGATGATGCTATAGTTAAAGAAACGGCCTTTAATCCTCAGCTTGCACATCCTTGCGTTGATTGGCTGCCACCCAATCACGCGTTGGCGCATCTTACCCAGCACTATGAAGCCGGTTCCCAGCTCGTTGGTGGTGCCACAGCTTTGGTAGAAGGTAGCCGCTCGATGCCCGCTTTTCCACACTTTCTGTCCTGTCCAGCAAATCTCCTGCAGCGCCACGACGTCGAAGTTGCGGGGATGTAATTCATCGTAGATCATCCTGTCGCAACCTGCGAAACCTAGCGACTTGCAGTTCCATGTTCCAAGCTTCCAATCGTGATCCTGTATTCGTCGCCTAGGTCTTTGCCGATTATATCGAGTCGCATTATCTCTTATATTGTTCGTAATGATTGGTTTTCTAGGCGGCTTATTGGGCCTGCGCAAACCTCCTGTCTCGTCGGAGGGCCGTCGTGTCAGGGCTGTTTAGCGTCCCACCTAACACCAGGACTTGGGCTTGTGCGCTTTGAGCGGCACACGGTCGCTTTGGTGAGGCCTACTTGCGGATACATGCAGCTTTTTATAGAGGTTTAACAGGGCCCACTGTCAAACCCCACCACATCCTAGGCAAGCCCCACAACTCGCAGATGGCCTGGGGAGGGATCGTCAAGCCCTTGGACATAGTCCCTGCTGCCCGCAACATGTTCCTACAGATCCTGAATAAATCAAAGAAAAATCACATGATTATTAATATGCGTTAAATATTTGAGATGAGTGGAAAATTGAGAAAATGTAAATCGTGTAAAAACAAAATCCAGTATATAGTAAGAAAGAAGAATAGATTCAAGAAATTATTTTATTATTAAACAATAAAATGTGAAATTAATGAAATCGAATTGAAAATTTGTATTGCCCAAAACGTGTTTAGGTCGATTTTAGAAAGCAAAATAGTGATGTTTCCGCGATCGTATGCGGCCTACACGAAGATCGAAGTTACACGAAGTGTTACACTGTTTAGGTCATAGCTGTGGTAATCAAACTGATGGAGCTGCCAAACACTATACAGGCAGCGACTAGTAGATATTGACTACTGACCGGTGCTGCTGGAGTGCAAAGGTTGTAACTTGTAAGTGTAACTGGCTCTCATAGCGAAAACAAAAATTTGAGTTGTAGAGAGTTAATACCTCAGAAACTGTTACGAATCTTAGTGAAAACTTTAAGTCATTCTAAAGAATATTAAAATTTATGTTTAACAAATCGCAAAACAAGTTCCTAGGGCTATTTTTTTCCTTCATAGTCGTAATTTTGTATTAGCTATAAGTTCATCACGGACCAAGGGCTAATTGTAATAGTACCATAATGTTAGAAATTTGAATGAAAAATTATTAATACAACAAACCTGTATTAAAATAGTGCCAATAATGCCACACAGATCTATTACATAACTAGATTTTAGATACATGAATTGGGTAAGTGTACCAGTTTTGTCCATGTTCCTAATTTGGCCAGTTTCACGCATAACTCCAATGTAAAGCAATTTTCGAAGGTTTAATCAGCTCTAACAGGAGATTTATCCTCTATCTTCCTTCGCTGTTGAAACTGATCAATATTTTTTGGAAAATATGCATTTTCCTGCCAGTTTTTCTTCAGAACTCATGAAACTGTTGTATTTTGACAATCTTCCAACCGTCAAATTAAACAAGTATCAGTATGTTTAAACATAGTTGATCCCAAGACGAATCGATTAGTGAGGAAATATTGTAAATCGGTCCATCCCTTTGTGACTTATATATTACGTCAAAGAAATGTTAACCCTTAAATGCGCAATGTTGTTTTAAAACAACAAACCGAAAATACGTTTAATGTTAATAATTTTAATGGTAGTTTACGCTAAAAATACTTCCGACGATTTCTAAAAAAATCGCCTTGCGCCTTTAAGGGTTAATTCATTTTTATATATGGTCGGGCTTCAGCCAAAACTCACCAAACGGCTTTTTGACTGACTTGTGATATTTTGTTCGTACAAGGACAACGAAAATCGATTCATATCAATTCAAGCGTACATTTGCAATAGGATATCCTCATTTATTGGATTAAGGTATGTCCGATACGATTTGCGATCGAAAGTTTGGGTAGAAAAATACGTAATTTTTCGTTGGCGCTTGGTGCGTTTTGGCTGAACCCCGACCATATAGAAGAAGTTAAAATATACATAGTTTTTCAGTGTACTGAGAATAACTTATTATATGCATAGGAACTATTTACATAATATCTCGAATCCTATTTTAAAAATAAAACCTAATGTGGGATGATTTTCATCGCAAATGAAACAGAAAAAATATTATTGCAGATTAATAAATTTATCCATAACAAACATGTATTAACTATATCAATCATTTTGTCGTCTGTAAATGAATTCAACAAAAAGCAAAGTGTATTTTTTGTGTTTATATTTTCGTTGCATTAATCTAGCAATGAAGTAAGACCACTGGCGGCGTCAATTATTGTTATTTGAAAGATCACAACGTGGCGCAAGAACGCTGTCTTTGAGAACTACAGCATGCTTGGTGACAATCTTGCTTCACCAGTGAGTATGATCTTTCGTATGTTAATCTTCATTATTCAATTATTACTTACTAAATGTTGCGAAAAAATGTACTATAATCGTTAACTTTGACTATATAAATTTGTCCTCGGATAATATATTCCTATATCAATGGCATTTACAGAGGTACAATTTCGGCATCATTTTGCTTTTTCATGCTGCCATGCTGAAAAAATGCTAAATCCCAATCCAACGCACCGAGTTCGCATTTAGATTGAAAGCAACTCAGGAAGAATTTTGCCTTCAAATTGCAAGACATTGCTTCTTCCTTGATGTGGGGGTTTTCAAGTTTTTAAAAAGTATTTAACTACCGAAGTTTCTCGAAACTACATGAAATTTCGCTTATAAGAAATAAAATGGGAACAAACTACACACAACGTTAAATAATTAGTTGAGGGGCTTCAATCTACAGTGCACATAGTTAAGCAAGCGCGCTCGACGTCCTGTGTGTAGTCATGCGAAAAAAAACAGTAAGACACTCACGCTCTAGGAGCAAATGGTTGTCACAATTTGTTCGTAGGTAGAGCGGCTAGAGTAACTCACTTCTCAGAGCAAGACTCAATCTTGCAATATTTTGTTATGTGCGAGTCACCAAGGAATAACACTCAATCTTGAAAGATGGGCACTCAATGTTGTTCGTAGACTGTACAGATCGCGATCTGTACAGTTTAGAATAAACTGCGAATCGGATCATATTCGTTCGCTTTCCATCGCTGACCGTGGTACTTGTACCACCAGTGTGTCTTTAGTATAAGAAACTACTTCTCTTAACCCTTTATAAGGCAGTGGCAACTATATTGCCATCAACAAATAATATGTTTTTCTATTTATTAACAAGAGCTCTACTTATTATATCACATGTAGTGACTTTATTTGCTTCCTAGTAACACCCCAGATGAATTTGAGCCATAAAAAATTGAAATGTCAATTTGAGAACAGTTTTTTTTACGAACAGATCGTAAGTTTCGAGTGGAAGAACGATTTTCAGTTATAATTTGTTAAAAAAACGACAAAGATATATTTTTTCCCGTTGGTATCAAATATTTTGAATCTCCTGTGTTAGATTACTACGTGATTAGCGTGAAAAAAGTTTTGCCTTTCTGTGTATTTGGTTTTTGTATTTTTGACGAAATTGTGTTTTTTTCCCAAGGGTCCCCCCTTGGGAGAAAAAACGCGAAAATTTTTTTTTCACATATAGTGCGTTTTCTGACTAGGACTCTTCACCAAAAAATGTAACGTACCTTGATTTGACTGGTTCTACGTAAAACCAAATTTTTAAAAATCTTTTTATATTTTTGTTGTTGTCTGTTTTACCGCTTGCCGGGCAGTGGCAACTATATTGCCACCAATTTTTCAATGTTTCTGAACTGTTTAATGTATAACAAACATACATTTGAGTTTAATACCATGTCAACATTGTGTCCTATTGTTGTTTTTGTTAATTTATTGTTTAGATTCGTCTGCCTTATAAAGGGTTAACAAATTGAAAGAGACTGGCAAACAAGCATATCTTTTTGCGTTCCCCTTTCCGCAGAAATAACTCGGTTTGACAGGTGTATACTCACGATGACTGACAGGATCTGTCATTTGACACATGCATGCTAGGCCTGTTCATGATAATAGGCCTGTCCAATGCTACACAATAAAGAATAAAAAAGAAAAAAATCCGTAGGATACAGGCATTTTTCTTCAAAACTAATTCCCTTACCTGATAGAGGAAAGCTTTTTTCTGTCGGGTACATACCGTGGTATCCAATTTGGGCCTCAGGATTATGTATCATTATGAATCATCTGACGGCCGCAACGGTTTTAGGGGACGAAATACAGCCTAGCCATTAGCACACTCGCTATTTCAGATCGGTGTTACCCGGCCGTACTAAGAGAGTAGAATGTCTCGACTCCCAGCCCTCGCATTCAAAATATACCAATAACTAAAGCAAAGTCTATTATTTATAACGCGTGCTGCCAGAACCATGATTGAGACTTAACTGGCTTCAGTCTCAATGCGCTTTTCAGCGCTCCCGCGGGGGTGGGACGTCATATTATCAGCTTCAGTATTAAACCGAGCCTGACGTTATGACCAGATTTACATTACTCACTATTACAGAGTATTTATACCCATAGTCTCGCGATGATGTTTCGTAAGAAATCAAGAAAATGAAATAGTTTTCATCTAGACATATTTAATTTTCTGGGGGACGGTAAATTCTGGAGATAGAACATAATCTGGAAAATAGTGTAGAACCCAACTTTACGTAAATATAAATGGACATTATTTCTCATATGACTAACAACAAACAACATGTACAAGAATAATTTAATGCTAATTGATTGCAAATTAAAATAGGAATGAAACTTTCCGAGTATGAGATACTGAAGGCCCAAAATAGATGCAGCCTATTCTAAAGCGGAGTGCGCTAAGGTCGATCATTTCGCATGGGTTAATTCACTTCAAGTAAAAATGCTTTTCATGCTTTATTGGGTTTATCACATCGCTCGTTCCAGACTTACACGACGCGCTTTTGTAATTGTCAGAACAGTCATAATATTAAAATTAGTATTGGATCGAATTAAGTTAAAGTCTAAACTAAGTCAGCTGCAAATCTCAACCAAGTTGCGTTCAATGTACACTGGTAGTGGATAAGTTATAAATAAACTTCTTGATAAATAATTTAGTAAAATAAATCGGTGCATTACTAACGTAGACATAGTTATGTACATATTACAACAGAGACAAAAGTTTTATTATTTTTACACTTATTGCTCGAAGATTGCGCGTATTTTCTCCAATTATCAACACTTTTTTCTTGACTTGTGTTTTGATTATACAAAAAATTTTTTGACCACGTCATTCAGACTATTTCAGTTCGCTTTGGTGGTCGTTCGACGATAGTGTGTTTTGTATATAAATGTACAAATATTCTATTCAGCGTTGCTATCTACCAAATGTGTTAAGTATTGTTCAGTGTTGTTATGTTTTGTGTGTTGATGCCTCTCAGCAGTTTATAGGTAGTCAAATTAGTTCAGCTTCTTGTTCACAAGGGCCTCCAAATCAGGCTCACACGTCGTCCACATAGTGGCCCTGTACAACGGCTGACTGATGATATCTTCGTCGAGAAGCAAAGTCTTCGTTCTCTTCGTTTAACTGTGCGGACGACAACGGGACGTTCGGGCACGAGGGGGTAACTACCACCTGTTCGTAATCATGAACTCGTTTCCTGCAAAAGAAATTTCGTACAGTTTATGGTACAATATGTATCTAATATCGCTGTACTTTACCCAAAACATCTGAAAACGGCATTTTTAAGCCACACAAAAAACCGGAATTCATGTGCCAAACCAGGTTTTACTGCAGGGTTCGCCGTACCGACATAGAACCACAGTACGAATACTGTTCCCATACAAATTAGGGCAAAAACCCAGTTCACTAGAAACATCACGAAAACTTTCACTCCAGCCTAAAAAAGAAATAATAATCTTAACTTAATGGTAATAACTTGGCATTATTCGATTTGCTTTTAATAAGTTGCAGTCTAGTTTAAAAATTGGCCCGATCGTTCGTTGCATCCCAGAGTTATTGACAAAACAGCAACCTGGGTCTTTATACTTCACATCAGAGAAACCTCAACTCATTTTTATATATTTGAAGGAAAAGATTTGTAACGACCCAATATAGAAAAACGCTTACCCCCATCAACGAAGCCCATCGATTGCAGAATCCCGAGTACCAATTTTTCGTTTTCGAGTGAATCGGTGGTCTTATCGGTGCGATCGGTTCATCATCCGCCTCGGACAGAGAATTGGTTCCAACGGTGCTGCCATTGCCGGTTCCATCACGAAAAATTACTTCACTGTTTATCGAAGTACTGTTAGATAAACCTCCGTTCGGGTAAGCTCCACCACTAGTTCCTCCATTTGCCAAGGAATGTGTAGTCCTGTTGGCAGTAGTATTCAAAGGCACATGGTGCGGTGAATTAGCTGGACTCTATGGAAAAATAAATGCATTTCGTCATGCTTGCCACAAGGTTGATATGAAACAAAAACTTACTGATAGATTTTTGTGCCTTGTTCGCTCTGGGAAAAGCTGATCAAGATCATTATTTTCCTGATAGTCACCCGTTGTTCCATAGTTTCTTGTTTCGTACAATGGGCTCTGTGCTTGTATTCTGAACCTTTCTTCTCGTATATTTTGAATATCGAAAGTTTGTGCCAGGGCGAAGTAAGAATAATCAATGCACGCATATGTCAGTAAGAAAGGCATGGTCACAATCGGAGCAAGCGTATTAATGTCGCCAACAATGATGAACGCCGTAGTTACTGTGGCCACTACTGCCATTGCATAAAGGGGTACTTTGTTTGGCCCGCGACCCTTACCGAGTTTACCGATTCCGGGAATGACGTTCTCATTTGCAATGCTTTGCAATACACGAGGAGTGCCGTACATCGCCCCTAAGCAAGACGACATACTAGAGACGTAGATTCCAGCAAGAAGCAGAAACGGCACGGCTGACACCTTCACAGCAATCATAAAGTTTGTTAAAAGGGTATCTCTCTGACATGTTGCTCCCAGGAATAAAATGAATACCATGTACAGGAATGTCGAAGTACTCAGTGCAGCTAACGTACCATTCGGAATATCAGTAGATGGTGCTCGAAGATCTCCACTCATGTTAATTCCAGACAGAATACCAGTTATAGTGGGGAAGAATACTCCGAAAACTGTAAACCACGTCGTGCCTTCACTATATTTTGGCCAAAGATTGTAAGCCATATTTCCTTGACCCCATCCGTCGAAGCCATTTTCTGGGTCTTCCCCAGTAAAACTGCCCACCATAAAGTTTAATGCTGATACAAGTAGAATAATCAATAAAGCAAATTGTAATTTGACCACCCACTTTACTCCGGCCACATTAATGACTCCCAGAAGCAAAACTGCCGCAATGGCAAACAGCCGAATTGCCCATTTGTTGCCCTCCAGTCCGACCAGTCCTGCCATGGATTCTCCGAAACCAAGCACATTTAGCGCGCATCCTACCGCCTGTCCAAAGCAATACAACATTCCAAGAGATCCTCCAAATCTGGATCCTAACGTGTGAGCTATCAAAAAATAAACCCCTCCACTCTCCACTCGACAACGTTCACAGATCCCTACCGCCGACAGCACCGACACCAGGGCAATCGCAACGGCGCAGAAAATTATCAATACTGCATGCATTATACCAGCCTCTGCCACAATCCAGCCAGATCGCAGGAACACAATAACGCCGAAAATGTTGATTAAACAAGACGTGAAAACTCCATCCCACGTGCCAAATAGCACCGGTTGTGAAATGAAAAAGTTGCTTCTCCACCACGGCTTGTCGCCTTGATCTTCGGCAAAAATCTCATCCCGACCGGATGCATGATGTCCACCCGCACCGTAGTCATACTCGTTGCCCAAATCGACAAACCCGCCGACGTTTCCTCTTGTTCGAGCTCTTTCGGTTGGGGATGAGTCGTCATTTCCTAATCCGTACCTGAAACGTGCAAAAAAAAAATAATGTACTTGTCATAAGATGAGTTTGTATTAGTTACGTATTTTGACCACAACAGTAAGGCCGTCTTTAGGGTCACGAGACACTGAAGACGCCCTTACTGCTGAGGTCGAAAACGTATCTGTTATCTGTTCCACTAAAGGCTAAAAAAAATTTTTGCGATGAGTTCTAAACTTAAGCCCCGATTGAAAGAAAAGCAATGGAACAGTAATTATTTAAACATTATTTTTGTAATTAAATTAAAATGCTTTTAAAAGTATTGCAGTTTTTGTCACCGTTACGATTGTTAGAAAGAATAGATATTGGTTGTTGTGTGGTTGTAGGATGTATTGCTTTCGCCTAACAAAAGGGTCTGTGGCTACATACGACAGCAATGTTACCGATATGTATAAGAGTAGCATCTGGACATGTACTACCCACGGATTAAAACTAAATATTTTAAGGGGCAACTATTGACATCCTTCAGGCTTATCTATAATTCAGGGAAAACACTTCGCTTTGAATAGACTGAATAAAGAAATATTCAAACTTACCGAGACCAATCAACGTTGTTCCTTTCTGGCATATTGAAGAAGTCTGTATTCTCCGGTATGAAAAATACTATTTACTGAATATCCCGCTTTTAATCCTAAGCCACTTTGAAAGCCAGCGTACAGCTATTAAACAGGCCCACTTTATGATCTTGTTCTTAGCGCCTCAAAAATGTAAACAAAAAATAATCCTTGTTCAATGATTATTCGGTCGGCTCAAGCCTTCCACCCCCAAGCGAGTACGTCGCGCTACCACATCATCAACACTATCATCGATCTTGATTCAGCTGGGATGAGAAATGGAATGTGATGTCATGTTCCTTTTTTCTATTCGTCGCAAGAACTTTCTTCTTTCAGCCACCACTTTTCTCGCAATCGAGCCGTTCTTGTGCTCCAATAGTAACGAGTATCTATTCTTCAAACAGAAGAAGACAATCTAGAGTCGATAAGGTGATATTTTTCGTACTTTTTGTTCAATTACAGAACATTTTCTAAGGAAATTGAACTCGCGACGGCCGACACCAAATTTTACGAAAAAACGAAAATGATCAATGATTATAATGGAAACATCATCAGACAACACAACAGAAGGGGAAACCCGAGAAGAAAATATTTTAGGTCGGCATGCAGCTTTTGACATTTCTCAATGTTTTACTCGCGGATGAAAACCGAGCAAAAGTTGAATTACACCGTCAACACGAATAATTCTAGACAAACATTTCATTTGGTCCAATCTAACATTTGCCATGATCTGAGAAAACTCGGTTGAAACACAGATAACAGATGTTGAGGCTGGCATCCTATACGTGTGTAAACATCCGCAACCGTTAATTCAAATGTATTTTAAATTGGGACCGCGTTTGGCAATCGATTGGAGATGGCGCAAGGATCATTATTATTGAAAACGCAGCCCGATTGCGGCTGTCAAATGCATTGGCTGCGTTCGACGGTTGTTAATCAGCTGCATCCTTAGGTACTGCCGCAATCAGTTGAGTAGATGGCAGTAGTGGGCCAACGTATATCAATTCAAAAGTTTACACAGGATTTTCAATAAAATTTGTTCTAGCTTCAATGTCTGTTATCTGTGGTTGAAATATTTGGCAGTAGAAAATAATGTCATATAATCACATATCTGTCCCATATAAATAGGAAACCCGACAAATATGGGTTATAGGAAGTACTATAGATAGTAGAATCTATAGATGAGCGAAAGCATGGCTGAGTCGATTTTTTTGCCCGTGCACACGCGCATATGACGTCACAGCCCTTAACGTTTCCATTGAAATAGTGACGTCATGCTCGTTTGGAGACACGTTTGACAGTTCGTTTGGAGACAGAGGATTTATCTTCGCTCATCTATATATTCCACTATCTATAGGCAGTACAGGAAATGCATAAATGAGCGAATGTTGATATTCTCGAACATGAACACTTTTGTGCTCCCATTTCTATTATATTAAGTTAATATATGTCGGACAAGTAAATTGAGCAAGTTCAAGTTGGACACGAATTGAACGTCTAATACTAAAGACACACTTGTGGTACAAGGACCGTGGTATACCACGGTTATACACCTTATTACACATTGTATTATGGTTTTTCACGTTATACCAGTGTTGGGAATTGTTGGATATGGCACGACGACACAATTATTGAAAGCAACCTTCATTTGGGCAGCTTCAATGCTGGAATTCATTTTATTACATAATTATACATAAAATAATGATGTTTACACAAAATTACTAATACTAAACCTACATTTTGGTACTGGATTCGTGCACTGTGAAATTCCACAACCTCCCAACCGATAGATATGATACTAATCACTATAAGGGGTATCGCAGCAGTGTTACCAGTTTCACTAGAAAACTCTCACAACATACTCCCGACCGTGAAACAGGTAACCGATCAAGTTATTCTGGTTCCTGCTCCTTGTGAAATGATCAATACTTTACGTGCTATATAACGATTCGTAGCGGGAACTTGAAGATAGGCATCCTTGCCTGCGTCATGAAATCTACGTAGTAATCAAATACCGTTCCACACATGTGCCGCCGGGATCAAAAATTAATAACAAAGGTTTATTTGTAATAAACACTGTATCCCTGCATTCACATTTGTTCCTCTCCTCGCATAGTGGAGCTTCGTAATTTTGGCGCTCTTTTGCTCTGCTTGATGCCGTTCCGTACTTGTAGGAATTGAATTTGTTTTTGCAATTAATGTGATGAATGTCTGCATCGTTGTTTCGACTATTTACTAAAAAGTGATGCGAGGAAAGACAAATTTAATTTGATTCCCCGCGATGATGTCGTTATGCTATCATGGTTTTCCTTTGGTACATAGATATGAACCGATGGAGTAGATGATATTTGTCGATCAGAAATAACGCCACTCTCATCTCCACAACCATATTGTATTATAACTTCTTGCTTTTTTGCCAAAAACTCTTGTTGAATTTTTCTCACTGCCTCTTTGTAAGATCTCTCAATTTCTGCTATTCCACGTTTGTATTCTTCTTCGATCCGCCTTTCTTCTTCTTCATAATGTTTTCTCCACTGTAAATTTTGCTCTTCATACTTCTCGAGCCGACTTATTGCAATCTCCATCTTGCTCTTCTTAAACAGATTTTCGACCGCAAAATCATTGAAGTTTGTTGGGAATTGTTGGATATGGCACGACAACACAATTATTGAAAGCACCCTTCATTTGGGCAGCTTCAATGCTGGAATTCATTTTATTACATAATTATACATAAAATAATGATGTTTACACAAAATTACTAAAACTAAACCTACATTTTGGTACTGGATTCGTGCACTGTGAAATTCCACAACCTCCCAACCGATAGATATGATACTAATCACTATAAGGGGTATCGCAGCAGTGTTACCAGTTTCACTAGAAAACTCCCACAACAACCAGCATGGTACAAGGTGACACAATTGTGGTACTCGTCTCTACTCGACCAAAGTTGCATTCTCAGAAAATAAAAAGACAGGTTCACCGTCTTTGACCAGGTCGTTACCCATTGACCCAGCATTAGACAACGGACAGGACATTTACACAACACACAGTCGACCAGTAGATAATTTTCTGCTTTACGAAAGTTTCCTCCTTACTAGGGCGGTATCGAACCCACACTTCATAGCACACAAATGCGCCTAGATGACTGACACCGCTAACCGCACGGCCGTGAAGCACACAGTGTTATATATAATTTTGCAAAATTTTATTAGATTTTATAAACATTATTTTTTCGCAGCAAAAACTGGTCATTGGATTGATATGCAAATAGTTTTTTGATGTAGCAGGGGCATATGAGTGTCCTCGTATAAAATTCAGGTTATTGGGTGCAACAATGGTAACTTGACTAAGAAACTTTTCAGTTAATACCTGTGGAAGTGCTTAATAAACACTGAGCTGCCAGGCACTAATGTCAGGAACTAATAGTCCCTGCTAATGTCCCAATGGGGACGTGACGTGAGATAAACTCAATATATATTTTATAAAAAGGTCTAATTTCATATCGAGATTGTATGGCGAAATACTACTTTGTATTAGGCACATCACGCTCAAATATTTCACTTACTTGCATGGATACAAAGTGAACCACAATCAATTATATGTACAGTTCCAATTGTACTGATAAGCAAATGCTTATATCCAATAGTAAAAACAATATTTTACAGAGAACCTGATAGAGGCCGGCGACTTTATGGAAAGCTTCGAATACGCTGGCTGCACGTGGCATCGGACCTGGGGACCCAAAACATTCGGGGAAACTGGAAGAACAATTCGCCAGGCATGGGGCCCTCCTTAGCCGTGCGTTAAGACGCGTGGCTACAAAGCAAGACCATGCTGAGGGTGGCTGGGTTCAATTCCCGGCGCCGGTCTAGACAATTTTCGGTTTGGAAATTGTCTCGACTTCCCTGGGCATAAAAGTATCATCATGTTAGCCTCATGATATACGAATGCAAAAATGGTAAGTTGGCTTAGAAACCTCGCAGTTAATTACTGTGGAAGTGCTTAATGAACACTAAGCTGCGAGGCGGCTCTGTCCCAGTGTGGGGATGTAATGCCAATAAGAAGAAGAAGGGTGAATCGACGCTGTAGCCAACCATCAGAAAAGTATATCCACCATTACACCAGAGATGCCTTGGTTCACGTCTCATGAGGCAGAAACACTGCCGTCAGTTGATCCTTCCTTTTCTTCGGATACTAGCATAACAGTTTTGATACGAATACATAGTTGGTCTTCTATCCAGCCGCTACTTACGTACTTTCCTACATCTGAGTTGAAAGACTATTTCAAAGGGTCTAGTATGCGTGGTTGGCACATCTTAATCTGTTATAAGATATTGTTTGCTTTTTATCCAATAAACATAGATATACTATGCAGTTAAATAAAAATAAAAGTTAAATCTTACTTTGATTCGGGGGGTCACAACCGCACAACCGGAAGAATCTTACGGAAGACACGCTTCTCTGGACGATCGCCGATAGGATTTTTCTGGAACAAATAGGTAGCGGCTTGAACCTGTTCCATCATTAGCTGCGTAACGCAAAAAGGCAGCGGTTAAGTTATATAGCTCTTTTAAGATAAATTTTCCACCAGAGCTTCTCGCTTGAATCAGGTTTAACACTGGCAGGAGATACCTACTGAGCTGCATTGATACTATGGGGCTCCTACGTTCTTGTTCCGCGCTATAATAGAATGGATTGCGTTGCAAATAAATATAAGTTCAGTTGCCAAACAAGCAAAATTTATGTAATTAGTTACCATTAAAGTTGTAAGATTTTATTTTATGATATTTTCACTTAAGTTTACTTGAAATTACAAAGAATACCGAACTTTGTTTCATTATGATCAGAGGTCCAATCTGATATTTTATTTTCTTATGACAGATTTCAGATTGGACTCTGGACTGTCAAACTGCAAAAGGTCCAGACTTGTAGATCTGTGAGATATTGTCGATAATGCAGATTGGACGTTTTACACTGGTACAATTTTTTAGCGAAAAAAATAAAAAAAATATGTGGATTTAAATTGAACGATAAAATTAGATGCAAATGCGAGTGAATATTAACTCGATTTGTTTACAAACGTTAGTTAGGACCTTTAGAAATATTCATCTAGAATTTCTTATATAGACACTATACACGAAAATAAATTTTCTTAATGATTATATTTGCCAATACACATACATTTTTGCCATTGCGATTTCTGTACACCGAGGAAAATTTCCTCATATGGTTTATGTGTGAAACTAAAAGATATTTTAGTTACTAGATAAAGATTGTCGCTACTGTTCCCTTTGTTCTGCTGTCCGAAACATGTGTGGTACATACCTGTCAAATCGTATGGATTTTCCTTCTTTGACATTTAGCTCCCCTATCCTCGCCAGCAAAAGATGTTCCGGACAGCGACGACAGCGACAATCTTTATCTAGTAACTAAAATATCTTTTGTGAAACTACATAGATTTTTGCAATTTGTACTTACACATGAACAGTATGTTGGCGAATAATAATAATCATAATACTTCGAGTAAATAACATTTATGTTTGATTATTATTACTTTTATTTGAAAATTGTAAAATAATGTTTATGTGTGCATATATGAATTTTATTTGTCTTTATACACATAACGCTTATGTGGGCGGTTCATATGTTTCATTATGGGATTTCGTTAGTAAAAAGCCAAACTATTCCAAGACACACAAAATTGATTCTTTATTTAAACTTTTTTGCGCAGGAATCCACTTCTTCATATTAGTTATATTACGGTTGGAGCAAACTATGCAAGTGGAACTGCAGTTACCAGACTCTCACTACGTTCATGATGGAAGTCTCCAGGATCCAGTCGCGGAAATATGTTATCCTTCCTCAATCAATCCATCTTTCACCGTCTGAATTACATGATTACGCCAGGTCTTCACCGAAAAACGCCGATCCTGTTCCACAAAAGATGTATTTCTGCTCGTTTGCTCGTGCTGATGATTGGTGCCGGCGGGAAGTTTACGATCGTCGCAATGTTTCACGCGGCGTTGATGCATTCTTCAAATAATTGACTTGATTTCGGTGTCTTCCATTTTATCAAGAGCGAATGCTCCTTGGTGTTCGCCACTGAAAACGTTGTGTGAAAAAACAGTAGTAATAAATAATAATTCTTAGGCAAGCTACAGCAACAATTACCTACCCGATGTTTAGTTGGTTTTATTAACATCCGAGCTACCATTTTTTCTCCAATGCATCCGATTGTTCAAACTGTTCAAACGTAAATGATATATTTGAAGAAATATAATTCTCAACTATATGACTATAATTATAAATTAAATATAATCACAACATGGTACTAATGTTTCACCCATATAAGTGTTATTTTTAACCCTATATTAGATATAGGATGTATCATAACGGTCATTACTCTCCACATAAAAGTAATGTTCTCAATACCTTATAAAACATATTGGTAAAGAGAAAATAAACTTTAGGTTTGCAATTTTATTAGTGTATAAACCATATGCATTGTTTAGATGAAGGTTATGGGACATTCGAATGATATTCATAACATGAAACTTATACATTTCATGTCCATTCCGAATATCTTTTATAATATTTGCAATAACATTCATGCAGTTGGCGCATGAACGTCATTCCACAAATAATAATGAAATAAATGGAATCGTTTATGAATTTTATTTACTGGTTCATGTCATATTCCTTTTTCTCCCTCCTTCAGAATTAGCTCAATAAAAAAAAAAAAACTCTTTTTTTTTAATTTTTATCATTTTAATCCGCAGTGCTGAATTCAATGTCATTCCTCAGTTTTCTATGCTTGATCGTAGTTTGAGGGTTTTTCATTGGGGGCGGCACATTAACTGTAAGTCACCGATGCACAGAATCATATTATAATAGCCTATTCAGATTACGCCATTAATGACATAATAATTGGCGTTTCAGGGTAAATACGCTTTATGATGTCATTATTTACGTAATATTTCATACATTTTGCGCTGTCAAAAGATACCCGCTAAAAAGAGTCATAAAGAATTTATTACGAACAATTATTACGAGAGAGCTTTCGTTCTAACTGGGATGCAGGGAGAAATTCAACAAAACAAAACTGACAAGCGTCACGCTCTCTTTGCCAGAGAGAAAATTCTCTCTGTTTTCATTTCGTTTCGTAGTTGACAGTCATGCTCTTTCTGTCGCAGCAGGGTCGAATGCATGTTAGATGGAAATCTTCTGAGCGCTGATGAATAACTCGGATTGTGATGGTTTTGTGGAAAGCATTTTATATGATGAAATATAATGATGATAATTATTTATTGATGCTCTCTAGAATTAACATGAAGTATTTAACTTAAACCTAGATTTAATAGAACAAATCGAATAAATTTTCAAAGTTCAAGGGCCAATGCGGAAGACAATTTAAAACGTAGGAATGGTTGTAAAACGAATATATTTGATGAATAAACATGATTTCATAAATTGTTTCAATTCTGCTCCTTGAATGGCTTAATATACTTTGGATTCCAACATTTTTCACGTGGGACAACTGTACGATTTGAATGGGATGTATATATAAAGTAGAATAACCTTAAATAAACCATGGATTGGTAATGCATTAATTCATCCAAAATCCAGTTTAAATTATATCACATTCACACGATTCGATTTTGTTAGAAGCTGTATCATTGATTGTCGAGTAGAACGCAATGGTTCAGTTTCCATTTTTGAAAAAAAAATTAAATTGCTGAGTTGCCCTTCATACATGGAGATACTGGTGGAAATACATTTTAGTTCGATAATATTTCTTGAAAATTGGTCCAATCGTCCTTTTTTTATTTATTTGTGAGAATTCCCAAAAGTATCTAAATTTTTCTATCAAATCTCCGTTCGATCATAGTACAGAATCAAAATACTTTTTAAACTTAAAAATAAATTGAGGAATAGTCTGATTCCTCGAAGAACGGCGCACCCAACTAATGAATGTAGCTTCGCTCATTATCCTTAATGAGAGCTTCAAATATTCTTCGAAAATCCCTTTTCATATTTTTTTTCGTAGAAACTTTGTTCAGAAAAAAAATGTTCGATTGTCGCCACACGCATGCTTGATTTCGCAAATTAAATTTTAAAACACTCCTTGAATTCAACCCTGTATTAGCGTGCAAATGAGGAAACATGGAAACGTCAAGATATATTATCTTGCTGCAGTCTGAACACCTCGTAATAATTGGATACCCTCTCACTTAACAAAGTAATAAATAGCCCAATCTGAATAGGCTATAAGGTACTGGGTGGTTGATGAGATTCGTGCACAGCGTAAGCCGTTCAATTATTATCGCTAAGAACATTGTTATTGTCACAGTAATGGTTTCCCTGAGCACTTTCAGCAATCACGATACTCTTGATACTGAGTCAGTGACCAGCCGGAAGGAGTAGCCTTGCCTTGCACATCAAGCTCACGCTGTTACTAACGAACTGGATTCTCGGGTGTAGCTATCGATTCAGATGCTGGACGATGATGGACCAATAGCGCTGCAAAAATAATGTATCAAAAATAATGTATCTCAGCTGCTGGCGAATTTCTCTCAACATTGTCGCATGAGTTGTTATATTCAAGATCAATAACTTCAATAAACTGGCACGGGTATTTTGTCTCACCTATTCTTGTTGATAATATTAAGAGATTCGATAGGATGTTCCGGTTTAACTGGAGAGCGAATTTAGAATATTCGTTTACGTTCGCTGCCGAACAAAGATAAAATGGATTAATTAAAATAAGCTTCAGATTTCATGAAATATTTACCTGATTAAATGCTTGGTAATGTTCCAGCAAGTTTCTATATAGCGCCATGTTTTTCGCAAATCCACTTCGAGTCGAAAGTATAAGTTTATCCTTATACATTTTTGCCATTAGGCAAAACTTATACTTTTTATTGTCAAATGAAATACAATATATCAACATGCTAAATACTTAACATTCAAATATGAAATGATCATTATTGGACGACCAATGAAGTTCATGCCGGTAGACGTAATAATGGATATGAATTTAATTTAATAAATAAAACAAATGCTTTTTTTTACGTGTAGATAGTAGAAATACTAGAATAAGAGATCGGCGAAGACGCCATCTTGTTTCCAATCGAACCGTCAAAAGCGGTTCCATTTCAACTTGTTTACTTTTTGCTTCCATAAGAAGCAAGCAAAAAGTTCAAGTGCTGCCAGTATCATTGTCACGATTTCATGCATTTTCATACGTTGCCATTTCGACAGTTTTTCACTCCGCCGGTCTCTGGTTATAGGGTGGCTAGTAGATAGTAGAATCTATAGATGAGCGAAAGCATGGCTGAGTAGTTTTTTTTTGCCCGTGCACACGCGCATATGACGCCACAGCCCTTAACGTTTTCATTGAAATCGTGACGTCATGCTCGTTTGGAGACACGTTTGACAGTTCGTTTGGAGACAGAGGATTTATCTTCGCTCATCTATATATTCCACTATCTATAATAGACACTATTTACCCAATAGTGAGTTTAATTCACCCAACCTCGAACATCCGTACGAGAAACCAAAATTGAGTAAGTAGGGTCGAAGTAGTTTGCCTTTACTCCAAGGGGTGGGGCGCTGAGCACAATTAAATTTGTGTTCATTTTATTCTTTGTGACTATTGTGCCACAGCTTGTGCCACATTGTGCCATAAGTTGTGCCTCACCTTATGTATGACACATTTTGACAATCGGAAATTTTGGCAACACTTCCAAATGTCAAGCTGCCTCTTGCCGCGATTGAAAAAAAACAACAAAATCATGAACATATGCAACCAAGCGCGACGCGAATCGAATTAATGCAACGGAGGATCGTAAAACGTGCACAGGTAGGCTCGATGAATTGATTTCAAGTATCTGGGGCTTAATCGGAAACTGGTGCTTGGGGAGAAGCTGGACTGGATTGTAGCAGCGGTAACAAGTTGGTTCCGGATGAAAAGTACAACACGAAAGGTATTTATTAGCAATATAACTTTAGTGTTATTCTTCACATCCGAATAACGGGTTAATCACTACTACAATCCGAGGAATTTAGCAATAATGCGGTTCACTTCGCAACATCCGGAATTCCGGAAGTTCGGTGGTGACAAATGTGATGATAGGGTATTTAGATGGAACAAAAGTAGACATTCCGTT
The DNA here is from genome assembly GCF_024139115.2 of Armigeres subalbatus. Lineage (NCBI taxonomy): Eukaryota > Metazoa > Arthropoda > Insecta > Diptera > Culicidae > Armigeres > Armigeres subalbatus. The sequence goes on from NC_085140.1 coordinate 143,549,703, forward strand.
TGAGCGAGGGATTTGATTCAGGTTATATTTTTTCTATGTCAAACAGTCATATAGCTCGTCATTAGGACACCGCTTAAATCCGGTAAATTGATGAGTACTTCATTCATGCCAATGGGAATATGAATCATGGAGCGTCCGATAGAAAGGGAACGATTTTAATAATGTTTTGTATTCGAATATCACCAGTGCAGGGGTTTCAATTAAATTTTATGATAAAACTGCCGCTGCCGGAGAATATCTGTGTGTGTGATTTATATTTATCTACTATTATGAATCGATTCGTCATTCTCACGTCCGAATGCAACTCATCGAAACTTAATTGAAATGGGTTAATTTCCATATTTTTGTTTGACTCCTCTTTAATAATTGTGATGACCGATCAATTTTGAGGTTATGAACAGAAGGAAAACAAACGTATATGGCGTCTCAGTATATGATGAATCGAACGTTATAGTGTGCGTGCGCCAAACGTCTTTCATCACAATACATCAAAACAGGTGAAAACAAGCGTTGGCAAGGTTGCCGGTATTTCATGTCCTAGATCATTCAAACGTCAAAAGTGTGCCGAGTGTGCCACACCAAGGGCCACACATGTGAATCAAATCCAGCAAATGTGTGCTTGGAACATTGTGCTCAGCGTCCTACCTCTTGGTGTGTGATTTATATTTATCTACTATTATGAATCGATTCGTCATTCTCACGTCCGAATGCAACTCATCGAAACTTAATTGAAATGGGTTAATTTCCATATTTCTCGGGTACTTATTCAAAAGGACGTATGTGATTTTGTAAACAAAGATTCAAACGTCGATTTGTCCGATCTGATGGCACTCCCACGCAAACCAACACCACTAACAGGTAGCCGAAGCCTCTCCCTATCTGTCTATGGTGATGGTTTGCGTGGGAGGGCAATCAGATCGGACAAATCGACGTCTGAATCTTTGTTTACAAAATCACATACGTCCTTTTGAATAAGTACCCGAGATTTTTGTTTGACTCCTCTTTAATAATTGTGATGACCGATCAATTTTGAGGTTATGAACAGAAGGAAAACAAACGTATATGGCGTCTCAGTATATGATGAATCGAACGTTATAGTGTGCGTGCGCCAAACGTCTTTCATCTCAATACGTCAAAACAGGTGAAAACAAGCGTTGGCAAGGTTGCCGGTATTTCATGTCCTGGATCATTCAAACGTCAAAAGTGTGCCGAGTGTGCCACACCAAGGGCCACACATGTGAATCAAATCCAGCAAATGTGTGCTTGGAACATTGTGCTCAGCGTCCCGGATAAAAAATATAATTAAAATATCATAAATTTTACTGTAACAACACCATGTAAAACAGAGGATTTACCATTTAATATAATGGAATTTTAACAATTAAATCACATAGGAAATAATGGTTTTCCACGATAAAATAAATGGTAAATGGGACTTTTACAATAAAAAAGGGGGGTTGTTATGTATCTTTACAATAAAAAAATCGAAAATTTTCCATACATTTTTCAGAGCAAAACAATTGATTCAACGGTTCTCCAATGAGACGATTTAGAGAGACAAAACAATAGGAAATAATGTATGTTAAATGTTTGCTCTCACTTTTTTTATTGTTTTACAGTAGAAATATAATAAAATTTAGAATACATTTTACTCTAATATTACAATAAAAATACAATACAACTTTATGTCCTACAATTTATTTCAATGAATTATTGGCAGTGGCTGATTTTCTACCCGCCGCAGCCACATCCAGGCGCTATAGTATATGCACAAAATAGCCAGCAAGAGTTAACCGCCAGAAATTTGTATGGCGAAAGACATCTAACGCTGGTTTTCTCAAAATTAGGAACTTTTCATGTAAAACTGTTTGGTACCGGTTATGAGGGATGGTGTCCGCTACTACGCCTACCAAATATTTTTTCCATTAAAGTGCTTAATTTGGAGAAATCGAACCTTAGATGCCTTTCGCCATACTGATTTCAGAAAGTTAACTCCTAGTGTGCCGCTGTAAGCACGCTCAAAGCAGTCGATTCATTCAATTTAATTTTATTTTAGTATAGGCTTAATTTTACTTTAATTTCAATTCAATGTGATTCAACAATAATTTTAATTTGAATTTAATTCCAATTTACTTTAATTATATTTGAATTTCATTTGAATTCAATTTAAATTTTGTTTTGATCCAGTTTTTGTTCGATTTCAAATTAGTTTTCATTCAATCCAAAATTTAATGTGTTAGTATTGTTGTTTGGCGCTTTGCTTTTACTTAGTCACTGATGCATTGACGTTAAAATCAAATGCGCCGATCATGCACCTCGCTATACTCGCTGAGCACGGTGTAATTTCAGCCACCAGGAAAGAGAGCTTGATGTCTCCTATAGGACTTACATACGACTTGTTTTTTCTTGAGTGGGTGAATCGAAGTTAGTCGTTTTCTCTAACACATCAGGTTATGTGTGAACCTGTAAAAAATGTAAATTATAAAAGCATGTCAGTTTTCTTACATAAAGTATTTCGAGAAAAAAGGAAAAGTTACCTGTATCAGTTATTATTGTATCTAATTGGTAAGATAGGCCAATAATAGCTGCCGAACGATATTCAGTCTTACGTGGTTTTACCATAAACTTCCTTCTGAAAAGGAACAAGGATACATGTTAACACAAATGTTCCGAACTGCTTCGGCGGTGGAAATTAAGAACCCCTTCCTAAAGGTACTTTTAAAAGTTCTCCCGCATCAAAATCATCCGGTATTATGATGTTAACATTATAGATACTCACCACGACACAGCAGCCTATGATCCGCCGCTTGCCCACTCCCAGAATCCGTATAATGAAGGGACACTTCCTGCACCACAACATCAGTTTCATTTTTTCATTCCACTAATCATAAACAAAAAGTACACGCTCAAATAAATCCAGCCAATCTCCGAGTAAAATGTTATGCAAAAGTTTTCGTTCCTATTTATATTTTTAATTCAACCTGGTCATAACATGAATATTTCAAGACCTGAAATAAAAAGTATTTATTTAAAAATCGATAAAACTTTTTTTTTCATTTAATAATTAAACCTTTTGTTACTCTATTGTATTCATTTGTTATTTCATTAATACAGTAAACAAATTAAATGTTTAAAAATTATATAATTTTTTCTTCAAGATGGATTTTCTGATCACCCAGTTAGAATACTTGTATAATATATTTAGTTTTGGGATGAGCAATACAAAACAAAAGCCAACAATAAAAACAAGATAGAATGTATTGGTAACAGTTAAATTTATTGTGCATTTAAAGTTAGCACAATAAAAGATTTTTATGACCGTGAAAAAACTACAATAAACGTACAATAGATTATTTTGTTTACCATACAATCTATTGTACTTCAATGGATTATGCCATACGAGGTACTGTAAATTTTTATCCGGGGTCCCACCCCTTGCTTTACTCCCATGTTAAAAAAGTACCCAACGGAAAATTTATTTACCCAAATGTAAGTTTAATTCACTCAATTTCGACCTCAGGTAATAAAACTCAAAATTGGCTTCCCGTATTGAACTGGCGTCGTTGGATTGTTTGGCTCTTTTGTTTTTGACAACAAAAGAAAGAGTGGATGAAAGAGAAGAGAAAAAATAACTCAAAAGTAAGTTTAAAAATACTCAATTTTGGGTACTTTTTTTCTTCCGTGTAAGGATTGCTGACGTTTAAACATCTTTCTCTTTCAAGCGCGTAGGCAGGATAGGATTTGTTTTCACCGGGAAACGTTTCCCGATGAAAACAAATCCTTTTCTGCTTCTGTGCTTGAAAGAGAAAGATGATTAAACGTCAGCAAGCTCTATAGACGAGCGCAGGCCCGGCTGGGTCATTTCGATGAAGTGTGTTTTTCCACTTTTTCACAGTGTACCACGCGAATTTGACGTCACACGCTTCGATGCTTGGATTGCAATTGTGACGTCATGCTCGTTTGGCTACACTAACTGACAGTTCGTTTGGCTATACTCGCCTTCGCCTCGGTAAAAAATACCGATAATCGAACTAAAATGCACATACCTAAAATGTAGGTAATCATTGATTACCTAAAGTTAGGTAATGGTGATGAGCAAGAATTATCGTTAAAAAGTACCGATTTCCGATCGTTACTTTTTACCGAAAAATAGGTTTTTGACGTTTGTTTTGATTTTGCAAAAACGTTAAAAATTACCGATTATTCGGTTATTATTTAATGTTTTGTTTAAAGAAAACAAAATTCTTCAATTGATTCATTTTTTTAATGTTTATTAAGGGTCTGTCTCATTTGGAGAATTAAACTTAAAAATGACAGTTCGAAGATTAAAAAATCACCCCATTATAAGAATGGCTGATGCTACCCAGCAATTCCAATAGGACATCGATGGAAAATGATTCGATATCTGTCAAAAGTAATCCTGCTCTGTGAGCAGGGTTATTTGATAATTATTGAAATGTCACTTTTTAGTTTAATTTCAGTTTAATTATCCAATTGAGACAGACCCTAAGATAAATTTGGAAACTGGCTATTTTTTCCGGCGGATTATGGTCCCTATTGTATGGCATTACAAATGCTAGGCCCTTAGCCATATACCCAGCAACTTCTATCACTACCTCTCCGTGGTGCTGGCCGAGATACGAGCAACCTTAGGGGAGATCAGGTAACTAATCCCGGCGGGAACTATGGTCGTATGCTAACAGGGAATGGGGATTTGCTCCTCTCCGGATGTGTTAATCCGATCGAGCGTCTGTTCCTCATGTTAGGAGCGTCCATTCCCCACGTTGAGGGTGGTTGATCATCGTCCGAATGCCAGCGAGGGGCTCTAAGCAGACCCGTGACAAACATTCCCAACCAACACGTGCACTGCCAAGCAGACCTTATTGAAGGTTACAGGTGTTCAAGTCTTGATCCATCCTGAAAGTTTTTCGGAGACCAAAAAAACAAATTTTCCGGAATTCTGTATTGTTCCCGGAAGTTGGCCCTTTTCAATCAACCACTTACCATCAGTTTTAAATCGTTGAATATCTTGATATTGCCCGAAGGATTCAGCGGCAGGAACAGGAAGGAACAGCAAAGACCCAGCAGAAACACTTGTTTTCGCAAAGTCAAGAAAAATCTAATTTTAGGTAAAAAAAAAATAACGTCATCGTCTGAAAATGTCAAATACTTAAAAGTAGGTAAAAAGAAACGAGAGTTATCGCTAATTTTTACCGATATTTCTAGTAAAGGTCCATTACCTAATTTTAGGTAAAAATAAAACCTAATTTTAGGTAATCTTATCTAAATATAGCAGGCATGCAGGGTAGTTGTTAAGACACCAAGAGAAAACGTTACTGTGAGATGGGCAGATAAATGTAAAATAAATGTTTGCACACAACTGATTTCTGTTTTGAGGCGTTTTATGTTACCTAGCCGGTCCGATCCTTGCCTTTCGCCTCCATCGTACCTAACAAGGTAGAAAAATAGAAGAAAACCAACTACTTACACGCCCGTTTCAAATCACGAAAAATGAGTGAGATTTCCGTGAAAAAAAAGAGACGGCAATACAATTTTGGTTCATTCAAAGTTAATTGCCTATTTCCGGGGATTAAACCACCCGACTTGGACGTTAATTTATATATTGCAGGTTGCAGTGGAATGTCAAAATGCATGAAATCTGACAAGCAAATGTTGAGGAACGTCTGAAAATCTTGCAACCAGTGTTATTGTTGGCAATGAAAATAAAAATGTTTTGGTACTTCGCAAAAAAAAAAAATGTTTACGGTCTTGGAGGAGTCAAATAAAATCTTTGCTTTTTAGCCAGACTATATTCCAAGAAATATCCAATTTTCAAAACCGTAAAATAAATACTCAATCCAGTTGAAACCTGGAATTGGGAGCTAGCGAAGTTGGATTTTTCTCACAATCCGTACGTTAAACCTAACTTCGGAAGTGGTGCGCTGAATAGCGCTTCGCGATATGACAACCAAAAGTTGACAGCTCGTTGCTTGCAATTTGGTTGGAAAGTTCTTGCAAGATCTGTGCATTTCGCGTTTTGAAGGAAAAAAACAATACAATGTTATGTGGAAGATATTGATTTGGAAAATGTATTGGAGGTAACCACACTCACAAAAAACTCCGCATTATATTCATGAGTTCACACATGGATTTTTGCAATGGGGGTAGCAAAATGGATTCCATAGTTTTGACATATATATTCCATGCGCCCACATGCATTGCATGAGTGTTCACACATACTAACCATGTAGGTCATAGTATCCATGTGTGAATTTATATGCAATTAAGTATGTGCCGACTCATGATATGCATATTTCAAAATACATGGATTTTTGCCATAAAGTATGTGTCGATTTTCCTGAGTGCACTTTCCCTTCAATGGGACTAGAACCACAAAACAGATAGACATCATAGAACAAACTGCAAATTTCAAAGTAGGCTCTTTGTGTATCAACAATCGACGAACGGCACTCCCGTATATCCAGGGCGACAGAAAGAGATAGCAAAGCATGCGATGCTGCTCTGTCTAATGTGCGTTGTTCAGTGAAGCTTGACTTCCACCGCTAGGTTCGCTAGCGTTCCAAAATCATCGAAGGACCACATTCCACGGCGAAGATACCTATATGTTATGTGCTAGAACCCATGACCCTACAATTTTATTCAGTCTCTGAGTGATTTGGAACGGGCGTGTAGTGCCAGAAAAATCATTTTACTCGAATTTGGGTTATTGATCCAAACTACGGTTTTGAGTGAAAACATCCCACTTTTGTGTAGTTTTGGTTTTCAGTGTATAAAACCTGCGTTCAAAATGCGACGGTGTAAATATCGGGCAAACCCTTTCGAATCCAAACTGTCAAATGTGTCAAAAAATGTGCCTCGCTCGCACGCTTCGAAAGAATGACGGCAGCAGCCAGAAGAAAAAGTTACCACGACAAAACTTTCGCTCTTTGTGTGTGCTACGCAATAATCCTGAAAAATCCTAGTAGTATCGTAGTCAAAACGCGTTCAAATACTGCTTAAACGATCGACGAGACGATCGTATCCACGATGGAAGAAGATTGGGGTGAGTGCCGTTGTTTTTCGTGCCGAAAAAATCATCTTGAAAGTGCCTCAACCAGACGTGTGCATTTCTGGTTGTATGCCATTTGACTCTTTGGTTCCACCTTCTTGCTGACGACGATGGTGCAATGTGCTGGCTGCGTGTCCTCGCTAGTCGACCCCCAAAATTAGTAAACGATAGTAAAAGGCGTACTGTGTTACGAATGCCAGATGTGACAGAAGCAACTGATAGTTTGATTAATTAAGAGGCTAAAGATTGAAATATGATTTATTTACAGAGCAACTCAGTGAGCAGGAGAAAGTGCCCGTTCCTGCTAAGAAACCCGATGTCAACAAATGGGACGGTGAAGATGAGGAGGAAGAAGTGAAGGTATGACCCATGTGTTTCGTATTTCTTTTTATTCGCATTCTGTGAGTACGATTTTACCTTTTTGTGCTTTTTGTTTGATAATGCGAGAAAGGGTTGCCAAATCTATGGTACATAACTAATAGCAGTGGCTTACAAACTATTTTGCATATTATCATTTTTTATATAATATTTTTATCAATATCTTTTAGTGTAATGAAGATATATTTATTTCGTATGCGACTGAAATATGTAAAACCATATAATTCTATGTTCGATAAACATACATTTATACTAAGATGATTTATACCAATATTTTTTTTTTCAACTTTAATGGTCAGATTCAACCAAAATGATTAAGTTACTATCCTTTGACTTTTACCCTGCGTAGAAAGCCTTTATTTGCCTCTATTCAATGTCGTTCGTCACCAAATCTTCAGATGGTCAGATTGCGAGAAGCGCTCTTGTTCATACTATTCGAATCGTTTCAATTTTTACATTAACAGGACAGTTGGGAAGACGAGGACGAAATTGAGGAAAAGAAGGACGAAGAAAAAGTGGAAACACCGAAGGCTAAGCCGAAAAAGACTTTACAACAGAAAATTTTAGATAAAGAGGTTTGAAAACATTATGCCTTATATGTATTTGGAAAAATGACAATTACATTACTTCTAGAAACTAAAACTTGAAGAAGCTGAGCGACAAAGGCTAGAGAAGGAAGCAGAAGATATGACACCTGAACAGAAATTAGCTGAAAAGCTTCGACTTCAGAAACTTCAAGAAGAATCGGATCTGAAGAATGCCATGGACACATTTGGAGTCACAGCAATGGTTGGGGGAATCGATGGTATGCACCCTACCAGTAAAGAGGAATTCATCGAATTGTCTGATGCCATCAGTAAGAAGCTCTCGAATTATAGGAATGATTCTGAATATTGCGCTTTTTTGGAGGATCTTGTTACCAAGTTGTTTGCCAGTTGTAAGTTGTAATGCATGCTCGATCGACACTTATGCGCTAATTAATCACACATTTATTCGTAGTGCCATCAGCCAACATCAGGAAAGTGAAAGGTATCCTCGACAATCTCTACCTTGAGAAACAGAAATTAGAGAAGGGAGACAAGCCCAAGAAGAAAACCGGCGGAAAGATCAAAGCCAGACTACGGATGGATGGTGAAAATGTAAGTGTTTATGGATTCCGTAAATTACCCCTGAAAAGCATTTTTAAGAATACGTTAGTACATTATACAACTCAAATATAAGTTTTCAGGTATTGTAGATCTGATTTTGCAATGAATTAATATCAATTTAGTGACTAAACAGTATTCGACTTGTGCTTTTAAACTGCACGGATGATTACTAACAACACTCAATCGAACAGTAGAAGTAAAAGAAATGGCGAGAAAAAAATATAATAAATTTCTTGAAAATGTTTTCCAATAAATAATGTCATGAACATAAATTGTTGAATGATTTTGATTCCATAATTTCGTTTCCCTTTCAGCAAAACTTTGACGAGTACGCTCCAAAATACGACGATTTCGATGAGTACGACGATTTTATGTAACATTCACTCTAAGTAGACCAACTTGCAATGTGTAATGTTCGCTCGGACGTGAAAGAGAGTGCACGCGATTGACCCACGTTCCGATGCGGAAAAGTATCGAACGCTCATCTAGCAGAAATACAACCCCACAAAAAGGAATTTACACATAACCAATCAAAATATAAGAACGAGCCTTCTTTGTTACTACTTCAAATTACGTGCTATATTATTGTCCTCCCAATTCACGCATCTTTTTTTTTATGTTTGTCAGTTAAAGGATCGAAGGTTATGTTGTCCATCGTAAGATAGTTTCATCCCTCAACTGCAATTAGAATAATCAATTATCTGCGTTTTTTCTCTGTTTAGTCCTTCCATTTTGAAAAAATAGCTTTCAATTAAAATGTTGATTATAACGAGCAGCTGTGCTGGACAAGGAAGGTGAGAATTAGGATTTTCAATTTAGGCAGTTGTGAACCACAAAGGGCCAAACCATATGAAAAAGAAAACCGTTATGAACTTCCGAAGAAAAACGGTTTTTGTGTCACGTTGTGGTCAGTAGACAGGTTACATACTGGTAGGATGGACAGTGTTTCTGATAATGTGTAAATAGGGATAAAATGTTTGAATAAAAGTTTCGACGGAATAGAACAGACCGCTTGGGAGTTAATGAGAAAGAAAATCACCCAAAGAACTACAACACTTCGGTTTTTACGCGGGGAACACGTTCCGCGTAAAAAACTACTTAATAAAAAATCGATTTTTAGCAGGGTTTGAATCCAAAGGAGAATGAGAGAATCTTTCACTTATCATGTCTGTATACACTCTCGATAGGTAGCATATCGTGAGATACGTTTCTCGGTAGCTGTTACTACAATAATGAACTGATGCGGGGGGCTACAACCCATGATAAATTTCTTTCAATAAGCCCCAATTGCGGTAGGCTCCGGTTCTGATGCTGCATTTCAACTTGTTTTACACAGTTGTGCGAAAAAAATATGATCCCCAACATAAAATGAGCGAGAACAAAGCATTTTATAAAACCCCATCGGTGGGTTTTTTCCACCTTGTATACAAGTGCGATAGCTTTGTTTTCATGGCTTGTTATGATTCGAAGAGGTTTTTGCCTCACTTTTATTGTTGTTCGTTATCTATTGAGAGCGATTTCTGCAAACCCTGATTTTTAGCGATCTGATTCTCCGACCATTTAAAAAAAAACGCGTAAAAAACGGCTGAAGAAAGTAAACGAAGTGAGTCTCAAAGCTTAATAACCCGAGGCTCACCTCAAAATTCGTGGACGAAAACATGAAGTGGATCATCTTAGCTTAGCTTTGACTAACTACACATATCAATGGTTGCTACTCCGTGATTGGCCAGAATCAGTGAAATTGCACAAAAAATCAACTGAATGACTGACCGGGATTGTTCAAGCATTCTCAGTGTGCAAGTTTCAGTGACTCAACTATTCAAATGATCAATAACGGCGCCGGTCACGTCCTTGTAGTCAGTTAGTAGGTGGTTTTTGGTATTTGAAAACCGTGTTTACCTCTGCGTCTCCGCAAAAAAAAACACAGGAAGGATTATCAGTTAGTTGGTAGGCATCGTTGGATCTGGATTCACTCTAATAAGCGATACGACCGCGCCATTCTGTATCAGTACTGGTAGTTTTCGTCACTGTCATGTGAAAGCCGAAACAGTTGCATTTTCAAGATGTAATGACTAAGCGAAAGATTACTGTTCGGTAAATTGGAAGAATCCATCCAGTAGGGTTCTCAGAATATTGTTGTATCGAGAGAGTATTGAGTGGAGCAGGGCTCTTGTGCTTGAGCGCTGATGATAATAAAATGAGAATTAGTTTGACTGACCACGAACTCGGACGTGTATTTATTTCTCTTAAAGAAGATCCATTTTTAGTGAAGAAGCTATAGTTATATCAGTGGCGACGAGAAAAATAAAAATAAAATTGAACCATTTTCCGCCCTTTTTTCACGACCGCTGGTGAATGCTTTTGGCGTGATTTTTCGGCGCAGGTTGGTTTTTAGTGAAAGTGAGACGTTAATGCTATTCGCGTAAAAAACTCGAATTCATTTTTTTTTCGAGGGTGGTCTGTGATTGATCAATTCTCTACATTTTATCGATTGGTGTTGCTTGTATAAAAAAACGCTTTTTGCAAAACTAGCTATTTTTTGTGCCAATAGATTTTTTTTATTGTGTAGAGGAATAGTGTACTTTGTACTTTACAGTACTTTTGATCCTATTAAAGAAATGCTTTTGTTTCTTTTATCTTAAAACAATCCTATATTGTTACTATTTTTGCTAATTTATAATATCCACCATTTTCTTCTTTCATCCACAGCACAAAGAAATTGGATATTATATACCAGCTCATTTGTCTTGATAAACTGTGGTTTATGCAAGGTCCAGCCAGCACCATTTTCCGTTCTCTTTCTGAGTGCGGTGAGTACTGACCTTTGACAGTTTATGGTGTAGCAAGTGAATCTCGCCGTATAGTGCATTTTGCGGTCGTCGGCGAAAGTGCATTCGTAGTTGGGGGTTGCTGTTGTTGTTGAGTACTGGTGGATCGCTGTTCGCAAGGTGGAAGGTCATTGACTCAAGCATTGACCTCGGTCATATTGGTGACTATACAAACTGCGGATTATCAGCTGGGCTTGCTGTTGCTGAAGGAGTTTTGTTGTGGATTGCTGTTGTTGCTTTTTCTGCTGCGGGTGCATTTGTTGTTTGCTGTGCATTGTGGCCTGCTTTTGGTTGATTTTGGAGTGCTTTTGGATTGTGCGCCATCACTGCAGGGTAAAGATTACAGGTATGTTGTTTTTGTTTCCTTTCCTTTGCTGTTTTCATTGAACAGTCAGTCGTTTTTGTGCAATTTAGAGAAATTTATAAGCTTTTGCATTTGTGCTTCCGTTTTTTTTATTTTGATATTGATGAATAGGATGTCTTTGACAACGACGACAGAACCGTACGTGCCGGGATCCATCCCCTTCTCCCAATATTTGGAACAATTAGAATTTTTGTTCGAGCACAATAATTACACTGCCGATAGATACAAAATTTCGTTTTTGGCCGTTTGTGGCATTGAAGTTTATAGCCAACTAAAACTGCTTTTTCCGGGACAAAACATTAAAGATTTAACATACAAACAAATAACAGACGAATTAAAAAAACGATATGATAAAAAAGATTCCGATGTAATCCATACATATAAGTTTTGGACCCGCAGACAGGGGCAACGAGAAGTGCGAAGATTTTGTACTTGCCATAAAACAGATGGCAGAATTATGCGGTTTTGGAGATTTTAAGGAACGAGCCATTCGGGACGCGTTGGTTATTGGAACATATGACCGGAATTTACAAAAACGTTTGTTCGATGAGGATGATTTGACCGCGGCTAAAGCTGAGAAGTTGATCGTCAATCAAGAGCTATCATCAAATAGTACGCGTTTTGTGAACCGTGACGAGGAACAAAGAACCAGTGTCGTTGCTAGGTTGGGCAGAAGAGAGCAGTATAATCCAACTAGGCAAGGTTTCCGAGATAGAAGTAGGAGTTTTGAGCGTAACCCATCTAGGCAAAATTTTAGGAATAGAAGCAGGAGTTTTGAGCGTAATCGATCTTTCTACTCTAGAAGCGGAAGCGGAGGTAGAAGGATTGGGAATGAGAATGAGGAAAAGTTTTCAAGTGTCATAAAACTGGACACACAAAGAAATTTTGTTACAGATTGAAAAGGAAGAGTCCTCGTAAGTCTATGCAATCAGTGAAATTTATCGACTCTCCCAAGCCTTCGAAACCAAGTTCGAAACCCTCTAGTTCATTTTTAGGCGTCTCAAAGCAGAATTTAATGGGTCTGAATCTGACGATGAGGACATTCATTGCATGATGGTTTCTGCAAAGAGTAGGAATAGCGCACCTTGTTATGTTGAGGAATTTATCGACAAGTGGCGTTTATCGATGGAAGTAGACTGTGGCTCCGCTGAAACTGTGATTTCAAAAAATCTTTTCCTGCGCAATTTTGGAAATGCCATTTGGAGAAAAGCAATAGGAAACTTTATGTCATCGACGGTAACATGCTGGATATTTTGGGAAAATTAAAAGTCTTGGTGCAATTCAATGGAATAGTGAGTGACCAGTACCTGATTGTTCTTCAAGTGGCTAATGATTTTGTTCCTCTGATGGGTCGAAGCTGGCTGGACATTTTTCTTCGACTGATGGCTCAGAACTTTTTTGGAGCCGACGATAAATCAGCGTGTAAATACCGTGACGGTTGAGTTCGCAAGTGAGAAAGTGATCGATGATGCCAAGCGTAAGTTTCCAACACTTTTCGACAAAATTTGGTAAATCCAATTGTTGGTTTTGAGGGTGATTTAATCCTTAAGGATGATACACCCGTGTTTAAGAAAGCGTATGAGGTTCCTTTAAGATTAAGGGATAAGGTTGTTGATCATCTCGACTTGCTGGAGAGAGACGGTATTATTTCGCCGATAGAAGCTAGTGAATGGGCTTCACCGGTGATAGTAGTGATAAAAAAGGATCAGGGGATACGTCTCGTAATAGACTGTAAAGTCTCGATAAATAAACTTATAATTCCAAACAAATATCCTTTACCACTGCCACAAGACTTATTCGCAGCGCTCTCCGGTTCAAAAGTATTTTGTTCTTTGGATCTTGCTGGAGCTTATTCCCAGCTTTTGCTTTCTAAGCGATCTAAAAAGTTCATGGTGATCAACACCATCAAAGGCCTCTACGCGTATAATCGACTTCCACAGGGGGCATCGTCGAGTGCCGCGATTTTCCAGAAAGTAATGGATCAGGTACTTAAAGGGTTAGAGTACGTATTTTGTTATCTAGACGACGTTCTAATTGCCGGTAAGGACTTCGAGGATTGCAGGAAGAAACTTTATTTGGTCCTAGAAAGACTGGCTAGATTCAACATAAAGGTAAACTTTAAAAAATGCAAGTTTTTTGTAGACAAATTGCCTTATCTGGGTCATGTACTGACAGATGCTGGTCTTTTACCATGCCCAGAGAAAGTAGAGACTATCCGCGAAGCTTGCGCTCCGCCGAATGTTACGGAACTTAAGGCTTTTTTGGGTGTGATTACTTATTATTCCAAATTTATCCCAAATTTGTCCTCCTGGATTAGAGTCCTTTATGGGCTTTTGAAGAAGAACGTACGTTTTGATTGGACTGAAGAATGTGACCTAGTTTTCAACCAATGTAAACAATTTTTGCTGAAACCTAATGTGTTAGAATACTTTGACCCTGACAAACCGGTGATTGTGGTTACTGACGCGTGTAATTATGGCCTCAGTGGAGTAATCGCGCACGTAGTGAATGGAGAAGAAAGACCCATCTCATTCACATCATTTTCACTCAACGAAGCACAGAAAAAGTATCCAATTCTTCATCTGGAGGCTTTGGCTGTTGTTACCACAGTGAAGAAGTTCCATTAGTTCCTGTACGGGAAGAAATTTACAATCTACACGGATCACAAGCCGTTGATTGGCATCTACGGGAAGGAAGGTAGGAATTCTATTTCTGTTACACGGTTACAACGCTACGTCATAGACCTTGCCATCTACGACTATGATATAATTTATAGACCGTCAGCAAGAATGGGAAACGCGGACTTTTGTTCGCGATTTCCAATTTCTCAGGAGGTTCCCAAGGAGTTGGATCGAGAATACGTCAAAAGCCTAAACTTCACTGAAGAATTCCCATTGGATTATAAGAAGATAGCAGCTGAAACGGGAAAAGACGAATTTCTTCTGAGGATTATGGAGTACCTGAGGAAAGGATGGCCCGATCGTTTAGAGAAAAAGTTTCGGGATGTTTATTCTCATTACCAAGATTTGGAAGAAATCGAAGGTTGTGTGCTTTTCCAGGGCAGAGTAGTGATTCCGAACTCTATGAAAAGGAGTATCTTGAAGCTACTTCATAGGATCCATTCTGTAATGCATAAGATCAAGCAACTGGCCAGACGAACTATCTACTGGTTCGGGTTGAACCGTGATATTGAGGATTTTGTGAGATCATGTCGGGTTTGCCTAGAAACTTCTTCTGTTGCTAAACGTCCACCGTATGCGCCTTGGACCCCAACGAGCAAACCTTTCAGTCGTATTCACGCTGATTTTTTCTTTTTTGAGAGGAAGGTTTTCCTAGTAGTAGTGGACAGTTACACAAAGTGGGTGGAAATTGAACAAATGAACACTGGCACAGATACCAAAAAAGTTATCAGGGTTTTCCTCAATATATTTTCTAGGTTCAGGTTGCCAGATGTACTGAATTACAGATGGTGGCCCTCCATTCAACTCAGAACATTTTCAAACCTTTTTCAAGAAACAAGGAGTAATCGTTATGAAGAGTCCTGCATACCATCCGGAAAGCAACGGCCAGGCGGAACGAATGGTGCGTTTGGTTAAGGATGGCCTGAAGAAAGTTTTGGTTGACCCAGAGACAAGAAGACTAGACACGGATGTACAGATTTATTATTTCTTGATGAATTATAGGAATATTTGCGTAGGATCGGACAACAATTTCCCTCAGAGCGCCTTCTTTCATACAAACCAAAGACGACGTTGGATTTAATTAACCCGAAGTATAGATTTAAGTACAACTTGACAAAATCGGAAGATTTCAACAATGCATGTTCTACCAACACAGAAAACACTCACAGCACGCTAACAAATTTGAGAAAAGGAGATTTATTGTATTATAAAAATCCATACAAAACTGACATTAGACAATGGTTACCTGCTGCATACCTAACGCATATTTCTCCAAATGTTTTACAGATTAACCTCAGCGGGCGGATCGTTTCGGCACACAGACGGCAAATCAAGATCCCTAAGGACTCTCGCCGAAGACGATCGCAACGCTTTGTTTTTAGTGGAGAGAGTCCCAGCATCTCAGCACAACTTTGCAATAGCAACAACAGCAGTTTTGAAGAAGGAACCTATGGCGGTTCCGAAAGTCACAGCAAGAAGAGGAAGAGAAGTGAAGAAGATGATACAGATTCGGACTTTTACGGCTTCGCGGCCGATTCCCTTTTGTTCGAAGAGGATCAGGATCCTCTATGGAATCCTTTGCCTTCTCGAGATGGAGAGGGGCTTGGATACACCCAAACCGTTGGTACCTCAGCTAGCCAGGCCAGCGAGAGCGCGCTTGTTCCGGAAGGGAATGTGAATTGTAGACGTAGTAAGAGAAAAACGCAGAAAAGGAGGAAAGTAGATTATGAGTATTATTAGTTTAAGCAAACTATCGAACTATAGAATGGTCGACATTTGAACTGCATTTTCTTTAGTTTAATTCAGTGTGGATTTTCCAACATGCAAACATGAATGAAGAAGTTTGCTTTCTGATTTTAATTATTTTAGTAATCTTCAAGTTTTGATATAGATGTTCAGCATTTTCAGAAATAGATAAGATAAATAGATAATAGATAAATAGATAAGCGGGAAGGAGTTGTAATGACTAAGCGAAAGATTACTGTTCGGTAAATTGGAAGAATCCATCCAGTAGGGTTCTCAGAATATTGTTGTATCGAGAGAGTATTGAGTGGAGCAGGGCTCTTGTGCTTGAGCGCTGATGATAATAAAATCAGAATTAGTTTGACTGACCACGAACTCGGACGTGTATTTATTTCTCTTAAAGAAGATCCATTTTTAGTGAAGAAGCTAGTTATATCACAAGAGACCAAATGAAATTGTAGCCGCCTCCCGGTCACCTGTCACATTACAAGCAGTCATGATAGGAATGTTGCTTTTTTTTATCTAAATTTCCAAATAGTTTTAATAGATCTGTGCAGTAAAGATGACTAGTCGATAAAATGATTGCATTGTTTTTGATTTTCGAGTTAGAAGTAACATTATTGAACACTAATTAATGATTTAAGTGTATTTATTACTTCTACGTAAAGTTAAACGATTTACAATGATATGGAAATGCTAATATCATCTTTCAAACTTAGACGTACATGTTCATGATAGAATTAGAGACGAAAGTACAGAATCGATAGTTTCGTTTAGAATACGGCAGGCATGAAGAATGTTTTTATAGAAATCGATTTGAAAGCGAGCGGAGGGCAATATTTGTGATGGCACATATCGCACGACCTTACTTCTGCCAAACTCCCGTATGGAGGGGGAGGGAAGAATATCAGTGTGGAAGCTGATATATCTCCACTGGCAAAAGGAAGGTGGTTTGATTTGCTCATATGCCATCGCGGGCGGAAGGATTTTCTATCGACGAGCAGTGCCTTTCTCTGCTTTGTTCTCTCTGAGACAGCTAAGTTGGTTGCGACGAGACGGACGCATGGAGAAAACAGAACTGTGCAAAAAAAAAATCCTATTCGACTAGATTAGAGACAGTACTCGTCGATAGAAAATCCTTCCGCATGCGATTGACGCACGACTGTGCCACACTGTACTACAAGTCAAAGATCAAAAGAGAACGATCTGTATGTTCAAAGCTGCTTCATGGTACAGAATACAACATATCGTTTCGATATTATCGTTTATACCATAGTATAATACTATAGCATAAACGATAGTATCGAAACGATATGTTGTATTGCAGATGCTGACTTTGAAAACAAATCTGATCAAGGGATGAAATTGAAAAAAGCTGACATTTGAGCTTCAAAGTGTTGATTGAAAACAAAAAAAACTTCATGGTACAGAATACAACATATCGTTTCGATATTATCGTTTATACCATAGTATAATACTATAGCATAAACGATAGTATCGAAACGATATGTTGTATTTCTCATATTCGAGGGGTTCAGATGATTTAACCGAACACTACAGTACTAAACTCGTCTTAGACAGTTGAAGACATTCCACTAAAAGAGCTTAAATTATTTTTCTCATGAAGTGGATATTGCTGATGGGAAGAAGCACACGCTCCGTAAAACCATTGAAGATGAAAAGTGAAAGTGAATGTGACTCACTCAGGGAGAAGATTGTCGAGTTTCTAGTGCGTTCATCCCACAAAAAAAAAAACAAAGCAATGAAAAGGTAGGTTATTTGATTTGTTTCGTATTTTTGTGATTTTTTTCAGCAGTGAGCAGTGAGTGAAATATATGTTAGCAAAAATATGCGACGAAATTGGTGCCGTATTTCTTTGTTTCGCGATGAGTTGAATATATGATCAGTGAGATGGAAAACGAAGCAGTTCCCCTATGTGATACATATACTATCCGAATACTGAGCACTTAAAATGTATTAGAGTTGAAATATTTGCTTTAGTAATGCAATAAAACTAGAAAGAATACAATCGACTCCAGGGGCCCTTCATAGCCGTGCGGTTAGATGCATGGCTACAAAGCAAGACCATGCTGAGGGTGGCTGGGTTCGATTCCCGGTGCCGGTCAAGACAATTTTTGGATTGGAAATTGCCTCGACTTCCCTGGGCATAAAAGTATCATCGTGCGTATCGCAATGTCCGTATCGCAATGTAATGTCATGTTCTGAAATATTCCAATTTAAGCAACGTGTAATCAGTTATTTTAATTTTATTTATAACAAAACAGCCAACGGCTGCCAATAACTTAACTTATCAATTATTAATAGTTCACAATGCAAACACGGTCCAGTTTTCGCCATTTTTTGCGAGGCCATCGTTTTGAGGACCGAGGACGCTTTTTCCGACTACTTCGACGGCACCTGGCTTCAGGTACCTTTCGTTGACCTGCATCAATTGATCCTTACTAACTGCAAGTACCTCATCTCGATGCTGACTAAATCGCGCCTCGTCGATACCGTGTCGGAAGAGATCCATTCCCTGATCGATGGGTGCAATGGGAACGTCCAGTTGCTGCAACACACCAAGCTTGGCCTCAAATAACGTTTGACCGTCCATTTTGCTAAGATTGTCAACGGTCCACTGGTATGCCTGATCAAAAACGTCCAACGTTCCCCTTGAGTTTGGATCTCTGTAGCTGAAGAAGTTAAACAACCCGTCAGTGGATATTTTAGCACCTGCTCCGTAAGCTCCATTCTGCTCCCGCACAACCGGCAACAGGTATTTGGAGGACAAATACTTGGCTAGCACTTTGAGAGGTGCATAGTCCAGATGAGAGTACGGTACCGTCACGATCGATTTGGCGCAATAGTTGACCGGGATGTTCATTACCGTTTGGCGGCATGAGGGATCCAAAGTCTTGGAAATGTTCCATGTAGTTTTCGATACACGAGATGGAATGCTAGAGATAAATTGCTCATAGTGAGATAGTGTTTTCGATTCACTGTCTGTATCGTAGTTCAATGCGCACCGAAGACTAGCTTTCTTAAATAGCGTTTCGGCCACTAGACGTAGCATTTCGAGAACCTGCTCGGGCGAATTATTTTTCGTCAAATTTTTCATAAATGCAATGTGTTCGATTCCCATGAGCTGTTCCCTCAATCTGCCTGATTCAGTTACTAACCCGTTAGCACTTTGCATGGCATATAGGTGACCGGATTGTGCAATTCCAACCGAGAGCTCCGACATATAGTTTTCTAGCAGCATTTCGAATCGGTTGACATCAGATAAATCTATTTCTTTGAAAATTTTGCTCAGTATTTCGAACATATCCGGTACGTTTTTCTCAAGGGCATACGATCCAAACAAAACTCCAAACTCGTACCGTCCGTTGTCGTTGATGTCTTCGACCAGATGCGTGCTGAAGTTGATACCTATCCGAGAATAGAACATTTTACAAAGAAAAATCTTGTTAAATATTTTTTCGAAACCTACCTGCGGTTTTTGAGCTGATCAGTTGATCCAGATCGCGATAGTTGATGTGTTTAGTGCCAAACTGATTGATTACAGCATTGAACAGCGGAAGCAACAGTTTTTGCTCCTCGCTAAGTTCCTTGACATCTAGAATACCTCGGAAATAGGTCACACCATTGGTGTTGACCTGAACTGTTTGGATCGGCACGCTTCCAATCAGTTTCTGCTTTATGTTACTATTCTCGGCAGATTTGCGAATTTCCTCCAATTTGAGACATGGCAATACTTCAGTATTTGGAATTGATTTCTGCTCTTCCGACAACTTCACCCCTTCCTTGAAAATACGTTCTCGATCGATGTCTGTTAGTTTCTCGACCTTTCCAATCAAATTTTTCTTTTCACTTTCATTGAACTTTTTATCATACTTCTCATCTGGTGACATAGTCATAGTTAACCGGTGGGTGTTGTTCCGGAAATAAAACTCAACCTTTCTTTGCAAATACTTTGGCTCACTTGCGAGATTATCCCTCAGTTGCTCAACTAGGGCACTGACGTTCATTGACTTGATCAAATCTCCGTTGTGGTTCCATAAAGGTGTCAGGTTGAATAACAATCCCAACCCAAACTTTGTCGATTGATGTTTCATATGTAACTCAATGTGGTGTAACACACTTTCTAGATGGTTGTTGTCGAAGCCCTTCTCAATGACTTCGTCGATTGTTTGGTCAAAAATTGTCTGGACCTTTCCGAAATCTTCCACCGGAAGATCTTGCAATCCCACGACGAACATCGTATCACGAATATGTGGATCGAAACCGGTCAACTGATTGTAGCCCCCGGAGATGTTCGGTTCAATGAGGCTCTTATAAAAGTACGAATTCGGACCCTTCACCAGTAGCTCAGTCAGGATGTACATTACGAAAGATTCATATACGTCGGTAATATCTGCCGTTAAGTATCCTATTGCGATTTGGTTTTGTCGTTCTAGCGGTGCTCCCATATTATCGTAGCGACTTTGGATATGACTCTGGACTGGTTTCGCCCAACGCTTCTGAGAAGGAATGACACTATAGCTGAAACGTAAAAAGAATGTTTTACATCATACAAATTCCAATATTTGCGTTATAAACAATTACCTTGAATCAATTCTTTCGAAATTGCTCAAATATTGGTGGTGCACATAATCCATTGTTTTATCCAGATCAAAATTTCCATAACTGTAGATCCTAGCATTACTGGGGTGATAGTATTTACGATGGAAGTTCACCAAATCGTCATGGGTCAGCTTTGGTATCTCCAGCGGATCTCCCCCAGATACGTGCCCATACGTGTGGTCCGGCAGTATTTGATTGAAAAACTTTTGTCCAAAAACAGCAGAATTCTCCGAAAATGCTCCCTTCATTTCATTATACACCACACCTTTGAAAACCAGTTCGGAATTTTTATTCTGCAACTCTGAGTGTTCCAACCGCCATCCTTCTTGCAAAAAGTCCAAATATTTCAAATTTGGTCTGAAAACGGCATCCAAATAGATTGACTGCAAGTTTCTGTAATCTACTTCGTTGGTAGATGAAAAAGGATACAGTGTGTAGTCCGGACCGGTCATCGCATTCATGAAAGTGGCCAAGCTTCGATTGAGCATTTTGAAAAATGGGTCCCTTACTGGAAACAGTTGCGATCCACAAAGGACATTATGCTCCAAAATATGCGGCAACCCGGTAGAATCGAAGGGAGTGGTACGGAAGTTGATGGAGAACACATTGTTGGAATCCTTCCGGTCAATATGCAAATACTCCAAACCGGTTTTCTCGTGCGAGAACTGATAAGCAGTCATATTGAAGTCCTTGATAAACTGACTTTGCGTGCAAACAAACCCATTATAGTATCCACCCGGTTTGTAGCGATCTAAGGCTTTCGTGTTGGACAGTATTGCAGGATTGATTTTTGGTGCTGTTGATAGCGTTCTCCTTAAAACAGGGAATCTTTTACATGACAATTGGCCGAGCATTCCGGTAACTTCGATAACCCCTGTGAGCAATATAAAATATTATGTATGTTATATTGTACCGGTGATCGGTTATGTAACGTTTGATGATTGCAATGAAATAAACTATTGAAATAAATACCTGAGTGTCAATTAAAAAACCCTAAACCGAGATTTGTTGGAAAACTTATTAGGATGAGCGAATTGCACAATTTTTACAACTAATTTCCGTAAAGAAATTGAATAAAGTTTTACTGCGAGTGACAGTTTGACAGTTCTTTCTGTTTACTTTTTCGCTAAGATTTTTTCGTGTTGAAATCTGCACTCAGAAGAAAATACGCGATAGCCCTTTTTATGTGACCTCGTCAAGACCAATAGGCCTTTCCGTGTGACCCTGCATCCCGCATAAAGGTTGGTATCGTGTTCAAAAGAAATTTCTTTTTCTATTTCAATTACATGTTAAATTCCGTTCACTGAATCGGGAAAGTAAAGAATCGAAACAAAATTCTTACAGCAGTCAGAGTGGCCAGATTATATTTTGATAAATCGGTAGCTTGACTGTAGAAAAATCGGTAGTTATCGGAAGGCCGGAAAAAGTACCAAATCATATGAAAATGTATATTTAAAGGGGCATGCCCGCATAGTTGAAAACGGTTTGCCCTGTTGTTGTTACTAATAATATTTATTAAGGAGTATTGTTACTACTTGGATTATATTTAATCGTTTTACAATATAACTACAGGTTGATCTAAAACTACACAGCAAAAAAAGTTGTTGAATATTACATCGAAATCGCTGCAACCCGGCGGATACATCGGTTGTTGAATATTACACAGCGCGACGTACTCAAGAGCTTGCTGTGTAATAAACAATGGCGACGTAATTTGTAACGATGTAATAAATAAGACGATGTAATTTAAGCGATGTAAATTATTGTGGTGTAAAATCGTCCAAAATGTATGATGCTAAATTAAATGATTTTGATCATTATATTTTTATGGGGTGGAATTTTCGGTTTTGAATGCTTTATTGAATTTGCACTAAAACAATATTTTATTGATCTTACTTACTATTTTTTTTTTTCAATACTGTACAAATTACAAAGAAAATTAATTTTGTACCCACAGATCGGGTTACGATGTTTTCTATATAATGCTGAAATGGCATAGTGAAATTCAACACTTCAAGATTACCATTCCTCCTATACCGGTAGCATTGTTCGCCTATTGGAAGGCTAGAGTATCATTCGTTGGCCTGTTCAGGCCATCCGCAGCTCTGAAATGGCATGGAATATAGCGTATCGTCCTGAACATGATCTTCTAATCTGATGAAATGGCAAGGCGGAAGCTGTGTGGCCTGTCGCTCGAAACTGCCAGGCTGTTTTGGACGAATCACCACCGTGGAAAGAACATATCCGAGCGGCACGGAAGTCGGCGTTCTGGGACGACGTCAAACACTGAAAACAGGTATTCGAGAGGATACATATTTTTTGAGATGGTTCATTTAAAATGTTTTGTTATTCTTCAAAAACACATATAGGAATATCACGATGATCCCCAGAATGGAAAGGCGAATTTTTTTTTTAAGTTCGTGGAATGAATTATAAAACAAACCCTACTGAGATTCTGAGATTCCTGAGGGAATCGGACTTTGGGATTCCGAAGAATATCTTTCTGGAATTTTGAAACGAATCTTTTTAGAATTCGGAAACGAATCTTTCTGTAATTCCAAAACGAATCCTTTTGATATTCCTTCTGGGTTTTTGACAGGATTAGTTTTGTAATTTCAATCCTTTTGGGCTTCGGAAGCGATTCCTTTTGGGATTCAAAAACGAGTACTTCTGCGATATCGAGAGACTACGAAGTGATTTTTTTTGGGATTCAATAGCGAATCTTTATGGGATCTATAGTATTGTACAGCATTTTAAATCTACTATACCGTTTGCAATGATTGTACACTTTATTATTCTTTCATAATTTCATATCGTTCATTCTTTTGAAACAAAATTGTAATAAATTGTGAATGAATTATAACTGGTATAGCCTCGGGTATTGCAATAATACAGCACGTGGTTATAAAATAATTATGTATCTTCTTAAGTTGTTGCGCTTCCACACATACTTTGAGAACCGTATCATTTCATGATAAATTCACAATAACCGTTGAAGTTCTGCATTGAGTATGCGTTTGGTTTTTGATGGACTGAAATATTAATTTTCCGTGTTTGTTTATAGTCAGAAAAATACTGTTGCGATGGAACCAGATTTTTCCGTAAAAGTTTTCGTATGCAGTTTCTCGCACCGAAAAAAAACAGGTAAGTGATCGGAATTCATATAATAATAAATATTATAATGAATAATAATTATTATTGTGAATTAATACACTGCCAAAACTATCTATATAATACTAAAGACACACTGGTGGTACAAGGACCGTGGTATACCACGGTTATATACCCTAGTACATATTGTACCATGGTTTTCCACGTTGTACCAGCATGGTACAAGGCGACACACCTGTGGTACAACTTGTACCATGGTACGAATACCATCAGTGTGTCATTAGTATAAGATATACACTGTGCCACCAAAGTACTCTTTAATGGGTGAAATTTCACCCATTATGAAGTTAAATAGTTCAACTCATTAAAAGAGTAAACTGCGTTTACTCATTAATGAGTACTGAAGCCGTACGTCAAAATAAGGTGTAATTTTTACTCATTATCAGTTTTAGAGGCTGCCTTAAAATGGGTGAAATAAACCCTTTTTCTTGCCCTTTTTGTTTATTCCTACAGCGGGAAAAATTGGGATCCGTTTTTAAAGATATAAAAATAAAATAATTACATTCGATTAAATTCTTTTTTATTTCAAATAAAGTAGTAGATAAGCAGAACAATTACAATTGCATTATGTCAATGATTGTTTCTTTCGGTAATGTGGAAACTTGATAGAGCATTCCGTCTTGCGATCCGCCGATTGATCGCCATACGTTGAAACCAAGCACTCCGGGAAGCACAGCATACTCTTCGTCCATTTGAGCGATGCAGGGTGATTTCGTGCCGATTTTCGTTCTAAAACGGTAATCCGTCAGATCTAATTTTCCCGTTCCTTCGAGCGGAGTTCTGGTTTTAGTGATCATCAATGTGAGGATTACTGCGGGAGTAGTTCTCCTACTGATGTTGTTTTTTCTGCTTCCAATCATGCTCCGCCGGTCCGGCGATCAGAGGATTGCGCTTGTTCGGTTCCAGAATGTACAATAGGATCTGAAAACCAAGAAAAATAGTAATTTTCATTATTCTGGTGAATCATTATTGCACAAAAACTTGGCACTGATGATAATATTTACTTACAGCGACTGGAGCAGTTTCCGCAAAACAAATCCAGCACTTGAAATTGATAGCACAACCGATTTTGTCAAACACGGGCACTAGAAGTGCTTTTTCACTCATTAAAGGGTAATCGCTTTGTTTAATCAAATGAGGATAAAATACCCATTATTAGAAAATTTAAAATACCCATTATTGTGACAGTTTCATATATCATAAAAAAGAGTGTATTTTTTCCTCATTAATGGGTAATGCGAGGTTTACAGTGTATGTGTCGCCGTTATAAATTTTTGCAATAGCTCCACCCTAATATAATCGATATGTAACCACACATAAATTAAATAATTGCTAATTCGAGACCACACATAAAGTTTATTTGGATATATATTTTATAAGTAGTTCGCGTGGAGAATGGTTATGTGTGCGCTGATATACATAATATTATCAATTTCCCACCTTATCGGCCGCGACGATTTGAAATCGTCGCAAAACAAATTGACGCCAAAATCGTCGCCAGCAGAAATGGCCATAAGATCTGTCAAATCAACTGTGAACAAAATTTTATATACTCAATAATCACATTATTTCCCAAAATTGAGCCCTGTTTTTAATGCAGATTGACATTATTTTCTAATAAAACTAACATAATTTTAGAATAAAGATGTTGGCGACGATTTTGATAGTGCCTAAAAAACAGTCGGCGCGTTTTGTTACCAAGGAAACAGACAATAAGTAAAATCTATGGATTTTTGCCAATAAATATGTGTGGATTTTTAGTAGTGTAAATATAATGCTCTTTAATGGTTTTTCTTTTGTTCCCAAACAGGTCCTGAGTAGGAGAATCGAGATGATCGCAATCTCGGGAGGACTTGGTTCGGAATTCATTTTTATAAATTAATTGGTAAGTCATGTTTCGTAAATTAAATAACGCCTGCAGATTTATGACATAGGAATTTCTCTCCACTATTTCTTGCAGTCCATACTACATCCTCACAATGGGGGCAGCTTCCTGGAGACCATACATCCCATAATATGGATTTTTGTTTGCAGACGTCACATTAAGTTCACATTATGTTAACAATAAATCGTAAAATAATAATAATACATAAAGATCGTGTTTTATTAAATAAATAGAAAAATATGCTAATTGCTCTTCCTTCCAGTAGAAGATAAAGGATACGGTATGTCGATTTTTTCTTTAATATCATTCTACGGTTCGTATATTACACCCCTTATTGTTCTCAGCTAAAACAAGGATTGTAACTGGACCGTACCACATACTGTGAGCCGAAAATAATGTACTGGAAAAATTCATTTTTGCCTTTCTCGTATACTAAGTATACGGAAAGGCTATAGAACTGCTCCAAAACCGAACTTTTTATAGAAGGCTCGGAGACCCATAGTGTTATATACCAATCGACTCAGCTCGACGAATTGAGGTGATGTCTGTATGTGTGTATGTATGTGTGTGTGTGTGTGTGTATGTGTACAAAAATGTGAGACACGTTTTTGGGCATTTAGCATCATCCGATTTGCTCGCAACAAGTTGCATTCGACGCGGAATACAGTCCCATTGGTTCCTATTTAAAATTAGATCGATCGAACTTTGCGTTTCAGAGTTATGGCCAAAAAACTGTTTTAACGTGCCAAAAAAAAGCAAAACGCTCTACTCTGGATTCGAACTCGTGACCTCTGAAACGGGAAGCGGTTACTACACCACTGTACCATCGATACACATAACATGTGAGAAGATACGTACAAATATAAATCATCGAATTGGGCATATATTCATTGCCTCTATAAGCAACAGAATTCATCCTGCTAGGGTATCGTTTCCTATACTGGAAGTATTAATGGGTTGAGAAAAGAAAATATTAATTTTTCTCGTTGGTTATTAAAATATACAGTTTCAATACATTAACTTATAAGTTATATAGAACATATATATAACATATAACATATATATATATATATTATATAGTTATATAGAACAAGATGCCGTGGTGAGTATAAGCCGTTTGGCAGCGCAGTATCATTACTTGACACTTTACCGGTCGCTACTAAACGCGCTGCTAAAACAGTAGCGCAGCTGACAGGTGATCAAATTTGGTAGCGCGATAACAGCGCTGCTATTTGATGAACTATTAAACGTCACCGGTACGGAATGCTGCCACCAAAATGATAACCGAAAATAGCGACCGGTGCGAAAAAGAGTGACTAAACTAAAATGACAGAGCAGCGAGGGTGATCAAAACACTCGCACCCAGTAATGATGCTCTAATATATAAACTATTGAAACCGCTTGGATACGCTGTTCATTTATTGGAGATAAAAGTAGATTCACTATGATGCGAGGAAATCAATGCAAAACTTTTTAGGATAGGATATCCGTTCAGTAATTAAAAATCCTCTTCTCTGCTAAACGTTAGACATAACTTTTCTCATGTCCTTTTGCTATCAAGCGCTAAGAAAAGCACACATACCCTATATAACAGTCTGTAAATAATCCTCATGTAGCAATTTCAAAAAGCATCGTGCTTTGTTCAACACGTTCAACGCTCTCCCGTACGGCCCGTACGAATGCGCCTAAAAGAAGGAATGGCAATGTGCCGCCGCGCAGTGGTGGTCCCCCATACAAATGCTCGACTAAACCAACGATTGCGCTTAAAATTTAGCAACAGTAATCTTGTAACGCTGAGTTCATTTTGAAATTTAAATAGTTATCCGACATATGCTATGCTATCCAAAGACTTACGGAAGCCCATGACTTAGGATCTGCAGCATGTGGCTGCACTTAGGATCTGCAGCATGTGCGTCTTAATTCTAACCTTGAAACAGTAAATTTTCCGCTTTGGTGCAGCAAGGCGCAATTCGCCAAACTAACCAATGTTAAGTAGACAAAATATATATGTCAATGCATGATATCAGTTCTTTCCGAATCTTTCCCGATAAAAAATTTAGTCAAATTTAATTTCCCCATACATATATGTTTAGGAGATACTTTACAGCATCAACTTGAGCCAAGTCACCAAAAATTAAATTTACCAACTACAATTAACAAATTGAGGAATTATCCTTGACTAAATGTGCAAAATTAAAATAATATCAGCTTCACGAAAGAACGATTTGTTTTAGGTTTTGTCTGGATTTCCGCCACTGTGGATCGGTCGGCTTTACCATCGTAGCATCAGCGGCAAGCCGTGCTTCTGTGCTTCTGTTCTATTTTTACGCATATGCATCTTTCTTTCGTTCAATCAGCATATGGGAGCGCAGCTGGTGTGCGTGAGGACGCTATGCAAGCACATTTCGGCGGGAACGAACGGCACTGTATTCGCTTCAGTCTCTTGCCGTCGGATGAATATTGCCGTATGAAGCATCACCAACACACATCGCATTGCGTGCGGCAATGTTCTATTTTTAGCTCAGCTGGGTTGAATGTTGAGCCGAGCAAATGAGATTTGGGGAAACTGGTTCATATGTATTACGTAAAAAAAAGAAAAATTTGGATTTCTGCGCGGAAATAACGCGCAGAGGGAAATCCCCGGTCTTAATTCCTTGCATATAGCGTCTGCTGCCCCATAAACTCGCAAGCTTCTAATTTTATTGAAAATTATGTCTTTTCTATTCAGTAAAGGCATCTTTTCTTTGTGCATTGAAGCAATCGAATATAATTTTCCACTTATGTTTACTCTCTATTGAAACTCGGTGGGCAAGTTTGATTACTACCAAGGTAGTCAATCAAAAGTTATTTTGTTTCTGCTAACAATCATTAAAGAAAACTGTTGAGTACATATCGATTCTCAATTTATGCATTTATGTTTCATTTCCTACCTCCTTTATCATCTTAAGTTCAGACCTGAATTCTTTCAAATATCCCAAATAATCAGATGGATTCAATTATAGAAATGTCATGAATATAAATATAAACAATACACAGCATTAGGTTCCATTGATTATTAGCATGGAAAATATTAAATACAAAAATTTTGTTTGAATTTTCTAGTATTCAAAATTTTTCTTGCAATGCGTAATATTATACCACACTCCTAGAAAATATGAGTTTTGAAAAAAAAGAAGATGGCTAACACGAGGACCGAACATAAATCTTCTGATTGAGAGCCTATCATGTTACCCCTGAGCTATCTTTGCTTCTAGAGAGGGAAGTGTTCGAAGAACAAGAGGCTACGCGATTTGCAATAAATAACTATTTCACTGCATCAAGACATCGGCTGCTTGTGCATACCAGCGGTAACGCACCGGGTGCTGTGCTTTGGTTCGGTGGCATTTAATCGGACGTTGAAAAATATAAACCGTTTTTGAATCAAGTCCCGAAAATGACTCATATTCCGAACACTCGCATCTAAATGGCTATATCAACCTTATTCGCGTGGTTCTTTCCATAGGATATTAATTTCGTTTGTAAAGCACTCGGATTATGTAGGAGAAACTGAGTTTTTGAAGGATTCAGAGAAGTCAGTAGAAAAAGTATCCAAACTTTTCTATAATCCAAGTATGTATTAGATCATTTAATAATCTTAGTTCGACCATTGACAAACTACAATGACTCATTCCAGAGGTTAAATGTCAAAACGTGTTACAGCGGAGTTCTAGTGCGAATATTTTTCTACAGCTCTGCCTAATAGTTTGTTGTTTTGATTCAACTAATAACAGAGTTAAAGCACTAGTTACTAATACTAAATGATAACAAAATTTCGATCAGTCTGTATAATAAGTTACTGCAACTAGCGCTATAACTCTGTTATTAGTGCAATAGAAACAACAATTAGGCAGAGTTGTAAAAACCTTCGCTCTAGAAGTCTTCCACATATCACGTTTGAAATTTAACCTCTGGAATGAGTTATTGACAAACTACTAAATTATCGAACCTATATTACTGTACCGCTCATAAAAAAAATTACTCCTCCGCTCATTTTTGGTCGCAACAAAAAATACGCGCCAGATAGTCGCCTAAGAACAACATACCTCCAGAAAAAAAGACACTTCGATATTTTTTTCAAATTTGGCCGCCACGTGGTGCATTCCGGTGGTGAATGCTTGGATAGCACGTGCTATTTGTACTGCGGAGAAATTTTTCACATCTATGAGAGCCTTGGAAAATGATCACAAAAGTTGTCATTTTGTTGCAAGGTACAATACTAATGATCGAAAACATCCTTGCCACAATCCATAACAAATTACACGAAGGCAAGCAACGATTTTCGATTTTCTGATAGTATATCAGGTATGTAATCATTACGATATAAATTATTGCACAATATGAGCTCAAAAATGCTGATTTTGGTAACACTAGCTCTGTCACGCGTAATCTATCAGATTTTGTACTTGGATAGTTTACCTGTAGAGTGATCTGATAAATAGTTTTGGATCAGTTTAGAAATCAAAATAATCAATTTTAACCATACATTCATAATTACTGCGAAATGCTTTCCATATAAAGAAAAGCAACCCCAGTAGAATTCTGATCAGATTTTTTTTAAATCAGATCAAATTCATAAATCTTGTTGAAAAGTGTTTGAATGATAATGACAAAAACGGAACTACTCATCAGCAAAAATTGACCTTTCCCGTCAAAATTTTTTTTTCGCTTAAGTATTTTTTAAATTTAAAACAAAAATCGAAAAAGAGCTGTTTTTTAAGATTGGCCCGATTTTGAACGAACATCGAGTGATTTTTTTCAGGTCGGTTAGCACGTGCACACGTTTTCGGTTTTTGTTTTCGATTTGGCAAAACATACTTTAGCATATAAACGATAAAGACGGATCCATAAAAAACTGGAAAACGATCCATAAATAACATCTGAATGTTCCTTAAAATGCTACCATAAATCCATAAAATAGTTAATGAGATTCCATAAAGAATAATTTTTCGATCCATAACTAAGCTAAAATTTAGCAATTAATTGGGAAATATGTTCCATTAACATGGTCAAGGAAAACAATACAATTCTTGCTATTTTCCCATGAAAATATGACAAATGATCCATAAATCTTTGGAAAATGATCCATAAAAGCTATATTTTGATCCATAAAACTTCAAATTTGATGATCCATAAATGATCCATAGATTTTATAAAATGTGTGGATCAATTAATATTTCATTGGCCTTCTTTCCAAGCATTATGGATCACATTATCAAAATTATTGATCATATGACCAAAATTATGGATCATATGGCTGAAATTATGGATCATCATCAGGATATAAATTGCGCAAATTTGAACACACTAATATGTACACACTAATTTTTTACACACTAATTTTTTTTCGCTGGAAACCAGCAATATTTTGCTGATTTTTTTTGTGCTGTTCAACCAGCAATAAATTCAGCAAAATGTTTTGCTGTATTTACAGCAATCAAGACAGCAATGCGTTTTGACAGAACTATTGCTGGTTTCCAGCAATTTTATCGCGGCAAATTTTTTATTGGTTTTTCAGCAAAATTTTAAGTTTGTTTTGCCAATAGTTTTCATTGAAAATATGGTAAAAACATAAGCCCCCACTTTCAATACGTCTCAAAAAAATATGTATAGGCCAAGGTATAGGCTGCAAACTGCTTACAAAATGCTGTTGTTATCTCCAAACCGCAAATTACCAATTTATTGTTCGGTTCCGCTTTCGCCGCTGTCGCAACATGGCAATTTAAATGAACGAATAAGTGTTTGACATATACATTGCTGGATGTTCAGCAATGTCGTAGAATTGCTGGATTTTCAGCTAACAAAACCAACTTAGCTGAAGTTTCAGCAACAGGAAATTTACTGAACCAATTCCAGCAATTCAGTTTGCTGGACGACGATAAATATATTTGGTGTGTACGAACTTTCAGAAGAAGTGTGTGTATGTGCATGTGTGTGCGTGTGTGTGCAAAAAAAATCTAACTCATTTTTCGAAATCTTATCCTTAACCGATTATTTAAACGTGGAATCCTATCCCATTGTTTCACATTAAAAATCAGGCCGAACTGGGGAATGGGCTCAAAGGTTATGGCCAAAATAAAAATTTTAATACTATGTCTGAAACTCGATTTGTGCAATTGCACAACCTCATCACATTTTCCGGGCACTTAACCTCATCCGATTTGCTTGCAACAAATTGCATCCGGCAGCAATTATTACAATGTGTATAAACAAATGTGAATTTTCAATTCAATCTATCTTTATTTATCTATCTTTATTTACGAGATTTTCGACCCTAGGCCGGTTCATCTGGTATAAACAAATGTGAAAAATAAGTCTTATTCACCAATTGTTATTTTAGACTTTTCATATATGTTTATCAACCATTTTGAACGAGCGAGAAAGGCATCATCACCGCTAGGTGGATTAATCTGGGTTTTTATATGTTAATTATACTTAACCGCCTATTACCCATATAGTCGATTGGTCGAAAACAGTATACCATACTGCGAAAACCATTCACCATGAGGTTAGTTTATCTTAAGTATGAACAAACATCAGAATGGTAGGGATAACGTTTTCTATTGTTATGAACGTTTTGAGTTATGGTCCAATTATGGTTCATGATTATGCGGGCATTTAGCCTCATGTTGAAAAATTTCATATAACCTCTTTAAAAAATATATAAACCTCACGATTGAAAAGTTCATCCTTGAGAGCTTGTACACAGAAAGAAAAATCATTCATGAAATTAAAAAAACGTTGGTTAAAATAAAAAGTTGCGTTGGTTCTTTTTCGTAGAGAGTTCCGTTTCTTTAAAACAAAAGTACGAAAACTTTTCTACACCTATATTCCAAAAAGTGGCATGCGACGACGAAAAGTACAAAACTTTCAAAACAACATTGTCAAATCAAAATAGTCACACTGTAGAAAAAAAAGTTTAATATTTTCAATCTGAAACGAAATTTTAATTTCCCCAAAAAAGCTTGTTTTTTTCATTCATGCTTTTCTTTATAAATTAAATTTATTCATTCTTTAAATTTTATTCCATATTGAATTTATTTTAAACCTAAAATTTATTAAACTGAGCAGGTTTATAGGCGCTCATGCAGCAGGATGTCCTCATTCGTGTTAATCGTCGTGTTATGACTTGCAGCCTCCAAAACCGGCGCGGCTTTTCCAGCGACCCCAGCTCTTGTAGATTTTAAAACGCGCCATAGTTTTCCAGTCATGAACCGAATCTGTAAGAAATAATAGCAAATCTTGCATGAAAATCGTCATATTGCCCAATTCCATTCAAAATATTGACGCACCGGAATTGGATAACCTTTTTTCTATAAGAATTAGTATACATACTAATACCCGGAACTGCATCGTTTCAAATAAGTAAAAATGCGACTTACCTCTTGATTCCGTAGATGTGATCAACAACTCCACTGCACAAATTAGAAAAAAAAACTTCTGCCGGTGGCAGTGACTAGACGCCTGAATAGCAGTGACGGTTGACTTAAATCGCTGCTGATTTGTTTTTATTGTCGTTTTTGCACTGAGAAGAAAAGGAATAGATAGATGAAATAAATAGCATGATGTTTTCTTTCCTCTTCTTACACATCTAGTATATCGTTTTGTGTATGAAGGTTTAATAATTTTCAGGTTGAATGGAAGTACTTTATTTATTTATCGTTGGGAACCGAAGAAAGAAAAACTCTCAAATAAAAAAGTAATTTTTAACGAGACTAATTTCATTTTCAATTTTAAAGAAATCAAGCACTTTTCAAGAAGAAAGTGCAAAACATTCTGTGAAACCATGTTTGTTTTTTGTGTGTACTTTTGTACTTTTCTTATCAGAAATAAAATCAGTGTCGATTAAGTTCAGATAAATATAAAATTTCCTAAAACTCTTCTAGTTTGAATCTGAACCTACATTAGAGTAAAATCAGCAGTGATTCAAATCGTTCGGGGCTGTCAGTTTGAATATGAATCTGAAACATTAATTTTCCTAGCAGCTGTTCTAGATTCAGTTTTTATACCAGTCAACTGTCAAAAAAATAAAACTGGTATAACGCTCCGTTCTATTTTCTGCATATTTGAACCACGATTGAATCACGAGATTCAAATATGTTTCAATTGTTTTGGTGTATGGATGCGTCATTTTATCTACGGATCAATTCACTTTGCAATTCCGGCGCCTTTCTTGGCAGTAACATAATGATTTCAATTAATTGAGAATTTGAAAAACATGAATAGAACACTGCTGGGGAAACCAGCGAGTTTGTTCTATTTTGCTCCAGATTCAAACTAGAATAGTGGTCGAAAATTTAGAATGAAACTGAATCACTCCTGATTTCACCCTTAAATTACAAAGTTCGTTCGGTTTACCCAGCAGTATTTTTTTTGACGTAGGACTACGTCTGTGTTTTCTATATTGGGGTACACTTTACGATTGCGAAAATCGGGGACCGTCACGAAAATATGATAGACTTTAAACTTTAATATCCAAGCCGTTTCTCGATGGATTTTCAATTTTTTTGGACCATTCGATCAAGGATGAGTCAACGCTTCTTTGTATTTATATGAAAAGACTGAATTTTAACTATTTACTAGTTGACCCGGCAGACGTTGTCCTGCATAGTAGGCGAGAATGTGCATTCCGAACTGCCCATGCAAAGTTCGCATAGGAATCACAATTTTAGTTTTTCATGATTTGCTCAACTTTACTCGTAATTTTTACATTAGGAAATATTATATAAACCCGTCGGAAACTATAACGAATGATTCTGCTGAAGAAATGAAAAAATCCATCCAGCCGTTTTCGAGTTATGCGGATACGAACATAGACTATTTCATTTTTATATATAAGATTATCGAAAATTGATAAAAAGTTTAGAAATAGGTCAACCAACCAATCACGTACATGCATCACTAGCACAGACATCAAAAATCAATCACTTGCGGGTTTGGATCTAATCCTCAGTTTGAACAAGATTTTACGCAGAGCAGACGCATCAAAGCGATCGCAGTGGAGCGGACACAGCATCACGGAGGCGCTAATGACATTTTCAAAGGAAATCCATCGCATTGGTGGTGGTGCTCGATATGTTGCTGCAGATCATTCAACCTCAACGAACCAGAATTTCATATGAAGAAAAGGTTGACCATAAAAATAGCACTGTGGCGATCCCGCACCGCCAGTGCCAGTGCCGATGCTGAAAATTTATTACAAATTGTGGTGTCAGTTAGTTGGAAAGGAACATTGGGAAAAGAAAATTGGTTCTTCTCAGGACCAACATTTTACGAAAAGAAAGAGTTAATTGCGAAAATGGACTGTTTCGGTGGCATCGGGTTTGGCGTGGTAGTTTGGTTGCTGTTAGTGATTCCATCCATTCAAATTCACTACATCATCTCCCTCCGACGCGCTATCAAATTCGCTATTTACGATTGAGTTTTGCACTTTGAAGAAAGTTTATTTCGGATAGTCGGATCAACCTTCTTTTGTATAAAATCAATGAAGACGCCACCTCAGTGGAAACTTTCTACAGCAACCACCCATCGGTGAACGTCGCTCGGACAGACAGATGGCAAGAGATAATAATTGGTAATATGGAAAAACTTCGTCTTGAGTGAAATCTCATAACCAAATTCAGAATCGAGAAAATTTCATAGGATTCTTAGAATTTGTCATTCTCCGAATGGTCCGTTGTCTGCGATATCCACATCGAAATGGCTCGCGCGCGTCGAAAAGCAGCTTTCTTATATCTAATGAAGTAATTCCATTAGCCCCGCCCCTTCATTAATCGTTATGAGTGCACATTATATTTACACCCATATCAGATCACAAAGGAGCGGGGCTAACGGGCTTAATTTATTAAATACAAGAAAGCTGCTATACGGCGCGCGCAAGCCGTTTTGATCGGGATTCAGTTCGACATTCGATGCAGCGGAGCGGACACAGCAGCACGAAGGCGGTCGGACAATTTCAACGCAAGGTACTGTCAAGCGTTTGGATGCAGTTAGTTATTGGAAAGACGCATTGGGAAAAGAAAATTGGTTCTTCTCAGGACCAGTATTTTATGGAAAGAAAGAGTTAATTGCGAAAATGGATTGTTTCGGCGGCATCGGGTTTTGTGTGGTAGCTTGGTTGCTGTTAGTGATTCCACCCGTTCATATTAATTGCATCATATCCCTCCGCCGCGCTATCAACTTTGCTAGTTACGATTGAGTTTTGCACTTTAAATAAAGTTCATGTCGGATTGTCGGATCAACCTTCTTTTGTATACATAAAGACCTTTTGGAGGACACCATCCTCAAAAATGGCCGAAATAAAGCAGTAATAAGCAGAATCAGAAGTGGCGTGAAACCAAACACAAATATATTCATATGCAACGTTTGGTCTTCGCCCGCGATGTAAGCGTTCGTGGCAAAGTAAGGATTGTGATGTCCCCGACTGAAAGCCAGTCGAGTGGCTTCAGCGGCCAATGAGTCATGTTAATTCCACGGTTAGAGACTCAAAGTCCATCCAACTGGGAACAACTATTCGACTTCTTGATTCAGTTGGCCTCCGAGCAGTTTGCTCAATGTTAATAAAACGACACAAATTATTATGGCAAATACTATCAATTTCGAATAGCTACGTTGTCCTACGTCACCTTTGCGTACAACCCGATTGGGCTGCACCTTTGAGTTTTATGTATATGATCTATTTCAATGGTTGACAATCACACCAATCCCCTTTACATATGAGAAACTTATTGAACACCAGCATTTGCAATCAAATAAATCTCCCGATTCATTTGAAGTTCAAATCCGCAGCAAATATAACTAAGCGGTACGACAACTTCAAGTATCTCAATTGATATAAAATGAATTTAAAATGGTTGAAATGCATGTTTCTCAGATTTAAAATCAATATGTATCACAAAACAGCCTGAATGACTGCTGATTTACTCGAAGCATTTAAAAAGTTTACAATGATATGGAAATGCTATTATCATCTCCCAAACTTGGACGTACATGTTCATGATAGAATTAAAAAAATATTGACGAACTTCAGACCGGACCATTATTCA
Source organism: Armigeres subalbatus (assembly GCF_024139115.2). Lineage (NCBI taxonomy): Eukaryota > Metazoa > Arthropoda > Insecta > Diptera > Culicidae > Armigeres > Armigeres subalbatus. The sequence goes on from NC_085140.1 coordinate 143,586,674, forward strand.
AATCTAGCCGCATAACATGGTTAGCTTATTTTATTTTATGTTATTTTATGAAATTCGTTGCTCACGAAAGGATGCAATTTGGAACCACTGTAGAAAAAACAGTGAAATCTCTTCTCCTTAATTCAAGAATAGTTGTATCATCACATTTGGATTTGGTTAAGAAATACCACACTCGTTTCTACGCTGCAAAGAAAAAGCTTCCAATCTAACAGAAATCCCAATATTTCTAAAAAAAAACTCGGAAAGCAATTAGATTAAGATTTGGAGAAAGCCTAAATTGCAAAAAAAAAATCAGCAGGCAAAACTTCCTTATGATGATGATGATGATGATGATGATACTACCATCTATTGTAGCAAGGCACCTGCCGATAGCACTGGCCATATCTGACAAACAATTTGATCATGATTATATTATTGTTTGTATTTCATCAAACTCCTGTATGAAGGGCCAAAAATGGGTGGGGTGGTTCCATAAGCAGAGACACTTATGCGAATCCACGGGATGAATAGAGAATCTCCTTCCAGAAGAAAGTTCGTACATACAATAATATAATCTAGCCCTCGATTCCCAGATTGACCCAATAGATGGGGAGAAGAGCCCGCCCTTTATCCACGAGATGTTAACAATAGGAAGTTGGCGATTCCACTCTTCCTATCCAAATCGCTTCAATCGGGTGCCCTGATGGTTTTTTATGTTATATATGTAATCATGTAGTTTGAATATCATTTGGTAAATATATATAGTATAATGGAATTCTCTCACCAAGTTTCAATTTGACCTTTCTTCAACACCAGCTAGTTTTAGTCTTCAGAGATGCAGAACCAACAGTTCGTCAAGCAATGTCCTGGTTTAAATCGGGGAATATGCTTCGTTCTGGTTCAACGATCGCGAAAATAGGCTTCTTGATTTCCATCAGCACGAAGTTGGTCGGCGACGCCATGCTGCGCTTGTTGAGGACAATCACGATCAGTGAGTTGGCAGTCAGTGTAATTAGGATGAAGATGGGAGTACAGTAGCCGTAGAGTGGCACACTGTAATTGAGGATTGTTTCACAGGACACGTTCAAATAGGAAACGTTGCCGTACATTCCCATGCACCTCTGGTAGTAGTCGTCGCCGTACGGAAAAGTGTCATTGTGGCCTTCTACATAACCAACGGCTGGTCCATTGACATAGAAGAAGTCAGTCTCATCCACCTCTACCAGATTGTAAATGCCAGGGTCCTTTTAGGAGTACATTGTGGAGGTTGTGATGTTCTCACCCTGCCCTCTGTTGGTGTTGAAGGCTATGCAATTGTTGTTTAGTCGCGGTGCTGCCATCATCGATACCATCGAAGTAATATAGCGTTCGTTCGCCTCCGTCTCCGGATCCTCCGTTTGCAGCCATGTCGAACTTACTCCTCCGACGCCAGAAACGGATGACGATAATCGACTGAAGACATTAGAGGCATCACCAGCACTAGCAGCATAAATTCTCCGTTACTGTAAAACAAGCTCACAAAGTGTTTTCCCCATATTCACTGAAAAATCGTGACAGCAATTTTGAACTGCTGCCATCTACGCGCACTGCCTACTCAGACTCTCATCAGCAGGCAAAACTTCCTTAGCTCCAAAAAAATTCCAATTCTTTAAGTTAGTGGAAAGTTTCGTAGAATAATGCTCGTGACATCAATGTTAGTTATTGAGTAAACCTGCTAAAGATATTTTAAAGTAATAGATACGGATGATCCTCAAGTCTTCTTTATCAAAGTGCAGTAATGTAATGTCGCAAGTGTCAAGATAGTTATTAACACTTTGGTCCTATCTGGTCCAGACCATATCCTATACTTAAGCCCCAAACGCAATACAACGGAACGGCGACGGAAACGGCAAATTTGACAGAAAATATATGGGCTAACTGTCAAATTTACCGTTTCCGTCGCCGTTCCGTTATATTGCGTTTGGGGCTTTATGCGGATATGGGTTTGATGCAAAATGTTATCTTAACAGATAAAGGTTGGTATCGTGTTCAAAAGAAATTTTCTTTTTCTATCTCAATCACATGTTAAATTCCGTTCACTGAATCGGAAAAGTAAAGAATCGAAACAAAATTCTTACAGCAGTATCCACATGAAAAGAACAAAAAACAAAATTGGAATTTGTAAGGTTCCCACGCAAAGTAATGGGAGCTGTCACTTTACTTTCGGAAAAATATTCTGCTCGATTATTCCGTAAGTAAAAGTGACAATTTGCTCCATGCAGATCAGTTGTCAAAATTCCTCTTGGTAATATTGAACAAAATTCCGTAACCTGTCTACTTTTTAAGTCGATACTGGCCTTAAGACAAAATTAAGGTATATGCGACATACTGCAGATTCAACTGTTCTGATGTTAAATTACCTGGGAATTAGTTAAATCATTTAAATCGTTTATGAGAAAGATTACTATGTTGACCGTGCTTTTATTTGGGGGATTGAAAACCGGTAGTTCTCGGTAGGAATTTTGAAAAATCTGTAGTTTTCGATCTTTCGTCTGTGAATCGGTAGGTGAGTCAAAAATCGGTAGGACTACCGAGAAATCGGTAGGTCTGGCCACCCTGAGCAGTATCCACATGAAAGAAGAAAAAATAAAATTGGCATTTGTAAGGTTCCCACGCAAAGTAATGGGAGCTGTCACTTTACTTTCGAAAAAATATTCTGCTCGATTATTCCGTAAAGGCCAGTATCGACTTAAAAAGAAGAGAGGTTACGGAATTTTGTTCAATATTACCAAGCGGAATTTTGACAACTGATCTGCATGGAGCAAAATGTCACTTGTACTTACGGAGCTATATGCCGGATCAGATACAATTTTTCCACACCTGCCTTAACGGAATCTGAATGAAACATGATGTTTTATATGGTTTTGTCCGAGACTTGTCTAAATAAACTTACCATTTTCCATTATGTTTTGCTCACGGAAATTTTGGGTTCCAAGTAAAGACGGTTGCGATCCACCGTCCTCAGATTGGAACTATGCAAGTCGAGGTATCCAACCGATGGCATGATTTAGTAAAAAAAAATCCTTGGAACAAAAAACAGGATCGTAAACCTGAGACAAATGCATTGCGATTATTTTAGGTATGGTGAAGTATATGTTAATAATGTTTAAAAAATACCTTTGAAACAGGTCAAAGTCCAGCCGAAAGTGTTCCATTTTCTTTGCCATATCTTGTTAGCTCAAACATAAGCATCATTGGTAGAATCAAGGGTAGAATTGAATAATTTTTGACTATTAGATTTCTCGAATCAAAATCATAACAACTCACACATAATTGAAATAAGGAGTTCATATAGCTGTTACTGACTTCCACATAAAAGGGAAAATGTATATAATAACACTTATGTAACTGCAAATAACAATGATGTTCGTTATTCATTATGAAAAGTATGTTTTCTTTCCAAATAGGCAATACGTTTGGAATTTTATTAGTGTGTGAAGCTATATCTTACATCGTAATGATTCTGACCAGAGTGTATATGTAATTAAAAGTGGTGACACTGTCAGAATTGGAACAAAATTCATCTGTCCTTCCCATACAAAATCGTGTTCCATACGAGCAGGAGACCTGTCAAATGCGGCACATATCGCCACGCTTAATTACATACACTCTGATGCTGACCATATATTTAACATATTGTTTTTTATTTATTATGCGGGCCTTCGTGTCGCGGTTTGTAGATCATGATCGATGCTATTATGCATCTCGAGATAAAATAGAATACTGCGGTTTCCTGCTGGTTGCTTCTCAGGTAATCGCAACGGTCACTAAACACAACAGAGTCAATGAAAATCTTACCCACCGTATGCACTTGCCATGATAAACACTCTCCATGTACTCAGTGACTCCGGTTGCCTCTCACAAATACGATCGAACACTGCTGTCATTTCGCGAAAAGCACGTGGTTTTGTTTTGAGCGGGAAAATTCTTCCTATCTTTTAACACGGCGGCTATCTTGACGTTTACCTTCGCAGTCGAGCCTGCGAGTGTAAAGGCTGCCTCACACCTCGGGAAAATTTTCCAGCGGATTTTGAGCCCCGTGTATTTTAAATGGGGCCGGGATTTTGATTTTCCGTGTCCAAATTCCGAAAACATCGCATATGCAAAAATGCATGGGGAAAAAATCCGCGAACCAAATTCCCGAGGTGTGAGGCTACCTTAAGACCGCCGCAGCATTCTAGAAAAAGATAAGCGCGACAATAAACTAAACGAGGGTTGATGTTCGTCAAACTGCTTGATCGTGTGTACACTGCATAATGTTTATGAATGGAATGCTTTTATCAATTTATTTCAGTGTTTGTCTGCTTCAACCTGGAGTAAACAAAGAAATTAGTGCTGTCCAATGAGCAGCTCGAAGTAGCTCGAAGTTGTTCCCGTCCTGCTCGTTCTTTTTTGTCAACAAATGGGCATGAGCAGGACAGGGAGAAACTTCGAGCTACTTCAAGCTCTCATTGGACAGCACTATTCTGCGTAAACAGAGGTAAACAGTTACTTTGTTTTGCTGCTGTGTGAATGGCTGTTTCCGACCCATTTTAGTCGATATTTTGCATTTAAGTATCAAATTAATTCTAAAAGTCTAAAAAGGCTTAGTAACGGACAACTTTTCGTGTTTCCCTCGAGGTGTTATTTAGTACTGGTTTTGCATCTCCAATTTGCAGATTTTACCTGGTTAATCAGGCTGGTAACACAATTGGTGAGTGGGTGAGTCAGCAGCTTACATGGAGCAAACTCATGTTTTTCCTCATTCCCGCAATCAGATACTCTAATTATTGTAACTCAAAGTAGTTCCTGAAATCGGCATAACCGGCACCTCGAACATGGCCAAAGTAATTACCCAGGAAACATTTGACGATGTGGTTAAGGAAAACATTGTGGAGTTTTCTATGTCTGCCGAGGAGTCCCGTGAAGAAACGGTAAAACAGTTCGAGGCTCAGGGCATCAATTTGGCCAACATCATTAAGGATTTGAACCTGAACGAGGACAGTGGGGTTCCTTTGCTGAACGAGGCTGTGGAATGGTTGAAATCAAAACGGTTGGAACTAGCAGACGCGAACAAAGGCGAAGTTTGTAAACAGCTGGGCATCATTACGGCGGAATGCAAATTGGTAAGATATGTGGGATGATGGTGTATTATATTCACATTACTTTTACATCATACAATTATAAAAAGCTTAGTAAGTTTCATCCGCTTTTCAATTGTTCTTTTGTATTGTACATTGTTAGTATCTGTTGGTTTCTAGTGATGTACAAAAATTAACGATTCATTCGAATGAAATGCGACTGAGTAATACAAGACAGTGACGGGGGCGGGACTATGTACTGCTCAAGTAGATCTTTTCCCCTTGTAATCTTATTTTTAGTTATTTTCTGTTCACTCTATTGGTGGTATATTACCACTAGATAGTTTCTCAAAGTTAGGAAATCTAATCCCATACATGTTTTAATCTTCTGATAAATCTATATTCACTTTGTAGCGTTCAACATTTCAACCTTTTTTGCGAGCAAAGGCGTAGGATTGCCATCCAGGAGATGATCGGTTCGGTCTAAGCACGCCAAATTTCAGTTGGAATGTAGAGCCATAGAAGAAGAAGAAGATTCACTTTATTTTTATTATGATGCACCAGTCTAATCTGACCTGTTACATACAGTGAACATTTTATAAGGCTGAGATGTTCTTGGATTCTATATCAATAAGTTTTGGACCAAACACACTTCTGATGAAGTCCTCTCCTTTATGGTTGAAAATCATTCAAGTAGATTTCATTGCAAACTAAAATAATTCAAGTCCCTCAATGTTAAATTTAATTTGAAGGCCAAGTCAATGCAAACATGTTGTGTAATCCCTCATCCATTTCATCGCTCTGATGCACACGTATTATATTTTATCGATACAATTGTAGACGCATATGACGAAGCGCAAAAGGCTGCCGGAAATATCCTTGCATTTCTATTTCACATTACCCACTGAAACATTGCCGCCTTAAGCTTAAGGTTCAATAAGTACCTTTCACAATTATTATTTGTTATTATATTTGCACTTGTAATATAATGAGTCTAACGCGTGCTATAACTATAATACTTATTATGCACAAGAAGTCAAAATTTCCAACCCGAAAATGTCCTGAGACTTGACCGATAATCGGAACCAGTCACTTTCAGCATGGTACTACTTTGTACCCGCGCATCCTACCGCTAGTTTAAGTAAGGTTCAGTGCTGAGAACACAATTGATTTCTGTTACGTGCTATTAGATTACCGTTGAACGTGGATAGGTATATTTCATTAAAGTTTGTTCGTAGAGTGTGCCACATCGAGTGTTGGCTGCAAAGCTGGGTGCTTACGAGGCAATCGTTAATGTGCTGGACAAGGAGAAGGCGTTGGATAAGGAAATCGTTGCCAATTTGCTAGCAGCTGCCAATTCAATCATCAATAAGCAACCTGATATCTTCGGCTTAAAATCTTTGAAAACTATTTCAAGGTAGTCTCAATGCTTAAATATCAAATAAAGGAAATAACGGCCTTAGCAGATTTTTGTTTGTTGTAGTAAACAGGGGGTTTGTGTTCAATTTCTGTCTGAATATTTTTATTGTTCTCATATGATGAGTCCAGTTAAAAAAGTTGCTTCAAAAAACACAAATGTATGCTAGCGAGTTTCAAAATGTCTGATTCACATAAACCTTCTTGAACCAAAACTATTAAAGCCGTAATTTCCACCAGATTTACCAATTATTCATATTCCGCAATATTTATTTTAGACTCCTGGAAACGGAGACCGACCAAGGAATTGTGTGTGATCTATTGAGGTGGCTTCAAAAAGCATGTGTTCTACATGAAATGAATCGCCAGTTGATTATGGAGGATAGCCTTACGTTGAAGCATTTGAAAACGCTTGTCCGGCACGACGAAGTTGAGATAGTGAAGAACGTTTGCATTCTGTTCAGATATCTGATTTTGGACGACGATATTCGAGTGGAATTCGGGAAAGCTCACGAGCATGCCAGAACTTTGGCCGTTGAAACATTGGCAGACATCACCAAGTTATTATTCAGTTGGTTTTTTTCTTACATTTCCATCTAAGCTCTAGGTTGATTATTATTTAATTTCCAGAATTCAAATCGGACCAGAATCTGGTGTGTGATATCTTATTAACGGTCGCTTCTTTAACCGTGCGCAATGAATTCTGTCAAGTGGTTGAAGATGCCGGGGGTTTAAAATTCATTATGGATGCGATGGTTGAGTTCGCCGATTCAATAAAAATCCTAAGAGAATCGTGCAAACTGTTGAAGGCTCTGGCCGGCAACGATTCTGTCAAATCACACATCATTCAAAACGGCGCTGCGCCGCTCATTGAGTCAGCACTCAACCGTCACAAGGACAATGAGGCGTTCGCCCGCCATGCATTGCTGTGCGTGGCTACGCTGACACTTCGAGAGAAACAAAACAGCAAAGCACTGTTTGAAACGGGAATTTCGGAAACCATAGTTCAAACAATGAAGATTCATGCCTCCAGTAAGATTGTGCAACGAAACGGTGCCTGGTCAATCAGAAACATGGTGTCGCGGTCCCGCGACCAGTGTGACGCGTTTATCAATCAGGGAGCGGAGGACGTTCTTAATCAAGCGCTTACGGATCATCCGACCATTGCCCATGACGTCAAGTCCGCGCTTCGTGATTTAGGTTGCAAGGTGCATCTGAACGAAGAATGGAAGGCACAATCTGACATTCAAATCAAGAAGGATGAATGATGCGATTGGCTTGATACGGTAATCCAGAAGACTTCAATATAATAGATTTGTTATTTGTTAACACGTAACTTTACTCTTGTGAGTGCTAACACAAGACAGATATTTATTTAGACAGTTCTCATTTCAAATAACCGTACTCACTGCCTTCATTATTTATATTATTCGGCAATTATAATACATAATATTCAATAATAAATGCTTTTTCATAATACTTTAGTTTGATTGACTTTACTTGGATATCACAGTTCATGTGATCACCGATTTCACCATGCCGTGCATTTTGCAAGCAGATACGATGTTTCGGATTTGGGGATACCTGTTTAGAATGGCTACGGCTTATACTAATGCCACACTGGTGGTATTCGTGGTATTGGTAGTGTGTCACCTTGTACCATGCTGGTACAACGTGGAAAATCATGGTACAATACCCAACTAACAATTTTGGTGCTAAAAGCTTGAACTTCTAGCCTTTGGCTGTATAATATTTGAATAAAAGCAGCTAATGCTGAATAAAATAAAAGCATCCGCCAATAATCTCTTAAACTTCAACTCGACTATTTCCCAAATATCTATCAGCTAGTCAGTTTGTGCCGAATATATTTCATCTTTCATCGTTTATGCAGCTTTCATATAGTCATAAAACAGCTCTGTCTGAATTAGCAACAAAGCTTATCGGTTAAGAGCTCATGTATGTAACTGAGTTGCTTGTTAGCAACTTCCCATATTACGGTGAGTAGCATTCACGATGAAAACGTTTTCGCTGTTCTTATAGCACTAACAATATAGCGTACTGGCGCTATAAATGAACTAACGAAGCTTTTAGGCAACTTCGGTATCTCTGAAGATTACACAACGTTTAAGTAAACCTTATACTGCTTCTTTTAATAGCTGATTTGTATGGAACGTCAAAACCACAATGTTTACATTTGATTTTTGTTGCCGGAGTTGTGTATGAGCTATTAATTTCTGTAATGCAGTTACAAAGGTATTCACCTGCTCTTATAGCAACTGACAAAGCGCTGTCATTAATGCTAGCAGATAGTGTAAGAAAACAAGCCATTTAGAAGCGATATTTCTGTTGACGGCTACTGTTAAACGATTAGCAGTAGAGTAGCATCAATACAGATCGAGAAAATGTTGCCTAAAAACAATTTCAGCGATTGATGATGCATGAAAATTAGCCAACAGAACATGCTGATAGATGTTTGAATAATGGTTGAAGTAATGCTGAAAGCATAATTTTTAAGCTTATGTGAAAGCAGCATGTAGGCCACTTTCTAACGTTTATACAGCATTAATCTGAAAATAGCGTTAGTAAAACAACCTATAGGGTATGCGAAGAAGCACATCCATAATTTTCTTTGTTATTTACATATGTCAAAGTGACGGTGATGACAGAGCAGCGGCCATTGAATCAGGAGATCAGGAGTTCGAATCTAGGTAGCAACAAAATTGATATTTGAGTTTTCACAAAAAAAATTAAATAAACTCCGAAATTTACTCTCCTCTCAAATAATATTTAATCAAATTGAATTCAGTGGCTGTATAAAACTTATTTAACAGATTCAAAAAATCTGAATAAGCGTCATTGAAGCAAATTATATTACTAAATGGTTTAGTAAAGATTGAGAAAAAATTGTGTAACATGCTGAAAAGTAGTTGTGCAGGCACGTCAAAAAGAGCTGAATAGATTCGCCAAATTTGCTGGTAAAAGCATTGAATAGAAGTTCTTGATCATATGTATAGCACACATATTCAGCTTGAAGCCGTATAGACGAGTTGGAATAACATTCACATTGACATTAAATGTCTAATGTGGACGTGTACAATACACATGTGGAAGTATTGGCTTGATAAATAGATAAGGCAATCCATAAGACAGCTGCGATCAGCTGACGATTTTTGTTTACCTTGATTTTTTGACAGATTCTGACCGGACTGACAGAACAATTCAAAGAAAAATGTTAAGCGCGGTTTACACCAGAAGTGAGTTCCGTTCAACTGCATATACACTTTGTTTTGATTTCGATTGTCAGTCCCATCGCTGAATGTCCTCATGGATAGCCTAATTGCGAGTGATTTGACTATGCGTCCAATTTGGGAATCTCGAGCTCGTTCAGTAGCCGCTAGGTTGCGAAGGCCGACGGAGGTCCTTCGTAGCTTAGTTGGTTAAAGCACCAGTCTAGCGTACTGTAGGGTCATGGGTTCGAGTCCCATCGAAGGGAAAGTGGTTACCTCCAATACATTTTCCAAATCAATATCTTCCACATAACGTACATATTCACATATGAGTTTTCATAACATTGTAAATTAACGTCCAAGTCGGGTGGTTTAATCCCCGGAAATAGGCAATTACCTTTGATTGAACTTTACCTTTGATTGAATTAAATGTTAGTTGGGTATGTACTAGGGTATATAACCGTGGTACTTGTACCACAAGTGTGTCTTTAGTATTAGTAATGCGCTTGAAAAACCCCAACGTAATTCACCGAAAAGTGATACTGCCTTTCTCGCATTTAGCAAAGACACCAACCTTATATGGTTCGATGAACCATGTTCTTAATAACTTTTAAGCGCAACAGCCAATCATTACAAAATTCAAGGCTTTACCACCTTTCGAATGCAACTTGTTGCGAGAAAATCGGTTGAGGATTACTATACGAAAAGATGTCTAATGTTTTACTTAGCTTTTGTGAACACACACACACACACACGGGCTGCGAAATGGTGAGTTGACATCTGGGTAGGAGCGACCTACACAGCTCTGGTCCTCACAAGTTCCAATCTCACGCTTCCACGGGTCTTCCGATGACAATCGACCGCCAGCTAAGGGTTTTGTACTTAGCTGATAGTACAGCCTGGGCACTGTTGTCCTTCTGACATCAGCTAGAGTGAGGGGGTGCGACCAAAGGGACCATCGTCCCTAACCCCTAATCCCAAGGCGTTAAGCAACCCGTGCCGAGGGGTGCATGGCCAGGGGGGTGAAATAATAAGCTAGGCCTTTAACGGAGTCTGTGGGGTACCTGGGCACCCTCCAAAGTAATTGTCCCTTATCGCGTCATGCTGGGCTCTGGACCTCTTTTGCCGAGCAACTCATAGGACCAAAATGGAAAAACGAGTCAATTCTTCAATTATTGGTAGTAGTGTAGGCGACAACTCCTTCGCAAGAGGTGGGTTGTTCAGGTCTCCGCCTAGGAGGCCAGAAGCAATAGTCGGCAGCTCGGCGGGCAACGCCAGCGTGGGTCACTTAACCATCTCCCAGGCTACGCCGGTAGAGGTTATAGACGGCCCATGGCTTGTGAAGGCGATGAACCGCAAACGCGATGGGCTTTCGGCCTTCGAGGTTGCGACGGAACAGCTGGACGCTGGGAATTTTCGGATTGGAAATTGTCTCGACTTCCCTGGGCATAAAAGTATCATCGTGTTAGCCTCATGATATACGAATGTAAAAATGGTAACCTGGCTTAGAAACCTTGCAGTTAATAACTGTGGAAAAGCTTAATGAACACTAAGCTGCGAGGCGGCTCTGTCCCAGTGTGGGGATGTAATGCCAATAATAATAAGAAGAAGACCTAGATGAGATCACCGAAGTCGAAGAGCTCGTCACGGCACTGCGGCGACAGTGTGAAGTGGAGACGCCCACCGCAGCCGTTCGGCTACGAAAAGGTCCGGCAGGGACGCAGGTAGCATTGGTTCGGCTATCTGCAGCGGACGCCTCCAAGGTAGTCAAGTTAGGGAGCGTCAAGGTGGGATGGTCGGTATGCCCTGTTTGCATATACGAGCAACCCGAAGTTTGCTTCAAGTGCCTGGAACCGGGGCACAAGCAATGGGACTGCAAAGGCCCTGACAGAAGCAATCTCTGCCGACGTTTCGGATTGGAGGGACATAAGGCACAATGCTGCACGAACCCTCCCAATTGTTTGATTTGTTCCAGCAAAGCTGTGAACAACAAGCACCCCATGCGGGGTTCGATGTGCCCGGCGTTTAAGCGTGCTGCAAAATCACAGTGCAGGTAACGCAGCTGGCTTGCTCGGCCTCGCCCGAGTGTTTGTTGTGCGCAGGTTTAGAGGAAACGGCGGAACACGTGTTGTTCGTGTGCTCACGTTTTCGCACAATGCGTGACCACATGCTTACCACATGTGGTCTGGACACTACCCCGGACAACCTAGTTCGGAGGATGTGTAAAGATGAAGTTGGCTGGAACGCCGCCCGAGGACGGAAAGGGGTCCTCGTCAAGGCTGGGGCAGGTGTAGGCACCGCGTCGGCAAGTCCCTCTGTGTGCTGACGAATAGGCCCTATCGCAGAGAGGTCAATTTGGGGTGCACGCGGCCCACCAGTCGTGCAGAGGGAAGCAGGCGCGAAGTCGACCATGCCCACCTTCCGAGGAAAGCCGGCAATGCGCTGGCACGATACCATTGTGTTCTTCTAAAAAAGCGAGTCGCGATGTTCGATGCTGCAAGGACACGCAGCTAACCTCGAGGGTGCGTTGTGCACTGGCCTCCCTTTGGCTTGGCGGCAATGGAAACGGTTTAGCGGGTCGGGGATGCAGTCCTGCCTCCCTTGTTGGAGGTGGTCCCTAACCCCGCACTTCCTGGTCAACCCAGGATGTCTGTTGAGCAGATTCCCCCTCCATTGCTAAGGAAGAAAAAAAAAACACACATACACACAGACATCACCTCAATCCGTCGAACTGAGTCGATCGGTATATAACACTATGGGTCTCTATGGACCGATCATATAGCCTTTACGTATACTTAGTATACGAGAAAGGCAAAAAGGTAAAAATATATCAGGTTTCGTGTGGCGCAAACAAAGGAACTTTCCTTAAAGAAGGTCCACCAATCACGTAACGTAAAATTTGGCTTTTTCATCACCCCTCCCCCCTATCTTACACTTTTTGTGTGAATCCCCTAAACATTATATGGATCGTCATACATCTCGCAACCCCTCCCAGCTAAGCGTTTCGTGATAAATGGATGTTTCTTTTGATTAAATGAAATTATCATTTAGATGAAATTGTGTTTTCGTAATATGTTTATGTGTACAAAAAGTCCTAATATAATTTCATTATTTCGCTTCAATGCTTTGTTCGCTTAGTCCTGTCTAACACCAAACTACTTCAACTTATCCTTAAAACTTGTGATAATTTTCGATTTCAGTCCCTTTTTTCTTAGTTGTGGATCTTTACACTTTGGAAGTAGTCTTATTTTGGACGGAGATACGGGTTTGACATCTGAACTTGAAGATTCACATGCGTACTCTTGCCCCACCCGTTCCTGCGTACTTTTACCCCACAGTCCCAAAATGTATTCAAGTAATGGTTCTGACTTCTTGGAAAACCAACCGGATTGGTGTTCTGCACCATAAAGTACTCTATACAATAGGTTATCGAAATGGTATAATGTTCACCTGATTGCACGTATAAATGGTAATGAAATACTAGTTGCGAAAACACAATTATTTTTAGCAAAAGGACCCAAAAACTATTTAACTCCATATCTTCCTTGTTGTTTATTACCCTGTCCACGGATGATGGGGTCAACGTTGATCAATCAATGTCTTTTTTAACCCATCATCAAATGGAAGCTCACGGAATGATTTGAAATCTTTACTGACTGAATCTAGTTCCGAGACAATGATGATGCTATGCAAGGCCGTCATAAGTCCACAAAGATAGTATCTGGCGTTTTCTTGGAACATGGTTCTTCAAAATATGTAGTTGTTAAAATAGCAGGCTCAATTTTTTTAAGATTGTTTGGTGAACGGTTCTGAACTGTGGCCCATTTTGGCTTTTCAATTCAGTTTCGACTGCTTTCACTAGATAATTTTCAAAACTTTGGACGATTATTGATATTCATCAAATTGTAATACGATATTTTAGTTTCAAAATACCTTTTCATGAAAGGTGTTTATTTGAAATATAGTCAGCAATTCAAATTTAACTAGATGTATCGCAATTCCTATACCATATACACATCAACATAATTGTATTAACACTGACTCGCGATTGAAAATTAAGATTTTGAACAAACTTTTAAAGCTTCTTTTGTTTGATGGGGACATTACTTAAACGCTATTGACGAGAAAACTATGTACTTCGAAACAATACCACTCACACTGAATACTCCGAACAATATTGAAAGAGACTTTTCATAAGAACTGTTTAGATCAGGCCTTAACAGCAGACTGTAATGACGAATAGACTGATCATGGATAACTAAAATTTGTAACATCAGACAACTCTAACTGGAAGAATACAGATATCAACACGACATACTAACAAACACATTTGTTCAACCGCCTAAATATAAGGGAAGCTCTTTGTGATTTATAATTGGAATCAAAGTTAATACATATAATCTAATATTGTGCATTTAGACCAAAATTGTTTATATGACGCTGATGAACTGGCAGCAAGGCCCACTTCCGACGAGATTCACACGGAAAAATAAAATAAATATGCAGCACTGCACGGTGTTATCTGTCACAAAATCGAGCTTGTTTTGACGCTGACAACGTCGCTGGCACCAAATTTAGGTTCGGAAGTCAATTTCCACACTTCCGAACGCTCTTCCGACAATGTATTGGTAGCAAATTCAAATTTTGTTCTGACGTTCATGTTGTCGGAAGTAAGTTCGGAAGTAAAACGTCGGAAGTCGGAATACAATTTAGTGCTGGCGACACAATATTTATTATAACCGACATCTCTCCACAGCTTTAATATTCATCATAAAAATATCCCCAACCTGCCCAAACTCCTAAGGCAGTGATATACTAGCAGTATATCCCGCAAAACTTAAAACCCCCATGGGTAAAGATGTTGTGAAGCCTTATCCTTTAGTCCCTGGTGTATCATGGACGATATGAATTTCAAATTCACATCGGTGACTTGGCCCCCGGCCCCCTTATACATCAATAAAATAAAATAAAAATAAAATAAATATCTTCCTTGTTGTTTATTCAAATTTTTCACAATTACACATGATAATAGTTGACCAGAATTAGGCTATTCATGAGGACATTTAGCGATGGGACTGACAATCGTAATCAAAATAAAGTGTGAATGCAGTTGAAGGCAACTTACTTCTGGTGGAAACCGCGCTTAACAATTTCCTTTGGATTGTTCTGTCAGTCCGGTCAGAATCTGTCAAAAAATCAAGGTAAACAAAAATCGTCAGCTGATCGCAGCTGTCCAATGGATTGCCTTATACATATCAAACTGATGCAGTGCTGCTAGTTTATCTTTTTTATTACTTAAAAAAACGAAAACGTATCCTTACCCCACGGGCACTCTTGCCCCACTCTACTCTATGTTGCTGTGTACCGTTCTCAAAGTTCTATGCAAAGTTATCCTACCCCGAATTCAGGAGAAGACCGATGCGACTCTCCGGCGGCAGCAGGCCGGATTCCACGTCGGAAGATCCTGTGTGGACCATATAGTCACGCTCCGTATCATTCTGGAGCAGGTCAACGGATCCTAAGAGTCCCTTTACTTGGTATTCATTGACTACGAAAAAGCTTTCGACCGTCTCAATCACGAGAATATGTGGGGCACCCTGAGACGCAAGGGGGTTCCTGAGAAAATCATCGGCCTCATCGAGGCACAGTTTGAGGCCTTTTCGTGTAGAGTGCTGTACAATGGGGTCTTGTCCGACCCTATCCGGGTCGTAGCTGGTGTGAGGCAAGGATGTATTCTATCACCGTTACTGTTCCTCATCGTAATCTACGGGATTCTGGTAGGTGCGATTGACCATTAACCAAACCGCGGGTTGTTATGGCAGCCTATAACCATGGAGCACCTAATCGTTGGATGTAAACACGGTGACCCCTTCCAGTTTCACAGTAGCCGGGCAATCAGTGGAGAATGCTGAAAGTTTCCAATACAGGCAGATAAGTGAACGCACCAAAATACGAATTTTCAACTCTAACGTAAAATCTGTGTTGTTATACGCATGGTGTGTATCAGTGGAGAACACTCAACGGCTGCAGGTGTTCATCAACAGATGCCTGCGGTATAGAATTCGGGCCTGGTGGCCTCAAACAACGAGCTCCATCGTCGTTGTCACAAGAGGCCAATAGCAACAGAAATTCAAGATCGGAAGTGGGGCTGGGTCGGCCACATCCTACATAGGGGCGGAAACGAAATCTGTAAAAAAGCATTAGACTGGAACCCAGCGGGACATCGCAGTAGAGGCAGAAATAAAAGAAGTCGACCGAAACCTAACCTGGTAGATTTGCCTTCACTCTTTGCGCAAGTTCCTCCTTCTTCTTATTGGCATTACATTCCCACACTGGAACAGAGCCGCCTCGCAGCTTAGTGTTCATCAAGCACTTCCACAGTTATTAACTGCGTCTGCCACATCTTCGCATGTCGTCAAGGAAACCGGAGAAAACCATCAAAATAGCCAAGCATGAAAACGAGAAAAAAATCGACAATTTTATCAAGAACTTCAAGCCGTTCAGAAGCAAATTAAATGTAGGGTAAGGTAGGGCAAGATGGGTCAGTGCCGTTTTTGAACATCGTATATATTTTAATGCAGATATTATGCTTATATAAGAAGAACAATTCGGCTCTACTTTATTGTCACTTGATTTGGGGATACAAATTCATTTTGATAGAAAATGGCAAGGTAAAATATTTTTCAGCTATGTTTTTTACGCGAAACATACTTATTCTATAAAACGTGTAATCTCGTCGAACAATGTGGAATTTGTTATATTGACTTTCTTGAAATAAACGATCGCAAATTAGACAATCTAACATGAACCTGCAAATGGGTGCCTATAAAATCATGTTGAGGCTATCGTCCAGCATAATGGTGTTAATTTGTTAATTAAAATTATATTATTCTTGCTATTGAAAAAGCAATACATGGACGGCTTGTTTTCATAAGAAACTGCAGACAAAGACTTGGGCATCAGTCCTAAGGATTTTTCTTATATTTTCTAACAAATCACAAGCAATATACAGTTAAGTAAATAGTTTAATTTATTGTTTCATAAAAAAACTGAAAAATCTAAACTTGCTTCGCACTCTTACGTTAAATTACGCACTATACCTGCACTTTGGAATGACATATAACGACCCCTAGCCAAATATTCGACTACTACTGCTGCTACTGACATGCTAAAGTAATCTACTGGGAGGTTTCATAAATAAGATCTTTACGATATTTCTAATCGGTAAAAAGCTCATTTCTATTTGCAGTTTGAAAAACAAATACGTATAATAAAAAATGCTTCATTATAAAATTTGATCATCTCTGGAAAGAGGCTCACTGTCTTTTTATTCTTGAGTAGTATGTAGATAGATGATTTCCAAGTGCTTGCAGTGTTAAGTAAGCAGTAGATAATTGATTAGCTATCTGACTGAAAACCTAATTTCATATCGATGACGAAGTACATGTAAATGTGATGATTCCCATTCCGCACTACGGCTGGCTACCAGTATTAAACGAAATGATTTTCATATAAAAAAAAATCATCAATCGCGAGCTTTGT
The DNA here is from genome assembly GCF_024139115.2 of Armigeres subalbatus. NCBI lineage: Eukaryota > Metazoa > Arthropoda > Insecta > Diptera > Culicidae > Armigeres > Armigeres subalbatus. The sequence continues at coordinate 143,603,937 of NC_085140.1, forward strand.
CTCTAATTTTGACGAGTTTCTGCAGCACGGTCCCGATAATCCTGACAAAGTCTAAAAGTACCTATTGTTGTACCGATAGATGGCCACGCCTGCGACGCCAATTAGAATGGAACCCATGAGGTAGCCCCATAGCTTGAACTGAAAGAAAGAACAGAGCTAATTTATATCCAACAGGAAACATGCGTGCGAATAATCCCCAAAATTGGACAATTGTAGGCGTATGGAAAGATAGGAGGCAGAGAAAAAGAAAAAAAAACTATTAAATGCTAATTGACAAATAATACGAATCTTAGTACTCATACTTAGATGTAATACCCACAGATCTAACGCAACACAACACATACCGGACTAACTTAGAATGGATTTTTCTTTACCTTGGAAGTTTCCCGATTATGAGTGGCAGGTGTGGCTTTCGTTTTCTGCTCCAGCTTCTGCGCGTGTCCCAGCATTTTCTGGTACAAATCTTTCTCGTTGCGTGCTTCGCGTTTCGATTTTACAATTAATTTAGAAAGTTCCTAATAAACGTTAATAGAGACTTATTGTCAAAAGGGTCATATCATATATGTTCGGAAATAATTACAGATTGAATCAACTTGTCGTCTTCGTCGATAGTTGCCGCTTTCTGAAGGAATGATATTGCCGCTTTTGTATCCCCTTTGGCATCAAGGATCTGCGAATGACAAATTCGTTTATTCATTGCCAACCTTCCGTTTTTTTTTCGAAGCTATACCTTTCCTTTCCTAAACAATGCCTTTGCGTTATTTGGCTGACACTGTAGAACGTGTTCTACTGACTTCAGAGCAGCGTCATAGGCGGCAATCTTTAACTGAGCCAAAGCCAGATTGTTATAAACTTTCATGCGATCTTCTAATAGCTCTTGGAGTTCGGCGTTCGTTGGCTGTTTGTGTACAAGTAAATGTTGCGATTATTTTTTTTAAATTAATTTACATTATTTAAAACCAAAAACTCAAACATTGTAATGATAATTCGTATTTTTTCAAATGCTTTGAAAACGTTTTTGTTCGCGACACTGTCGTAACATATGCCTTTTCAATGTTTCGTAACATTTATTATTTTTCATCAAATTAAATAATGCAGAGTGAATATGGCAAAAACATTTGAAAGCTTACCTCCAAATTCCCACTCTCCGTAGGATTCGTAATACCACCCTCGCTTTCGTCTAAATATTCCAACGCTCGCCGATAGCTTTGAATAGCCAAATTGTACTCCTGTCGTTTCATCCAGAAGTTACCCCTCAGACGTTTCTTGTTTCCGATGTCCTTCCGTGCTGCGTAGGCTTTAGTCTCCAGTTCAGATTCTTCCTTAGTCGATACTAGTTCCACGGTGTAGGTGATTTTCTCATTCGGCGGTACGCTTCGATCCGGACGGTCCTCATCTTTCAAGCCTTGTTCACCATACGCGAACCTTGAGCTCACAATTACCTCGGCTTGTTCGCCAACATTCATTAGCTTCAATGCCATGTCCAGTCCTTGTACCACCTCTACATCATCGATTTGAACAACGGCATTTCGCTCCTCTTCAACGATGGTTCCGTCATCCAACCGGCCAGTATAATTTATAACGGCAATGTCTCTACCCTCGGGACGTTCGCCTTGGCCTTCTTTCAATACCTTTTTCAGTAGTGTTCCATTGCCGAGAATGTCCATATATTCTTCTTTTGGGGAATTGTTTGTTACATCCTGTTGTTGCCCCGTGGAGGAATTCATTTCAGCCCGTTCTTGCTCATTGAGGTTCGAAAGATCTTCAAACGAGCTGCTACTTGACTTTTCCGCGTCCATGTTGATTTAACTGTAAAATAATGAACTTAATAAACTATTTTGAATGGCTTCATCCTTTTGTAAGTCAATAAGAATAATATGTAAGAACAATTGAGTTTCCAAATTGCCAGAGCCCAATTACGCCTGAAATGAAAACTCCTATTCATCGTATGTTCCAAAAGAATGAACAGGCCCCACACAACGGATGTGCAGGAAATTGGTTTGAAATTTGATATTACTTAATCAAAAATACGACAAAACGTATTTAGTACCTATAGTTTTGCCACGATAATTAACTATTCAGACTTCAAGCTCAATCTCTTTAATAAGAGATTATTTATGCCAAAGTTCACACACTCATTTAATATTATATCCAGTAATTAAGCTCGTAATATGATTTCTGATCAGACTATGAAAACATTGTGTACTAAATCAACCATGATTTTCAAAAACGCCGTATGTCCGGAAGAGAAGCTAGTTCTGCAGGCCAATAACTAGGCTAGTTCTGCATTTTTTCCTACGTTTTCACATTCAAGCTATTGCCATTATACTGCCGTCATACGGATATTTGTCCCATGTTTGCTGGAATTTCCTATGTACATGAGACAATTATGTGTAGAACGGCAGTATATCTCTGTCAAGAAATCTGAAGGTGAATGTTAGTACAACAGCTGTGTAATAATCGAAAGGTAATGCGCAGTTGTTGTATTTTTGGACATTATTCTTATTTTTATTATATAGATTGGCATTACATCTCCCACTGGGACATTGCCGCCTAGCAGCTTAGTGTTCATTAAGCACTTCCACAGTTATTGACTGCAAGTTTTCTAAGCTAAGTTACCATTTCTGCATTCGTATATCATGAGGCTAACACGATGATACTTTTATGCCAGGGAAGTCGAGACAATTTCCAAACCGAAAATTGCTTAGACCGGCACAGGGAACCGAACCCAGCCACCCTTAGCATGGCCTTGCTTTGTAGCTTACGGTACGGCTAAGGAGGGCCATACATCTTTAAAAATCAGGCCATTTAACCTTTTCCTTCCCATGGTAGCTGTAGTAGAGCATCCTCAAATTTACACCTTCAAATTATTTTAACAGCAAAAAGCTACATTTTTATGATCTCTTTATACTGCTTTTATAATCATGTTTGTGTTAAAATAGTGAAAACATTCAAAACAATCAAGTATAACAAATAATTTACAATTAAAACTTTTTTTTTTCATTTTCCAATAATTTTGGTTATGCTAATTGCTAAATAACTTTTGTTCTAGGTAGATGTTTTTTCCAGGTGATTCCTTCAAATTGAAAAATCTTTGAAAAAATCGTAGAAAAGAATGTATTACCTCATTTATTGAATATTATTGATATATTATTATATTATTGTTATATTGATAACATCCATTTCTTTAGGACTATTGTCATATACCTACTTGTTGATATTCAATACATACAATGAACTACTCTAGCCTACTTTATAATGGCTGGTCATTCCCCTTACGAGGTAAAGCGGAAGGTCATTGTAATGTTGACCATAATCTTAAATTTCATTATATACGATTTATTTTGCTGAAATCCTTGTATCAACACAAGATAGTACATACGACCAAAGCGTTTTGGAGTTTTAAATGACCTTTGTTCCAAATGGTCGTGTGGAATTGAATGATTCCACAGAGCAAAAGAAAAAAAGACACGGCCTACGATCTTGTGAGAAATCTTCGGTTCCTCTTTTGCCTGTAAGGTTTAAGGCCAATACGCCTTCCAAGGGTCAGGGGTTACGCATTCACCCGTACGATTTGAGTCCTAATTTTAAGTTTCTCCATTATCATTTGGAACGTTTGTACATAACTCCCAATAGAATAGATAAAACTTGGTTGTACGCGAAAGGCAAAACAAGTAAGTGATAAAAGAACAATAAATGATCCGACATTACGTTATGAATAACGCAATGACGTCGCCAGTTTTGTTCAATGCGAAAGGAAAAAAACCTAATCATCTCGCAGATTGAAAGGTCTAGAAGGAATGCACTTTCCAGTTCATAGTTTTTACTTACGACGGTCGACCAATGTACGAGTGTTGCTCCTTCTGGTGCTAATATCGCGCTTTTGATTTTGTTTTAAGATAAACTGCAAAATTGTCCGTAATATTGAAACTTTATAGAGCTAGTGAGTTTTTATAAATATTACTATTTAAAAAAAGAATAGCTCCTTCGGTCCGATGTCGTCGAACCTCCAACACACTCAGAAGTTTGCAGTTCAGCTGCAGCGTTCAACTGCGAAGAGGGAGAGAAGAAGACAAAACTATTTTTGTTTTGCAAAAATCTTTCGTCAAATGATTGATTTTGACAGCACTTATACGTTAAGTGATGTTTTTTTTGGGAAAAATGACCACTGAGACTCGTCTAAAATTGTATACACGGAGAAACCAATCTATCCAAAATCGAGTGTGAAGAGTTTCTCCAAAATTTAGCCATAGGCCTTTTCACGAGACGTTTGAAAACAGCTGATTTTACCGTCAATTGACAGTTCTTCCATGAAAGTGACAGCGTCGGATTTGAACGGTTTGCTCAGCGGTTGTAAACAAGTGCAGCCCCGGCAGTGTCACATGAAAAGGCCTATTATGGGCCAAACACATTGGATACGATTGCGTGCGTTTTGACAGATTTCCTACACGGTTACTGGCTAAAACCCATTAATGGGTACTATAGCACCCATTTTCCGTAAAAGCGCCACTACTCATTTAATGGACAAATTGAGCCAAGATATTTAACAAAAAAATGGTTTTCGTACGGCCGAGTTGCCGAATAATATGCAATTAATTGTAATCAAGTGTCGGTCTTCCACCGTCATTAGTTGTCTGAGTACACGCGACCGCTTACGTAAGGCAATCAAACTCATCAAATGCTTTAGCCAAGCAAGCCTATGGCACAGCAGAGTGCGATTGATTCGCATTCTATACCAGCCCGTTGCTGAGCGGCATGGAGTGCGATCCTCTCGTTTAATAAACAATGTGCACTCGCTTGACTGTGGATATACAACAGTAAAGCACATATGGAGGTTGGACAAATAAAGCATCCGAAAAATATTCAATTTGCAAGAGAGAGCTAACCGCAGTGGAGGTTGATACTCGGATTCTGATGGCTTTTCCGCAAACGTGGCCTTTAAGTGGTCTTGTTGTGTACACTGCCAAAAAAATCTATATAAGCTCTATGTGTGGCCTATATAGATATTTGCAATAGCATAATATTAATGCATTTCATGTGTACATCACATAACAAATGTATAAGCGCTATACATAAATTGGATTATTGCGCATAAGCCCCAAAATTTTATTCCCACCTTTGGGTTTCCGCGCCGAGCACTCAGCGCCAGACTCGGCGACAAGGAGATACTGGTTAAGTTGGTACTCCTGATTTTTTGACAACTGATGTCGATTGGCTGTGTGAGTGCACCGGTGTCAAAAAATAGAGCTTTTAGCTGAAAATTTAATTGTCAAATGTACATTTTGACAGCAATATAGATGTATGAGTGAATGAAATGTGCAAATGCTCTATCGCGGAAGCAGTCGCTGAAGACAAGTGTCAATGGTTTCAGTGACGAAACGAAAAGATTCAATGCAAAAAGCAATATTGATTAGTAATGCATTTCATATGGCCTATCGATAAACATGAATAGCAGACATTCATAAAATTTATAACTAATCATCACGCCTATCTAGAGAGTAGGAGGTTGAGGGTTCGAGTCCCTCCAAGACACGTGAATTCTTTTTCGCAAATTTCATATAAATTTGTCCATTTCGAAACATGTGCTGTGCATATGCACAGCCAAGATATTTAACAAAAAAATGGTTTTCGTACGGCCGAGTTGCCGAATAATATGCAATTAATTGTATCCATTGTGTTTGACCCTTTACACAGAAAGAAAAATCAATAATAAAATTAAGAAAATCGGTGGTTAAAATAAAAAGTTGCGTTGGTTCTTTTTCGTAGAGAGTTGCTTCTGTTCAAAATAAAAGTATGAAAACTTTTATTACACCCATGCTTCAAAAATCGCATGCTGCCCTGAAATCAAAAGCTTGGACATTCAAAATAAAACTTTACATCTGTCAAATAAAAAAAAAGTCACATTATGCAAAACTAGAGTATAGAATATTTTCATCCAGAAATGAAACTTCGAATTCCCCGAAATAGAAACCCCCTTCCTTTAGCATTTACTCATCTTTTCCCTTTCTAATTCAATCAATTGTATAGTTCAGTTTTTCTTTTATTACTTAAACATTATATTTCTTTTATTTAACATGGGTTATCGGAGATGTCACACTACAATCTTTGGTTAAATCCGGCGAGCTACTGGTGCAGCAACGCCCACAAGGGTGCATATCGTCGTCATCTTGACATTGTGGCATGGATTATTGCTGGTCAGGGACATTAAATCATTCAGTTTATCTGTAAATACAAATAAAAAACTTATTTAAATTTCATGATTTGAACCAAGGTGTGTCCTAATTTAAACCAACTAAGAGTAAAATCAGCAGTGATTCAAATCGTTCGGGGCTGTCAGTTTGAATATGAATCTGAAACATTGAATTTCCCAGCAGCTGTTCTAGATTCAGTTTTTATACCAATCAACTGTCAAAAAAATAAAACTGGTATAACGCTCCGTTCTATTTTCTGCAGATTTGAACCACGATTGAATCACGAGATTCAAATATTTTTCAATTGTTTTGGTGTATGGATGCGTCATTTTATCTACGGATCAATCCACTTTGCAATTCCGGCGCCTTTCTTGGCAGTAACATAATAATTTCAATTAATTGAAAATTTGAAAAACATGAATAGAACACTGCTGGGGAAACCAGCGAGTTTGTTCTATTTTGCTCCAGATGCAAACTAGAATAGTGGTCGAAAATTTAGAATCAAACTGAATCACTCCTGATTTCACCCTAAGGTGCCACTTAGATCCACGTAATTCAGGGAACCGTTTTGTGCAAAGTAGCACACCGGTCTACTGTTTCATTTGGTCGTAGGAATTGTTATTTTTTATACGCTGTTTAAAATATATATGACCTACCTGGCGTCAATCCGTGTGATGGCAGTCGACGAATTTTTCGGCATAAATGAATGGAGCTGGGCTGTCCCAGGGAAGGAATTTCCTCTTGGGGAACTAATCCTAAAAACATGCGATATCTCTTTTACCGGCAAAAGTTTATATTTACTGTTTCCAATTAAAACGCACTCTTTTATGAAGCATTTTTAAATCCGATGATCGGTGATCGTAGAATCCTGAGGTAGAACCTAGAAAAGAAAACGTTCGTAACATATGTATTAGATCTGTTCAAATTTCAAAAAGTTTTTTAAAGTCGACCGGTCAACTGGTATTCACAATTATTATGGTAAGATAGACCTCTGGTGAAAATTTAAGCTCATTCGGTTAAAATTTAGGTGTGCTTCAAATCAATTTAGTGTTTTTGACATGTTTTCGCTCTTGAAAAAATCATAACTCAGAGTAGAATGATTGAAATGCTTTGCAACAACCTCTAAATGAAAGCTATGCCCTTCCTCGACCACTTTCTAGAACATTGTTTAACAATTGGAGGAGATCTTGTATGTGTTTCAACTGATTTCCTCCATCAAGATTCCAATAAATCGATATTTTTCGTTGAATTTTTGCTTATACAATCTACATCCAGATTTATTTTTGGGCCAAGTTACTCGGGAAGTTGCAGTCTCACATTCGCTTTAGCTCAGTCATGTATAAAATCTCATTTAGTTACCAAGAAAAAAATGTTAAAAATTAATTAGTCGATTCATAGTTTAATTTGCTCCATTGGGTGGCATACCACAAAGACACGAACGAGGGCAAACTTTTTTTTTCAACAAGTTGCCATTGCTTTTCAATGATCATCATCAATTATTTTGCACTTGAGAAAATGCAATCATTGTTGCCTTGGTAGAATGTAGTTCTATGACAGCGTCTTACATCAACACCTAGCGTGTTTGGTTCAGGCGGTAGGGTGCTCGGCTGACAATCAAAATGTTCGGATATTGACTCGCGCGAATAGAACTAATTTTTTTTGCAGTTTGCTTAATTGGGGGGACATTTTTACGTGGCACATTATAATTTGTGCAAGTTGTGACAAAACTGTTACCGAATGTAATTGAGCAATTTGGTGATGTGCAATGTGTCCATTATGGAATATGGAATATTGAGACTTATGTTATAATGTACCTAATGTTATATTCATAAAATGAATTAGGACACAAGATCCACTATCTGTATTTCCATTTAGTTTAGAACAACATAGTGTAATTAATGTTTAGCAACACAGTGTAAAATCTTAGTATGCCTGGTAACAGATTCCGAATTGTCATTAAACATTTTTCAAGGAAAATGGAGGTTTCTAAAAGTGTCCAAGTGCCTGGCGTTGGTTTGGTTAATAACAACCCCAACAGGATCGGGCTACCTACAACAAGAAGTGTAGGTACTTCAAGTGTTTTTTTATTATCTGCGGAATGAGAAGAAAAGCGTCGCACAAAGCTGCAAAAGTGTTGGGAAATTACTTACTGAAACATGTAATGCCAAATATATTCAAGCTCAGCGTTCGTGGCATATCTGAGAGAAAGTAAGAAGACTTTATGGAGACTGGAGAAAATCCAAATGAATTATAAAAGGAAAAATAAGAATTGTCTTCGATATTAGTAACCGAACTTGTCAACCGTTGGTACCACCGAAGGCGGAGTCTGTAAAAAGGATAGTTGAACGCAACGATTTCCGTAAGATATATAAATATAGTGAAATCTTGTTAACAAACCTTTAATTGTATTACGTGTAACGTTTATAGTAAATCCAGTAAAATATGAATCAGATGATGACGCGAAAGTTGAAGATGTATCGGGCGATGAATTTGTGGCACCACGTCCCAAGAAGATGAAATTATTTCCATGGAGCGATGGAACAATGTCAGTTCTAGACAGAACTATGGTGTCCGATAGTGCAGCAGCAGCTCTCCTGACAGCTAGTGTAAATGACCTAGGCCTTGATACCGATCGTTTCTCCACCAGTCACTCCTCAGTTCGCAGACATCGTGTTGTGGTAATTATTATGTTTGTTAAACATATTGAAAGCAAGTTGTTAATATAAACCGTTGTAGAGCCGCAAGACCGTACATAACACACAAAAGGAAAAATTTGTTTCAGGCGATGCCTTAGTAGTACACATTGATACTAAACAGTTATTAAAGGGTCCTCCCAAGTAGCACTTGTAACAACTCTTAAATATAAAAAATAAATGAAAGGTTACATAATGGTTGGATTTAGGATGCTTGAAACCTTCCAAGTCACGGTTGATTGCATTTGGGTAATTTTTCAGTCATCTTGAAACTAAATGTGTTATCAGTTTTTAAGCAGTTACAGGGTTATTGAATTGTAACCATAACATTGAACTGTCATAAGCACTCAAGTCACAATAAAGTTTTTAATTAGTTACCGAAAGACCATCTGGATAGTAGATGCCAAGTAACAAAAACAACACAATAATATCATGATATATAATGGGGGAGCCTCCATCCTGATTAGAATTCCTAACTCCATTGATGTCTGGTGCCGAATTATAATCTTGATGCAGAGATACTGCACATGCATACTTTTTTGTATATTCACTAATTTGGACATGAATTTAATAATTAAAATAAAAAAACAATGCGAATTATTCCAAAAGTTGCCAAACGTCAAACGAAGCAAGTTACCCTGCAACATCAATAGCTATGGAAGCAAATTACAATGTAACTAAATTCAATGTTGAGCTGAGTCACATCAGTGTTGCAAAAAAAATATTGTTACTAGTAACTAATCTTCGCAGACGTACTAGTTGCAATGTAACTTGTTCATGATTTGTAAAAATGATAGGTTACTTGTAACTCGTATGTAACGGATTTGTAAAGCTCTATTTATATGATCAACACTGCATGTGAAAAGATTTTGTCCATATCGGAAATCGTTGTATACTGAAAAATTTCATTTGCACGTTAGAAAAACGAATTTCGGTATTATCGTTTACAGTACTAAAAATTATCGTCTAGTTCAGCGGTTCTCAACCTTTTTCTTGAAAGGTACCCCTTCAAACTTATGCTTTCATTGAAGTACCCCCTATTTTTTTCGCTGTAAATGAAAATAATCGTATCTCATAAGATATATTAAAAACAAACCACAAATTATAATAAGAATAAACAAACAAACCACAAAAGTAAAAGAAAACTAGAGTTTTCATTATTCCGTGAAACTTTTCTGATTCAAATTGATTTTATACGTCAAGCTTTCCACAAGACCTTTGGAGGCTTCCGAGCCTCTAGTAAGGAAGCTTCCAAGCATCCTGAAACTAGGACTACGACTTACGAGCCTCTTGATAGGGAGTTTCCGAGTCTCCGATGGATCATTGGGGCTTCCGAGCATCTTGAAAAGAGGCTTCCAAGCATCTTTGAAGGAGGCTTCCAAGCCTCTTGAAAGGAAGCTTCCGAGCCTCTTGAAAGGAGGCTTCCGAGCCTCTTGAAAGGAGGCTTCCGAGCCTCTTGAAAGGAGGCTTCCGAGCCTCTTGAAAGGAGGCTTCCGAGCCTCTTGAAAGGAGGCTTCCGAGCCTCTTGAAAGGAGGCTTCTGAGCCTCTTGAAAGGAGGCTTGAGCCTCTTGAAAGGAGGCTCTGAGCCTCTTGAAAGGAGGCTTCTGAGCCTCTTGAAAGGAGGCTCTGAGCCTCTTGAAAGGAGGCTTCCTGAGCCTCTTGAAAGGAGGCTTGAGCCTCTTGAAAGGGAGGCTTTCGAGCTTCTTGAAAGGAGGCTTCTGAGCCTCTTGAAAGGAGGCCTGAGCCTCTTGAAAGGAGGCTTCTGAGCCTCTTGAAAGGAGGCTTCCTGAGCCTCTTGAAAGGAGGCTTCCTGAGCTCTTGAAAGGAGGCTTCTGAGCCTCTTGAAAGGAGGCTTCTGAGCCTCTTGAAAGGAGGCTTGAGCCTCTTGAAAGGGAGGCCTGAGCTCTTGAAAGGAGGCTTCTGAGCCTCTTGAAAGGAGGCTTCCTGAGCCTCTTGAAAGGAGGCTTGAGCCTCTTGAAAGGAGGCTTCTGAGCCTCTTGAAAGGAGGCTCTGAGCCTCTTGAAAGGAGGCTTCTGAGCCTCTTGAAAGGAGGCTTCTGAGCCTCTTGAAAGGAGGCTCTGAGCTCTTGAAAGGAGGCTTCTGAAGCCTCTTGAAAGGAGGCTTCCGAGCCTCTTGAAAGGAGGCTTCCGAGCCTCTTGAAAGGAGGCTTCCGAGCCTCTTGAAAGGAGGCTTCCGAGCCTCTTGAAAGGAGGCTTCCGAGCCTCTTGAAAGGAGGTTTCCAAGCCTCTTGAAAGGAGGCTTCCAAGCCTCTTGAAAGGAGGCTTCCAAGCCTCTTGAAAGGAGGCTTCCAAGCCTCTTGAAAGGAGGCTTCCAAGCCTCTTGAAAGGAGGCTTCCAAGCCTCTTGAAAGGAGGCTTCTGAGCCTCTTGAAAGGAGGCTTCTGAGCCTCTTGAAAGGAGGCCTGAGCCTCTTGAAAGGAGGCTTCCGAGCCTCTTGAACGGAGGCTTCCGAGCCTCTTGAAAGGGGGCTTCCGAGCCTCTTGAAAGGAGGCTTCCGAGCTTTTTTAAACTAGGCTTACGAGCCTCCAAGCCCCTGGAAAGATGTATTCCGAAGTATTGGTATATAAGTAAAGTAACGAGGCTTCTGAGTTGTTTCGCAAGGAGCCTTTTCGAAGGAGACTTCCAAGCTTCTTGCAACGAAGCTACTGAGCCTTCCGGGAAAAAAGCATACATGTCATTCAACTGGAGGCTTCCGAACCCTTAGATTTTTTATTTTAGTTTGGAAGCATATTATTCAATATTTTGTCTCGATCAGGTCAGATTACATAGAAGTTATTCAAAATTTGTTCATTTGACGTTTTGTCCTCATGATTTTTTGTCCCACAGCCTTTCATACACTGCTCTGCTTGGGGTAGACAGGATTCAAACGTCTTTGAACTACTGACAGCCATTTCATATTATGTATAACACAAAGTTTTGGAATAAGAAATTTTAATTTTTTTTCAATAAGTTTTCATGGAATTGTAATACATCCGCCATTACGCATTTTTGTCCGAGGTACCTCCTGAAGCCAGCGAAGGTACCCCCGGGGGTACATGTACCCCAGGTTGAGAACCGCTGGTCTAGTTTAATATTGTTTAGTGCACAGCAATTTGACAAAACTATGATTTGTCTTAACAGGCATTAGTTTTATAAAATAAGGTAGGTCGAACGTACTTGAGTGTTAACTCAATACAGTTACAGTTACCTCAAGTTAAAGTCTATCTACTGCCTAATACCTTTCCGAGAAAAGTCGACTTTTGCTTCTTTGAAAAATAATATCTCGGAAATTTGTATAGTTTTTTTTTCACATAGCTGTTTTTCCATAACTTTTTGAACCAAGAACAACAACAGTGCATTAATGATTAGATGCTCCTTTTCGACCAAGTGCTTGTTTTATAAAATGTGGGAAAATACTTATCCGGCAGAATTTTTGTATCGATCTTCCTATGATATTACCAGTGGATAAAAATTCCATTCCTATTTATAAAGGAAAACGAAACCCAAAGGTGTGCATAAGTGATGCTAAAATTATGTCATTTAAAAATTAATAATTATCTAACTATGAAGTGTTCGTTGAACAACTGCTTTTGAAAGATGTTGATAAATCTACGGCTTCCATAAGGGTCATGTTTTGGAATTGACAGTATGAAAAGTAACAAACAAATATAGAGATGCATATTAGCAAGAAACGATTGAACCATACACGAACTTTCACGTAAGGCAGAAGCATTATCCAAATTCAAAGATCAGTACAATGAAAAATTACATAAGTTATCAAATCTTTTGAACTATCATGTATGCGGTCGTTTGATGAAATATGCTCGGAAATATGCCTATATAATATGTTTTTGGTAAAAGATTGATATAATAAATAAGAAAAAGGCTGTTTCTATGAATCTACGTTTAATTTCAAATTCGAGATTTAGAGATTTAATAATGGAGACATTTTTTTTTCTTTACTGTTATTGTTACTTATTTAAGCACAAAAATGCATTCATGTTACTATAAATGATAAAACCTAAAAGTTGGTTTAACCGAGGGCGCGAGATTTTTAGCTAGCTAAAATGATAGGTTTCACCAAAAATTCCATTCCGCACATTAATCTCTGCTAATATCAAATAAAAATATCACTTCGCATATAAACATTTACCATTTGTTATTTTAGATTCATGTCTTCAACTTTCTGATTACTGACATTCAATTTCAGTGACATTGTGACCAGATTTGTTTTATTTTCTTATTAAATACATAACAAAGTTTCATGACAACAAATAAAATGTTGACAAGTAGAAGTCACTAAATAGTTACAAAGTGGCAATCAAGACCTGAATGTTTCAGTTACTGTAACATGGAAATGTTACGGATTGATTACAGTGCAACTTAATGTGAGACCGTATAGTTAGTTACATAGTAGCTCAATTTTTTGCGCTTTTTTGGTTGCACTAGTGTTACAAATACAGTTACAGTTATTAAAATTTCACATACAATTTTGTCGCATATCGATCACCGTAATTCAATTGTGACAATCTGTGCTACTTGGGCTAGCGAGAAACCAGAAGAACGACTGGCCATTACAGTCTCAGGTAACGGAAATGAACAGCTCCTTGGGATTCCAAGCATTGAAAGTGGTTCAGGGAAGAATATTGCGGATAGTGTTTTTGACGAACTTGAAAAATGGAATATAACAGCTGATATAAAAGCAATAGCTTATGACACAACTGCATCAAACTCAGGAGTTCATAATGGTGCAGTTGTTCTTCTAGAGAAAAAACTAAATCGCAATTTACTCCATTTTCCATGCCGCCACCACATCCACGAACTTATTCTGGAGTCTGCATTTAAAACAGCAATGAATGAAAAATCAACTGGTCCGGAGGTCAATTTGTTTAAAAAATTTCAAAAATCCTGGAGAAGTATTGATAATAGTGAATATGAAGCAGCCGACTGTTTTTTCTCAGATAATGAAAAAATAATTTTCCACGAGAAAGCTGCTCGTCTGCTAGATATAGTATATTCACGCGCGGATTATAAAGAATTACTGCTGTTTGTACTCTTGCTGTTGGGCGTTGACGAGTACCAAGGTGTGAAGATCAAAGTAAAGCCTCCCGGTAAGCTAATAACTTGTTTTCAGAAAACTTAAATTCTAATACTGATCTAATGTGCTATTGTAGGAGCAATGCACCGTGCCCGGTGGATGGCTAGAGCAATTTACAGTTTGAAGATTTATTTGTATAGAGGACAATTCGCGCTTAAAGCAGAAGAGCAGAGGGGCTTGGAGAGAATGTGCCAGTTTATTATTAAAATATATTTACACGGTTGGTATTCGGCACATTTTGCAATCATCGCCCCAAGGAACGACTTTATGCTGTTGAATTCACTAGAAAAGTATAAAGAAATTGACAAGGAAATAGCATCGGCCGCCGAGTCAAAGCTGTTGCGTCATTTGGATTATCTTAATGAACAAAACGTATGCTTCGCATTTTTCGACAATGAAGTTCCGAACGACGTTAAGCGAAAAATGATCAAAAACCTTTCACGCAACACTATACCCGACCGGACAAAAACAATTTGTGGAGATTTGTCAGACTATGTCAGCCAGAAGTCTAAAATATTCTTTGAAGTGCTGGGTATTCCCTTAGATACACTATTGAGGCAGGATCCATCCGAATGGGCAACCGATGAATGTTTCATTGAAGCGAGGAATATGTGTTCCACATTAGCAGTCGTCAATGATTCCGCGGAACGAGCAGTTGCTTTAGGACAAAAATTTAAAGATTTTGCCACGAAGAACGAAGCGCAGAAGCAAGCGGTATTATCAAACGTGTTTAACAACCGTAAAAAGATCCCAAAGCTGTCTAAAAAGGCCATTATTGATCAGATGAGAATCGTTTAGGCAGTGTATATTTTATTATTATTTTTTGTTTATTTCAACTTTTGTTCGCTCTCTTATTTTAAGTTATAGTTTTTTGATGTTGAATTTTATGTTCTATTTAAATTGTTAACTAATACCTACGATTTTTCTCTTTGTTGAGTACATGTTCTACTGTGATTATTTAAAATACCAAATAATAGTTGTTAATTATCAAAAAATAAACAAGGACTAAACAATAAAATAAAGGATTTGTTTCATTTAACTTATTAAGCAACAACTCTGAAACGCTTGAATTCCATAAAGAAATATTCCAAACAACGAGGTTTAAGAAATTTTGGATCGGAAATTTGAAAATCCCGCTAATTCAAATATCATGGCGATCAGAATCCATGGAAAAATTGAGGGTTCTTTAGGTTGAGCTTCTATAGTTTTAAATACACCTAATAAATTACCGTTACCAATGTTCCAGTTGCGGGATGCGATTCTAATAGATATAATATACAAAGAGAATGCTTTTACTAGAGGAATCATATATTGCTCCAGAATAGACGAGGCAGATGCGAGATGAATAAATATATCCAACTAACTTCGAACATACGCTTTCTTAAAATTATATAAAGCTGAAGGTATTCTTTACGAGTTTTTGCATTTTGCGGTAACGACAGATGCACATCACTAAATTGTTCAATTACATTCAATAACACTGTAACAGTTTTGTCACAACTTGCACAAATTATAATGTGTCACGTAAAAATGTTCCCGCAATTAAGCAAACTGCAAAACAATTTAGTTCGATTCGCGCGAGTCAATATCCGAACATTTTGATTGTCAGCCGAGCATCCTACCGCCTAAACCAGACATACTAGGCGTTGATGTAAGATGCGGTCTTAGAACTACATTCTACCAAGGCAACAATGATTGCATTTTCTCAAGTGAAGATTGCATTTTCAAAAGTTTGCCGTCGTTCGTGTCTTTGTGGTATGCCACCCAATGGAGCAAATTAAACTATGAATCGACTAATTAATTTTTTAACATTTTTTTCTTGGTAACTTAATGAGATTTTATACATGACTGAGCTAAAGCGAATGTGAGACTGCAACTTCCCGAGTAACTTGGCCCAAAAATAAATCTGGATGTAGATTGTATAAGCAAAAATTCAACGAAAAATATCGATTTATTGGAATCTTGATGGAGGAAATCAGTTGAAACACATACAAGATCTCCTCCAATTGTTAAACAATGTTCTAGAAAGTGGTCGAGGAAGGGCATAGCTTTCATTTAGAGGTTGTTGCAAAGCATTTCAATCATTCTACTCTGAGTTATGATTTTTTCAAGAGCGAAAACATGTCAAAAACACTAAATTGATTTGAAGCACACCTAAATTTTAACCGAATGAGCTTAAATTTTCACCAGAGGTCTATCTTACCATAATAATTGTGAATACCAGTTGACCGGTCGACTTTAAAAAACTTTTTGAAATTTGAACAGATCTAATATGTATATTATATCGGCAAAGTCGCAAATAAATCAAGATGCAGTATTTATAATGAGCTAATAAATTACCTTGTTGTTGAAATTGGCGGTGTCAGCAGGCAAACTTTATTCCAGAAGTCCAATTCATTTACGGTTGATGAAAGGTCGGCTCAATCCGTCAGCAAGAAATCACGCACAGTAACTGACACCGGCAAAAAAAGAAGAGTAATTCTAAATGGATGGTTCAACGGTTTTACAATGTTTGCGTTAAAAGGAAAAACTTTTATTTATGCAAAATGATTTGTTTCGAAACACTTTCAATGTTAAAGGATAATTTTTGCGTTAATCAATCCTACTTTTATTTCAAACAAAATCAAACGCTTTTTAAATCAAAAAGGCAAAATAATTATTAGAACAATGTTTGTTTTTTCTGTGTAGGCTTTCTGCGAGCGTGTACGCACACGCACATTTCACTCACACTTTTACTCAGTTTGCTGTCATGGGAAAATCAAATGGGATTGTTTGCAACCACGAACCGTGCGTTCGGGTTGGTGAGAAATGTCGGCAAGACCCTAAAGGTAGCCTCACACCTCGGGAATTTGGTCCGCGGATTTTTTCCCCATGCATTTTTGCATATGCGATGTTTTCGGGATTTGGGCACGGAAAATAAAAATCCCGGCCCCCTTTAAAATACACGGGGATCAAATTCCGGCGGAAAATTTTCCCGAGGTGTAAGGCAGCCTTAATGGCTAAATGGCGTGCACGCTTCGGTTCACCCAAATAATAGGCCTTTTCACGAGACGTTTAAAAACAGGTTATTTTATCGTCAATTGACAGCTCTCCTATGAAAGTGACAGCTTCGGGTTTGCGGGCCTGTGAAAAGGCCTATATACCCGGATAAAAAATATTACATATAGAGAAACAATACAATTTATTGTAACACTAGCGAAAGAAACCCAGCTTTGCCCGGGTGTAGCAAATGTCACAATGAACTATTTGCAGCACCGCACTCTAAGGTGCCCGCCAGAGTAAACGCGACGTGCGATGCGACGCGACGCGACTCACGTAAAAGAATAACAATCATTATCAACAGGCTGTCAAATTGCACTGTCGCGTCGCGTCGCGTCGCATCGCGTCGCATCGCACGTCGCGTTTACTCTGGCTTCACCCTAAGGGTGCGGCCAGAGTACACGCGAAGTGCGAAGCGAAGCGAAGCGTCCATACGATTTGACAGCTCCTTATTATTGATTGTTATTCCTTTGTGTGCAAATTTCGCGCGGCGTCGCGTAGACGCGTCTACTCTGGCAGGCACCTAAATCAATTTCCGTGCGTTTGTTTTATTGTCGCGCTTATCTTTTTTTAGCCCAAGTCCTGGTGTTAGGTGGGACGCTAAACAGCCCTGACACGACGGCCCTCCGACGAGACAGGAGGTTTGCGCAGGCCCAATAAGCCGCCTAGAAAACCAATCATTACGAACAATATAAGAGATAATGCGACTCGATATAATCGGCAAAGACCTAGGCGACGAATACAGGATCACGATTGGAAGCTTGGAACATGGAATTGCAAGTCGCTAGGTTTCGCAGGTTGCGACAGGATGATCTACGATAAATTACATCCCCGCAACTTCGACGTCGTGGCGCTGCAGGAGATTTGCTGGACAGGACAGAAAGTGTGGAAAAGCAGGCATCGAGCGGCTACCTTCTACCAAAGCTGTGGCACCACCAACGAGCTGGGAACCGGCTTCATAGTGCTGGGTGGCAGCCAATCAACGCAAGGATGTGCAAGCTGAGGATTAAAGGCCGTTTCTTCAACTATAGCATCATCAACGTGCACTGCCCACACGAAGGGAGACCCGACGACGAGAAAGAAGCGTTCTACGCACAGCTGGAGCAGACATACGATGGATGCCCACTGCGGGACGTTAAAATCGTCATCGGTGACATGAACGCACAGGTAGGAAGGGAGGAAATGTATAGACCGGTCATCGGACCGGATAGTCTGCACACCGTATCGAATGACAACGGCCAACGATGCATAAACTTCGCAGCCTCCCGCGGAATGGTAGTCCGAAGCACCTTCTTTCCCCGCAAAAATATCCACAAGGCCACATGGAGATCACCTAACCAAGAAACGGAAAACCAAATCGATCACGTTCTAATCAACGGTAAATTCTTCTCCGACATCACGAATGTCCGCACTTACCGCAGTGCGAATATTGAATCCGACCACTACCTCGTTGCAGTATGCCTGCGCTCAAAACTCTCGACGGTGTACAACACGCGTCGAAGTCGGACGCCGCGGCTTAACATTGGGCGGCTACAAGACGGTAGACTAGCCCAAGAATACGCGCAGCAGCTGGAAGTGGCACTTCCAACGGAAGAGCAGCTAGGCGCAGCTTCTCTTGAAGATGGCTGGAGAGATATTCGATCCGCCATTGGTAGCACCGCAACCGCTGCACTAGGCACGGTGCCCCGGATCAGAGAAACGACTGGTATGACGGCGAATGTGAGCAGTTAGTGGAAGAGAAGAATGCAGCATGGGCGAGATTGCTGCAACACCGCACGAGGGCGAACGAGGCACGATATAAACAGGCGCGGAACAGACAAAACTCGATTTTCCGGAGGAAAAAGCGCCAGCAGGAAGATCGAGACCGTGAAGAAACGGAGCAACTGTACCGCGCTAATAACACACGAAAGTTCTGGCGAGAAGATGAACCGTTCACGTAAGGGCCACGTGCCACAGCCTGATATGTGTAAGGACATAAACGGGAACCTTCTTACGAACGAGCGTGAGGTGATCCAAAGGTGGCGGCAGCACTACGAAGAACACCTGAATGGCGATGTGGCAGACGAAGATGGCGGTATGGTGATGGACCTGGGAGAACGCGCGCAGGACATAATTCTACCGGCTCCGGATCTCCAGGAAATCCAGGAGGAGATTGGCCGGCTGAAGAACAACAAAGCCCCTGGGGTTGACCAACTACCAGGAGAGCTATTTAAACACGGTGGTGAGGCACTGGCTAGAGCGCTGCACTGGGTCATTACCAAGATTTGGGAGGAGAAAGTTTTGCCGCAGGAGTGGATGGAAGGTGTCCCATCTACAAAAAGGGCGATAAGCTGGATTGTAGCAACTACCGCGCAATCACATTGCTGAACGCCGCCTACAAGGTACTCTCCCAAATTTTATGCCGTCGACTAGCACCAACTGCAAGGGAGTTCGTGGGGCAGTACCAGGCGGGTTTTATGGGCGAACGCTCCACCACGGACCAGGTGTTCGCCATTCGCCAAGTACTGCAGAAATGCCGCGAATACAACGTGCCCACACATCATCTATTCATCGACTTCAAAGCCGCATATGATACAATCGATCGGGACCAGCTATGGCAGCTAATGCACGAACACGGTTTTCCGGATAAACTGACACGGTTGATCAAAGCGACGATGGATCGGGTGATGTGCGTAGTTCGAGTTTCAGGGGCATTCTCGAGTCCCTTCGAAACCCGCAGAGGGTTACGGCAAGGTGATGGTCTTTCGTGTTTGCTATTCAACATCGCTTTGGAAGGGGTAATACGAAGAGCAGGGATTAACACGAGTGGTACAATTTTCAATAAGTCCGTCCAGCTATTTGGTTTCGCCGACGACATAGATATTATGGCACGTAACTTCGAGAAGATGGAGGAAGCCTACATCAGACTGAAGAGGGAAGCTAAGCGGATCGGACTAGTCATCAACACGTCGAAGACGAAGTACATGATAGGCAGAGGTTCAAGAGAAGACAATGTGAGCCACCCACCGCGAGTTTGCATCGGTGGTTCTGTCCGTGAATGTCCGCTGTGTTCCGCGATAATTTTCAGCTTCCGAAGTCGGTACGCGAGTGTCCACTAGTGCCAAGTGAGAACTCTGCACAACAACTAACAGGTTATTGGCCCAGAACGAAGATTGGAAGGTGAAAATTGCGAGAAAAAGTGATCCCGCGGTTAACTTCGATTTTCCATCGCGAGTGCGCATCTTGTGTTGTGAGAAGATGGCGGATTTGGGCAAACTTTCGTTTGCAAAGCTCAACAACAATAATTGGGCGAGCTGGAAATTCCGCATGGAAATGTTGCTCATGCGGGAAGAACTCTGGTATGTGATATCCGATCCGAAACCAGAGCCGGTGACTGCGCGGTGGAACAAAGATGAGCAAAAAGCCCGGGCTACAATCGGTTTGTGTGTGGAAGACAACCAGTTTAGCCTGGTAAAAAGTGCTAAAACCGCGAAAGATTTTTGGGATCAGTTGCGTGCGTACCACGAAAAGTCAACGCTGACTTCCCGCGTTTCTTTGCTGAAGAAATTGTGTTCGTTGAACTTGAGTGAGGGTGGTGATGTGGAGAAGCACCTTTTAGAGCTTGAAGAGCTGTACGACCGGTTGTCGGCAGCCGGACAAAATTTGGAAGAGCCGCTGCGAATCGCCATGATTCTCCGGAGTTTGCCGGACTCTTATGGCGGGTTAGTGACGGCCTTAGAGGGTCGGCCGGACACGGACCTAACAATGCAGCTAGTGAAGTCGAAGCTGCTTGACGAATATGAGCGAAGACATGAGAAGAATGGCGGTTCAGTGAATGCGATGAAGAGTTCGACGATGCGGGGGAAGAAAAGTGGTGTTGCACACGAGCGGAAGTGTTTCCATTGTGGAAAGCCGGGTCACATCAGGGGGGTAATATGCGGTGCATCGCGCCTCCTCTGCATGTAGTATGAAGCAAATGTAAATAAACAATCCCACATTTTTTTCGTTAGTCAGCAGTAGTGTAGGTTAATCAATATTCTACAAGATTCCAGTTCGAAAAATGTTACACTTTCCAAGCGGGGTGGCCCATGGTGGCCCGCCTTTCCCAAGCGGCGAGGCCCGGATAATACATCTTAGGTAGGCTCGATTTGTTCGTGGATGACAGGCTTACTCCCCCCCTGGGTCATATGCAGCGAGATTGCCATTCGCTAGCGCGGCAGAAGAAAAGTGACGAGAAACAGAAGAGGTCCGAAGAAAAACAAAGTGTCAAGCAGGCGAAGAAAAACAGCAGTGGTGTGTGCTTTATGGCCGGAAGTGCTCCACGCGGGTCGTGGTTCATAGACAGTGGGGCTAGTTGTCATATGACGTGCGATGAAAGTTTTTCTCGACGCTGGAGAAGAAGAACGGCCCGAAAGTTTTCCTGGCTGATAGAAAAATAGCAAAGACAGTCGGCCATGGTGAAGGGACAGTGCTCGGTGTTAACGGTAACGGTGATGCGGTCGATGTGAAGCTTGTTGACGTTTTGTATGCTCCATCGTTGACGAGTGGACAAGCAGACCGCAAGTGGTTTCACGTTCGTTTTCAGTGCTAACGGAGTTGACATCCGTGATGCTACCGGCTCATTGACGGTAGTAGGAGAGCACTCTGGCTGTCTGTACCGGCCGAAGCTAATGGAATCATCAAAGAAAGCTCAAGGTAAGAAACACACTACTAATTGTCAGCATCAATCGCACCGACGTTTCGTACATAGGCATTCGGATGTGATTAGAAGAATTCGCGAGGAGAAGTTAGGCACCGGTATGATCGTTACCGACTGTGGCATCCGTGAATGCTGCGAGCCGTGCCTGGAGGGAAAGTTGGCGAGGAGTCCAATTCCCAAATCAGCCGAGAGGAAGTCGACGCAAGTGTTAGATCTGGTCCACACGGATCTGTGCGGGCCAATGCGGACGACGACACCCGGTGGTAAGCGGTTCCTCATGACGATGATCGACGACTACAGCCGCTTCACCGTCGTTTATCATCTGGAGAAAAAGTCAGAAGCGCCGGAGAAAGTAAAGGAGTACGTTCGGTATGTGGAGAACCTTTTCAACAGAAGGCCGCGTATAATCCGCTCGGATGGCGGAGGCGAATACGTGAATGAGGAGTTGGGCGACTTCTTTGTCAAGGAGGGAATCAAGGCGCAGTATACGACAGCATACACACCACAGCAAAACGGTGTAGCTGAGCGGAAGAATCGGTCGCTACAGGAAATGGCGACGACGATGCTCCTGGATGCCGGTCTCCACAAACGGTACTGGGGCGAGGCCGTGTCAACGGCCGCTTATTTGCAGAACCGTCTTCCGTCGCGATCGGTGGACAAGACTCCATACGAAAAGTGGTACGGGCGGCAACCAGTACTTTGCCATTTAAAAGTATACGGTTGTCCGGCCTTTGTACATATTCCTGCCGTTAAGCGCGGGAAGTTTGAGAGCAAGGCGAGGAAGCTGCGGTTCATCGGGTACTCTGACGCCCATAAAGGTTACCGATTCGTTGATACGTCTACGGACAAGGTCACGATCAGCCGCGACGCAAGGTTTTTGGAGCTGGACAACGGGTCGTCTCACGGGGTGGAGTTGAATCCAGCTGCCATCGGAAGTTCGTCGATTAGTGACAAGGAGTGGCCTCTTCCGGTAGTGCAATCGAAGCAGCAAACAAGAGAAGAAGAAAATACAGAAGAAGAAACAGCCCCCTGCGGCGAAGAAACAGTGAGTGAAGAAAGCGAAAAAGAGGACTATTTTGATGTAGAAGATGCTGAATCGGACGAAGATCCCCTCGCTGTGAAGCAGGAGGAAGATGACGAAGAAGTTGTGAACGGTGCATGGAGATTAGGGCGTCGCACCCGTGGAATGCTACCCAGCCGAATGTCGGATTATGTAGTAGGCGTCGGCAGGCAGCAGGAGAAAGAACCAACGACATTTCGTCAAGCAGTATCCAGTCAAAAGCGAGATTCGTGGAAGGCGGCGATGGACAGCGAAATTCAGTCGCACAATCAAAACGGGACGTGGGAGTTAGTACTGCTTTCGAAGAGCAAGAAAGTGGAAGGCAGCCGATGGGTATACACAATCAAAATGAACGAATCTAACGAAGTGGTCCGTTACAAGGCGCGGATCGTTGCCCAGGGGTTCACGCAATACTACGGAGTCGATTACAACGAAGTGTTCGCCCCTGTGACCAAGCATGTCACACTACGGGTCCTGTTGTCTATGGCGGCGAAGAAGAGGATGGTGCTGAAGCATTTAGATGTGCGCACCGCGTATCTCTACGGAGACATAGAGGAAGAGCTCTATATGCGCCAGCCACCCGGCTACGAAGTATGCGGCAAGGAGGAGATCGTTTGCCGGCTTCGTAGAAGTATTTACGGACTGGAACAATCCGCTCGATGTTGGAACCGGAAGCTAAACAGTGTTCTGACGGAAATGGGATTCCAAGCAAGTTCAGCGGATCCGTGATTATTCGTGGCAACCAGGGATGGCCTCAGAGTATACCTGATCGTTTATGTCGATGATTTCCTCATCGGATCAGAGAGCGAGGCGGAGATTATCCGCGTTCAGAAGCAGCTGAGTCGGCATTTCGAGATTGTCGATCTTGGCGATGTGAAGCACTTCCTAGGTCTGGAAGTACAGAAGGAGGATGACACGTTCTGTGTCAGTCTGGCCAACTACATCGATAAGCTGGTTGCACGAGTAGGCCTAAGCGAAGCGAAGGAGGCAAAAACGCCCATGGATCAGGGCTATCTGAGGAACGAGGTTGAGAGCAAACCGTTCGAAGATGGTACGAAGTATCGAAGCGTGGTTGGTGCTCTTCTCTATGTAGCGGTGTGTGCGCGGCCGGATATAGCTACCAGTGTGGGAATCCTTGGCCGGAAGTTTAGTGCCCCCATGGAAGCGGACTGGACAGCTGCAAAGCGTGTGGTACGGTACCTTAAAGGTACCAAAGAATGGAAGTTGAGGCTTGGAATCAAGAAAACAGAAGAGTTGGTGGCATTTTCGGATTCTGATTGGGCAGGAGATGCGAGCACACGGAAGTCGACAACCGGCTACGTGGTGTTCTACGCAGGAGGAGAAGTTTGCTGCGTCAGTCGTCGGCAAAGTTGTGTGACCCTTTCGACGATTTAAGCGGAGTACGTCGCTCTGGCCGAAGCGTGCCAGGAAGTAGTGTGGCTTAGGCGACTTTTAAAAGACTTTGGTGAAGAACAAGTGGAAGCAACAGTGGTAAACGAAGATAATCAGGGATGCCTGAGCTTCGCCCGTTCCGAGAGGTCCAGCAAGCGCTCAAAGCATATCGAAACCAAGCACCATTTTGTTCGAGATCTTTGCGACAACGGTGAGGTGGTGCTGCAGTACTGTCCAACGGATCAGATGCCAGCTGATGTACTGACGAAGCCGTTGGGATTCGTTAAGCATCGGCAATTTGCTGAACAGTTGGGGTTGGTCGGTAAGCGACCATAGCAAGGTGAGGTGACTAACCATTGAGGAGGAGTGATGGAAATTACAATGTTTGACCCTCACTATAAGTTCCGCTAGTTTTACAATATGGATTCCTACCCCTAAATGTAATTTGGCCCTTCTGGCAACACGGTTGATGTTTATGTTTATTTCATGTACTTTGTTTTTATTTACTTGACCATCAACATTATGTGTAAATACGTTCAGCTATGTTAGTTCAATAAATCGTCCATTCTGTCCGTGAATGTACGCTGTGTTCCGCGATAATTTTCAGCTTCCGAAGTCGGTACGCGAGTGTCCACTAGTGCCAAGTGAGAACTCTGCACAACAACCAACAAAAGCTAGATCAAAAAGCAACAAATAATTTTTAGATTTTTTGTACCCACGACTTGTTTTACAGTTCCAAACAATAAAAGAGATTTTATTGTACCTCCATACTAAATTCTAGCTGTATACTTTCAATTTATTTAAGACTGTTCTCCACCTCGTGTGTGTGGAAGGAACATTGAAAGCTTACGATATCAAGCAGCAGATGTCACTAGTGTATATGCAATATTACATTGATACAAACACGCAGCAACACCACCTGTCGCCTGATAATGGAAATATTGCAATGATTGCTGTTGTAAAAATGTCTTGAATGGGCCTCAAGCTGATTTTTTGCTAGAATGCAACTGACGACCTCCTATTGTTTACACTGTTGATCATATGGTACTTTTATCCCTAAAAAGTCACATAATAGCCATTCATAATAAATATCGTGATTTATTATATGATAAATGGTGTAATCTGAATAGGCTATAAGGGTTGCTGATGTTTATTCATCTTTCTCTTTGAAGTGCAAAGGAAGGATAGGACTTTGCTTTAATCGAGTAACGTTTCCCGATGAAAACAAATTAAGGTACAATATGTATTGCGCTTTTTGCACTTTATGAGATTGTTGCGAGATTTTTCTCTCACAGTCATCTTTTTCTCATACTCAATACACTCAAAAAAGTTTGATTTTCCGTGTATAATATTTGTGTGTGAGTGCTCAATCTGAAAACAAACCGACGTCAAATCATGGCGGGAATCGATTTAGTGCAATGAAAATAAATACTACGGTATGGAAATCCATATATTGTGTGCGTGCCTTTCGTGTATGACGAAAAAGCTTTCACTACTACATTCGAACGAGCTCCCATAAGAAGCCGTGCAAATATGTACGTCAACATTTTTTTACTTACTTATGGATCCTGTACACCTCCGGTGGTGCAAAGGGCCGACTTGAAAGATCTCCATCCTGAGCGTTGCCTGGCTATCGCTTTAACCTGTTGCCAGGTTAGATTTCGGTCGACTTTTTTTATTTCTTTATTGAGGCTTCTCCGCCATGAGTCTCTGCTGCGATGTCCCGCTGGGTTCCAGTCTAATGCTTGTTTACATATTTCGTTTCCGCCCCTACGTAGAGTGTGGCCGACAAGGGGTGTCTCACCGCTAACGATGGCAGCGAATTTCAATCGAAATAAAGTCGATTTTTATTACATGGGCCAATTGATGAATATTGCAACACACCTTCAACAGCACTGAACTGTAATTTTTGTCGTAGCAAGCGCGGATTTTGGGCGTTACCAATGGCATTAATTGTTTGTTTATTTTGCCATCAACAAATAAGTTGGAAAATGATTGCTGAAGATAAATATTTTTAATTTATATTAATTACCGATAAACTGTTTTCTTATTTCAGGCTTTGGTTGTTGAAGATAGTTACAGGACGATCCAGAAGACGACACTATCTTGAGCTGAATAGATTTATAAGGAAAACCTACTGAGGCTATAGTGTTGAACGTTTATTGTGTTCAACAATATTCTAAGAGACCAAGCTTTTGTACCGGTTGCCTCAAACGTAATATCAGACTTTTGAGACGTATCATTACAGTACTAGACGTATAATAAGTACAATTTAATTGGTATGCTCTAACGTTGTTCCTGTGCGGAAACTTCCACGTTCAAATTCGCTACTACTCGATGATATATTTTTCATTTTCGTATTACTCAAAGAGGTATGATCGTTCTTCATCGGATCAGTTCCGTCAGGAGGTAATATGATGGAAGTCCAGATCTTTAACTACGGTGCTGGTGAGAATTCATTTTATTAAGAGTTCAAATCAAACTTATTTATTTCTGATCACTATAAAAGGAGATAATAAATTCAAACAAAAAAATATTTTTCATTCGTTATACGTATGTTATTCATTATTCCTTTCTTTAAGAAAAAGAAAATGTAATTCCTGATACATTTCGTGTTGCGATTGAATTTATCCCATTACCTCAAGGCAGAAACTAATCTGATTGCGCTACTGAATGGTTCGCTGTGGCTTCTGCTCTAAAGTGCATGCGGAAGAAACTGTATGGGCGCAGCTCAGATGATTGACTGCAACGTATGAGGGAATGGGCTTAAAAGTATACGGCGTCCGCTGGCTGTTTAACACATCTAGAATCACACTTCTTAGCACTCTGGATGAAAGGTGGCAATATGATAGTCTTGGCCTCTCGACAGTTGGTACACGGTGCCATTGAGGCATTCGCAAATAGAAAGTTGCAACCCATGCTGATGATGCGTCAGGTAGAATCCATGATAGAAAACACGGTGTTCTATGCATTTCATCGGTACCACAAATTTGAGCGACGGTCACTGTCACTTTTTGATTTGACAGATGGTATATTCGATGGGTTGCTAAAATCAGCTTTGAGATCTTTGAATAATTAATTTACATCGAAATAAAGTCGCTTTGGTTGCTTGGTTAATTTTCAGCAAATAAATTCAATTTATTCTATGTGAGACACCCCTTGGTGGCCGACCCAGCCCCACTTCCGATCCCGAATTTCTGTTGCTATCGGCCTCTGGTGACAACGACGATGGAGCTCGTTGTTTGAGATCCAGTTGTGAGGCCACCAGGCCCGAATTATATACCGCAGGCATCTGTTAATGAACACCTGCAGCCGTTGAGTGTTCTCCACTGATACACATCATGTTTCGCTAGCGTATAACAGCACAGATTTCACGTTAGAGTTGAAAATTCGTATTTTGGTGCGTTCACTTATCTGCCTGTTTTTCCAGATACAGTCGACTCTCCACATCTCGATGTTCTATATCTCGATATCTCTCCTTATGTCGATAGTTTTCTCGGTCCCTTAGATTTACATACATTTGGGCATTCTACATCTCGATAACCTCCCTATCTCGATATCTCTCTATCTCGATGTGTTCTGGTCATATTTTGCTCAGGATTCTCTCTCCCTATGTCGATATTTCATATTTCTAGGCTACTAGACGATTTTTGGACAATAACAAACACATGAACAACAAGAGATGACATTTGTTTTGTTGTCGTTTTTCATAGCAACGAGCTTTTTTCAATCTAGTACCCATTTCAATTTTCCTTCCATTCCTCGATCTCTCCTTATCTCGATGGTCCCTTCAATATCGAGATGTGGAGAGGCGACTGTACACTCAGGTAAATCGACACATACCCGCATAATCATGAACCATAAACGTAACATTTCTCAGATCATTCATGATTATAAATAACATTATCCCTACTGTTTTGATTGTTGTACTTACGTAAGATAAACTGACATCATCATAAATGGTCATCGCGTTACGGTATGCTGTTATTGGAAAAACGACCATAGGGGTAATAGGCGGTTAAGTATAATTACTATTTAAAAAAGCCCATTTTTCAGTACATTATTTTCGCTACATGCTATACGATGTGGTTCATGTACAATCCCTGTTTCAGAAGAAAACAATATGGTTTGTAATATTTGAACGATATTATGATACGAATAAAAAATTTATGCACCGTACGTCTTATCTTTCACTAATTAGACGACAATTTGGTAATTTTTTGTCACTGTTGTAAGAAAAAACACAATATATAAATTTCATTACTATTTATTTTATATAAATAAAAAATCAGTTAAATTCTTTCAATAGAGGCCGACGTGTGGGGCATGCAGTAAGCCAAGTTCGTGGATGCCCTCCGCATCCGTGAAGGGAGCTGCAAAAAAAAAAATGCGAAGACATCCAAGGGGTGTCTCACAGCTATCGAAGGCAGCGAATTTCAATCGAAATAAAGTCGATTTGTAATGATTTTTATGAAATGGTACAATTTAATCAAACTTGCAACACACCTTCTGCGACACTGAACTGTAATTTTCATCCAAGCAAACGTGGATTTCACATGTTACCAATGACATCAATCGACTTGTTTGTTTTGTTTATTTTTCTATCAACAATTAAGTTTGAGCATGAGATCTGAAATAACCCTTATTATTTATTTAAATCAATAACAAACTGTATTCTAATTTTAGGTTTTGGATGTTGAAGTATTCTTCGGGACGATACTATCTCTAGCTTTGGCAGCATTTTTGTATGGTGATTCGCATGGTTTCCTCGTTTCCGAAAGTATCCGTGATTGATATTCTCTGACGTAGCTCATGTGTACAAATACTTGAATATTAGATTTCATTTTTTAAACTACTGCTACTGCTAAAAAGAATTTTCGTTAACAGATCAATCAAGGATCGGCAATCATTCGTATTCAGTTCAATTCGATCTGCGAGTAGTGTCAATTGTCATAAGTAGATAGTGTGGTGGAAGTCTTCTGTCCAGACTTCAAACTACGAGTCAGAGCGGGGGTTTCTGATATGTTTCATGTAATGATTAAATTTATCCACCTACCCCCCCAAGTAACCAAAAGTTCCTTTAAGAGTACGTATTTCGATTAATCAGCTTCATTGAGCTGCTTAAGCGAAAAACGCACTCCTAAAAGAACTTTTGGTTACATGGGCCGAATCCGAATGCACTAGGTAATAATGCACCGGTGCTTCTATTCTGATGTGTATTAGGACAATAATTGTGTGGGGCAGCAGCAGATAAAATCTAAATCCAGAAACGTATCAGGGATTGGACGAAATTGCTACAAATAATACACAGCACATAAAGCATTTCATTTTTTTTGGAATCTGGGTTACAGGTGAGGACGCCTGTGCTATGGCCAGACAGAATTCACGTGTTCTGCAAAACAAGGTTTAGCCCGGATAGCACGTAGCACTTTCCTGCTCTTTCTATCGGTATTCATAACAACTTCACAAATTCCTGTAATTCTGTGCTAGTCATATTTTGACAATCACTGACAGGTGATAAAATCGCTGCGTTGCTAAAACCAACTTTTGATTCTGAATATTTTCGATTTATATCGAAATAAAGTCGCTTCGGTTGCTTGGTTAATTTTCTGCAAGTAAATTCAATTCAATCTATGTGAGACACCCCTTGCTAAGAGCTCATGTTTAGCGTAGCCAACACCAACACCAACGCCGAGCAACGTACGTCAAATATAAAAAAGCTTAACATCATAAAACATCCAAATTCAGCTTTCTTCAATATGCAACTTTAATCGGGAATATTCATTAAATATGACTAATGAGTTTAATTGATTCAAAACTTATCTACATGATCAATTTTGATTTTACTTACATGCAGAACAACAATTTGTCTTTTATTTCACCGTGAAAAGCTTGAGCAGAATTTAAAAATAAATCCTGCTCTTTTATTGTTGTGGATATTTTTAATTATCAAACTACAATCATTGGTGTTGTTGACGATTGTTCTCTCCTCGTTTGTCGGGTGAAGATCACTGCGTCCAGATTTTAGGACTATTGTGATATACCCTTTTACTGTGAAATACGCAAGTTATCTCAGTAACATGTTTGTCACTGAGATACCTTGGTATCGACTGAACTCAAGACCATCTATTATTGATGAATAGAGATCCTGAGTTACAGTATGTGACTACCCCATTCTGGCGAGACTAGCTTTATGAAGCCAGCCACGTCCTTGGGGGATAAGATCCATATGTCAGCAGGCCATAAAAAGGGCTTGCTGAGAACTTTGAACCTACGTTGGGTGAGTGCACTGCAATAGCAGAGGATGTGTTCTGATGTTTCTCTCTCCTCGTCACAGAAGCGGCAATTTGAGGTTTGGATTGCTCCGATCTTTTGTAGATGGTATCTGCAGGGGCAGTGTCCAGTTATTAGACCGGTGTAGATGTTGAGATCCCTTTTGTTGAGACCTAATAGTTGTTGGGTTTTCTTGGGGTTAATCGTTACGAGCCTTTTGGATTGGCTCGTATGGGGAAGTGCATTCAGTTTGATGTGATTTGACTGACCATGTATTTGTTCAGTTCCATTTTTACAGAGCAGTCTGAGATCCCGCAGAAGGGCTCAGGGCCAATGAACCTTTCATTAGATCCATTCCTGGCTAGCTCATCAGCAATCTCGTTTCCCTCTAGACCCGTATGTCCTGGGATCCAATATAGGTAGACTCGATTGCGTATGGATAAGTTTTTCAAAGCCAGAATGCATTCCCACACTAGCTTTGAGTTACAAGTGTAGTTATTAAGCGACTTAAGTGCCGCTTGGCTGTCAGAGAAAATACATATTTTTGCAAATCTATACTTTCTCCTCAGGCATAATAACACGCATTCTAATATTGCATATATTTCCGCCTGAAAAAATACCCACTGTCCTAAGTGGACAGAAATTTTTGTTGTAGGGCCATAGATTCCGGATCCTGTCAGATTATTCATTTTCGAACCATCTGTGAAGAAATTTATAGAGCCTGTTGGAACGCTGGTCCACCTCTTTCCCACTCCTGGCGGGAAGGAATGAACACATCGTAAGGTAAGTCATAATTGACTACCGTTTCCATCCAGTCACTACAAATTCCTATTGCGGGATTTATGGCAAATTCATTTAATATGCTGAGGTGACCCGTAAGGTCTCCCGACAGCAGTGTTTTTGTTCTCTTTAACCTTAGAGCACTTTTTTCCGCTTCCAGCTTTATGAATTGATCTAACCGGGGCAGGTGAAGCATTGCGTCTAGGGCCAAAGTGGGTGTACTACGAACTGCACCAGTGATGGCTATGCAAGCGGTGCGTTGGATTTTGTTGAGCTTAGCCCTTGCAGCAGCCTCATTAGTTTTAGGCCACCAGACAAGGGAAGCGTAAGTTGTCCTGGGACGGACAATGGTTTTATATATCCACATGATCATACTTGGTTTTAGGCCCCATCATTTACCAAGGGTTTTTGAACAAACCCAAAGTGTATTGAGACCTTTCTGCACAACTGATTGGAGATGAGAGTTCCAATTGAGCTTTGCGTCGAGTATGACACCTAGATATTTTACTTCACTTGAATAAACTAATTGTGTTTGATTCAAGAAAAGGGGTTTCAGTTGTACCTTTCTCCGTTTGGTGAAAGGGATAATGGAAGTTTTTGTAGGATTTATGCCTAGTTGATACTTTTGACACCAGGAAAAAGTGTGATTTAGGGCAGATTGCATTCTTTCCACGATAACACTTTCGAATTTGCCTCGTACAATAATGACAACGTCATCAGCATATCCAACCACTTCGAAGCCTCTTCTCTCTAAGCTGTCTAGAAGCTCATCCACCACCAGTGACCACAACAAAGGAGAAAGCACTCCGCCTTGCGGACACCCCTTGTTGCTTTAACAGTGATGTATGAACCGCTAAGCTCAGAGGAGATTTTCCGATTAGCTAGCATAGCATGTACCCAGGTAACAATGCATGGGTCGAATTTTCTCCTCAACATTGCTGACCCTATAGACGAATAAGAAGCGTTATCGAATGCGCCCTCAATATCAAGAAATGCTACAAGAGCAATTTCTTTTGCATTAAGTGTTTTTTCGATTTTTGAACTACCGTATGTAGTGCCGAGATCGTAGATTTTCCACTTTGATAAGCGAATTGGTTTTTGACAAAGGCATTGCTTTCATAAATTTGTGATTTATGTACTCGCATAGTACCTTTTCCATAATTTTGAGCATTACAGAGGATAAACTTATCGGCCTGAATGCTTTGGGGTTGGTTTTATCTCTCTTGCCTGCCTTCGGAATGAAGACAGCCCGGATTTGACGCCAATCGTCAGGTATGTGCCCCAAAAATCAGACTCGCCTTAAAAATCTCAACCAAGGGTGGAACCAGTGTTTTCTCCTCACTTTGGAACAACGCTGGAAATATACCATACATGCCAGGAGACTTAAATGGCTCGAAAGATCTCACAGCCATCTCAACCCTGGCCCGAGTGAAAGCTTCCTTTGCAACCTTTATTGCGTCTTTTTAGACCCAGAAACCCATGATTGGATCTCTTGTGGATCTGAGACAGCAATTCCAGTGCCTTGGTCGCCGATGCTCGACTCAGGGATTGAATCAGGAAGTGGATCTTTAACAATTCGCTCAGTGTATCGCTAGGCTCTACAGTGAGCGAACCATCCGTCTTTCGGAGGCTACCCACACCATTGGAGTGGTCTTTTGAAAGAGTTTTTGGAGTCTGGCCACTACGGGTGTATTCTCTATGCTTTCACACATTAGAATCCACGATTTCCGTTTGGCTGACCTTATTTCTTTGTTGTAGTTCGTCAGGGCCTTTCTGTATAGGCTCCAATCGCCGGTTCGCTTAGCACGATTGAACTCCCTACGCGCAGTTTTCCTAAGCTTCTCAAGAGTTTTATTCCACCATGGAACGTCTCTACTCGAACTAGTTGATTTAGTTGGACAGCTCTCTTGGTAGGCGTTAAGGATTTTGTTTTTAATGGATTTGGACGCATCTTCCAATTGTGTTATGGACTTGATGTGACTTTCTATGATGTACTCTTCGGATCGTAGGATAGCTGAGTAGGATTCCCAATCAGTTTTCTTAGGATCTTTAAACGTTTTTTCCATCGTTAGACCCCTTCCCATTCGAAGATGATGTGTTTATGGTCTGACATTGATATTTCTTCAGAAACATGCCAGTTTTTTATTTTATCAGAGATAGACCGACTACATAGAGTCAAGTCCAAAACTTCCTGACGAATGGAGTTTTCAAACGTGGGCTTGTCACCAACATTACAAATGTCAATGTTCTTGGAAGAGAGAAACTGTAACAGGTACTCACCTCTGGTGTTTATATTGGTACTTCCCCATACGGTGTGATGTGCATTTGCGTCGCACCCTATGACGAAGGGGATGTTGTGTCGGTGGCTGTAGGCTACGAGCGCAGCTATTTCTGGAGGAGGGATTTCGTCCACGTCACCTGGGAAGTATGCCGAGACCACCAAGATCTCTCTACTCCCTCTGGCGGAAGGTACCTCCATCCTGATCGCTACGATGTCCCTTTTTATGAATTCTGAAATTGGAAAGTATTTACAGTTGTTATGTAATAAAATAGCCGCTCTAGGAGAAAGCTGGCTGTCATCATATACCAACTTACATGAGTGTTGTGGAATACCTTGTATTCTGGATTTATTGACCCATGGCTCTTGAATGAGGGCCACGGTTAAATTCTCTTTGGTGAACCTCCGACAGAGCACACCCGTGGCGCTCTCAGCATGGTGGAGGTTCACTTGCAGAACTTTAGTCGCCATTTCCGGGTTCCCGCTTTTTCCGGACGACGACTGTCCGGCTTTGGATGTTGCGGATCATCAGGATGTCGTTTGGTATTACAGTCTGGGTTTTCTCTCTTCCCTGTAGCAACCTGGCCCGCCAGTTTCGCCTCTGTGGTCAAACTGTCGCTTTTTGCACCCCTTTGCCCTGTTTAGATACCTTTGGTTTGGTACCACTAGAGCAGGGGTCGCATGTAAGCTTCGAGCTTTTCCTTTAGAGGCGGACAGACTAGCCTTTATGGTGCTTTTGGGGTGAGATTTACTAACCTCGCCCGAACCGGAGGCTTCCTCAGATTTCTCTTGGGTCGGCCTTCCAGTTAGCCGAACCTCGCCTTGAACAGGAGGCCTCCTCAGATTGCTCTTGGGTCGGCCTTCCAGTCGGATTGGCGGTAGCGGCAGTCGGTTGATCTGTAATCTTCCTTAGTTGGATTTCACCAAATCGGTAGTTGAGGGTGTATTTGGACTTCTTCAACTTTTCCATCGACGCACCCTCTACTGTGAAGATCCATTCAACATGAATATCTTTCAGAATGGATCGTTTCACAATACGCCAATTAGTTGTTGTGATGTCATTTTGGCTTTCTATGAGAGCCTTTATTCGGTCGTCATCATAGCTGGAGCTTTGTGGGAAGAATGCTCGGATCATCTCTGGACGTGGAATCGCCACTTCGTCCATTGCCATCAGCTCTGCACCTTCCCAGGGTTTCATGGATGGGGATATTCTCTTTAACCACTCAGCAGTCTCTTGATCCTTACAGATTAGAACCATGTAACCGGACTTGTAGATGAGGTTGTTGAATTTGGGTTTTATTGGCTCGTTTCGCTGTTGAACTACTCTGAGCAGGAGTGCTTCTTGTAGAAGGTCTAGCTGGGCTGTAGTGAGTTGGACGGTGGGAAAGTCTTTGGGTATTATCCCGACCTTCACGCTTTTGGCCATACCAGCTGTTTTCCTCATGGGTGGGTTTTGTTGTCCAGACACGTTTTTCTGAGGCGAGCGGTTTGAGGACTGTTGGGCGCGCTCTCTCGGATCCAGATGGTGCTTCCACCCCCCTGGCGTCCTATACTATCACAAGGGGTTTGACAATAGCCACCATGTCCACGGACGGTAGCTCATTACCGTCCGTTGTTATTGTACGAAAATAAACATCATGTGTTTTGTTTACTATTTGTTTTGGTAAAATCTTAAAATTGTTTTCGAAATAATTTGCAAGATTTACATCTTTGAGCATGGGAATTATGTTTTTTGATGATAAAATATAATAAACTTACGAATTGGAGTGAATCGATAGGTGAAATCAAACGCTACAAGAAATCATATTTTGTAACTTGTTCTCCCGCTCCGAATCAAACAAAAGATATTATTATTGTTTATACTGTGGTGAGCTTCACAGTTGAAATGGTGCGGGATGCAAATTGAACAACATTTATTAGCGAAATTGAAATGAAATAAATGGTGTGCAGAAAGATGTCTTAGGATTATATTTACATGCCCATAATAGCTGGTATTATTTTTGAACAAATTGAAAATGTACAATCAACAATATTTTAAATAAAATCTAGTTGCTTGTAAACGCACGATTCGGAAGAAGAACTTTTCAAAAGGTATGCTGAACATATTCATGAAGATGTTCGCTACGCTGAGAAGCATCTCTTGCCACGGGGTTGGGTGCTTCACCCTTTTTTGTTTGGGGTCCTCTGTGGCGGATTTGTCTAGGTCGTTTCTCGAGCGTTTTGAGGAAGTGGGCTCGCTCTCCTTATTCAGGATTATGGACAAGGCCTCATTCCGGTCTTTTCCCTTCTCCCGGAGAGTTCTAAGCTGCTTCCTCTGCGAGCGTGTGAGTGTGGGGATTTTCTTTCTCGGAGCACCCTTGGCTTCCGTAGAACCCTTGTTATCTTCGGATCCTTTGCTACTTGCTAAAGATTTTTGGGGGTTGATGATGATCCTTATACCATCATCTTCGTTATCTTCCATGTCCAACAGGTTGGAGTCGGTCGATGAGGGGGTTGTAGATCTGGATCAGCTTTGTCGAAACATGTGCTGCTCCGGGAGATAGGCGTTGAGGGCAGGATATTTCCATCTTCTCCTGCGAACTACTGAGTAGCTGGTCTTCGGTACGGCCAAGCTGACTCAGAGTATTCTCCACTTCGCTCACACACGACTGAGAGAGGCAGTCGTCACCTTGAGGGTTGTTTGTAGAATTTGTACTCATTTTTGATCCCACGAGAAGCTTGGGAAATAACGGTCCGCTGCACCAGTGCCCAGCCGTAAGTGCAGTAAAAGCAGCTTACTGGGGTGTTCGCCCTGGTGCACCCCAGGCTCCGTTCGCGGTTGAGCATGTTTAGAACCCCTCAACCATTCAGCCCTCGGCACGGGTCGCATGACACCTTGGCATTGGGGTTTATCCATTTTTGCTTTACACGATGGCCATGAATAACAGCCATCGCAACCTTCCTCCTTTACCAGGGCTTAGGACCTGTAGCTCAAGTTCTCAATAGTTTCACAATCTTTCGGACATGCAACTACAGCGAACCATCATTGCTAGCGGAGTTAGACGATTGTTGACATCTCATGCAACTGACAGCGGTCTATCTGCACACTGTGCCCGGGACATGGTGGCTATTTTTAGGCTAAGGGAGTTAGATAGGGATGTCTATAGCCTGGGAATATCTGCAGCAACATTTGTCAACATTTGGTGTTTACATTTTCCATCATCCACTAATACACACGCATTTAGTCTTCTTCCTCACCTTCTATCTATTCTCATTGGATTTAGTGTACACGCTTGCATGTGACTCACGAGTAATGGGTTATAATTGGGTAAATTTCAGTAACAAAAATCGGTCAACCCGAAATGAGAGTGAGTGTGAGAAAAATATGCGGGCACATCACAACCCGGATAAAAAATACAATAGAGTTGCAATAAAATATCTTAAAAATACAATACATTTTATTTATGAACATTAAATTCAATTGTTTTTATATCATACCAATCAATGTGCCATATTATTGTTCCAATAGACGTACAATACATTATATTACCAGTAAAATGTTGGCAATAGATTTACAATAACCCCAATTGTAATGGCAAAAATTTTGTTCGAGAAAAATCAATTTTTGATTGTAAAGATACGTAACAACCCCTATTTTCTATTGAAAAACTGCCATTTACAACAGGCTTTATGGTGGAAAACAATATTCTTTAATATTATTCTATTGTGAGCCACAATAGAGTTTACCGTAACTACTATTAATTTCAGCGTAATGTTACAATAATTTTTATTGTAATTGTTTTGGATTTTTTTATTAGGGAATCTACACATAACTCTTCAAATTGGTGAAATCGGCAATACTATAGGGTATATATATATAACCATGGTACTTGTAGAAGTGTGCTTTTAAAACGTCTCTGGCTCAAAGAATCTAATTAGGTGTTAAAACAATACATAATTTTCAAAACGTCTTATCTGTTTTTGTAAACAAAGATTTAAACGTCGAATTGACGAATCTGATAGCACTTCGACGCAAACCAACACCATCAATCCAGCTTTCCACGCTCGGTAATGGCGGCTTGTCGGTGTGTAAAAATCAATCGGTCACTGTACTGTTTGACACTAGCTGGAGGAAAGCCTACTGGCGTTCCTGGGTGAGGGGAACGGAAAAAAGTCCTTTTCGCTACAGTGACTATCCAGCATTTTACGAGCGCTAATGGCCACCACAATCCAACTCAGTTTTTTGTAGGGTGGACACAGTTTGAAGTTTGGCTTGTGTCGTATGACACAAAAACGATAAGTTTTCATCATCATAATGATGATTTCATGATGATGATGATCACTGCGGTGTCAGACGACACAAGCCAAACGTCAAATCGAATGCATCCTACCAAAAAGTGAGTTAAATTGTGGCGGCCATTACCGCACGTAAAATGCTGGATAATAACAGTGTCGTCAAGTGTCAAAATTGGAACAGAATCAGCTGTCAGTTCCATACAAATGCGCGTTCCAAACGAGCAGGAGACCTGTCAAAAGTGGAATATGACGTTACTCTTCTTATAGGACTCTACTTTTCGCCAGTGAGTTTTCCTCCAGCTAGTGTCAAAAAGTACAGTAACCGATTGATTTTTACGCACCAACAAGCCGCCATTACCGGGCGTGGAAAGCTGGATAGGTAGAAAACGCCACTCCTTACGTATTGATGGTGTTGGTTTGCGTGGGAGTGGGAGTCGAATCGACGTTTGAATCTTTGTGTACATAAGCAGATAAGTCGTTTTGAAAAAAAATTGGTATACCAATATATAGGCCTTTTCATGTGACACTGCCGAGACTGCACTTGTTTACAATCGCTGAACAGGCCTGCAAGTCCGAAGCTGTCACTTTCATAGAAGAACTGTCAATTGACGATAAAATCAGCTGTTTTTAAACGACTCGTGAAAAGGCCCATTGAAAACACTTTTGAAGTGAAAATCTTAAATCTGGGAAGTTTCGGCTTAGAGTGTATTTATGGCTAGTGCAAAATATACCACATGGATTCATCGCTTTCAACTTCACTCTGGTCGAAAAAATTATCTCGTCTAATAATTAGAGAGCTTGCAGCGCACTCTACCCAAGTTTGCTCTCTTTAATCGAAATTTGTCAGAATTTTCACATGTGCGTTTCAATTCGGTCTATAGTAAAAGTGTAAAAATTGTGCTTATAAAAAGTCTTTTCTTCATCAATTTGTAGTGAAAATCATCTCCAGACGACAATGAACGCGGAAAAATTGAAGAAACTGCAGGCAGAGGTCCGCATCGGCGGCAAGGGCATGCCCCGTCGTAAGAAGAAGATTGTGCACACGAACTCGGCTGTGGATGACAAAAAGCTGCAGTTGTCACTGAAGAAGCTCGGCGTGAACACCATCCCTGGAATTGAAGAGGTCAATATGATCAAGAATGATGGAACGGTGATCCACTTTAACAACCCGAAGACACAGGCTTCTCTGGCCACCAACACATTCGCCATCACCGGTCACAGTGAATCGAAGCAGATCACGGACATGCTTCCGAGTATCATCACTCAGCTGGGACCGGAAGGACTCAACCAGCTTAAGAAGCTAGCGAGCGCGGCGGTGGCCGAGGATGACGACGATGTGCCGGAGTTGACCGAAAACTTTGAGGAAGCCTCCAAGCAGGAGGTGGAAAACATTACACAGAAAGTGCAGGAAATCCCAGTTTCATAAATTGACTTCCCTCCTCCAGCCTTGCTTCTCTGTGCGCCTCTTCGCCCTGTTTCTAACATTAGTCGCTCCCATCCCAAAACAACAAAAGCAAATGATAAGGATGTGTTTTTCTTTGTGCGTGTGCTGGTTCAGCGCTGGAAAAGTTCTGCTCGACAAAATCACACATCTTTGCAAAGTCGGCCATCAGCAGCAATTTCAAGGTTGGATTCATTCCAATCGATCAGCAGCAGCCATTACCGGGATCTGGCGTACCAATCGAGTTCAGTGAGCAGTCAACGAAACTCTGTGTCGCCGGGGTCAGTCTGGTCATCGCAGTCCCGCCGATCGATTGGAAGTGGGAAAATCCATAGCAAAACCATCTGCAAAACACTCTGTGGCTTGTAAATAACAAAGAGTAAAATTCAAGAAGATCAAGATACCAACAGCAAAAAGCAGAAGATAACTTCGTTATAAAACACATTTTAATAAACAAAAATTGAATAAAAAGTAGATGTAAGGACACATAAGGAATCCAATTCGCACTTTGTTGTATGCTTCATGTTCTTCGAAAATTCATTTTCTTATAAGAAGTACGCTACACATTCTGCTTTGTATTGATTGCTTGTTTTTTATTGCATTTCGTGAGTAGATTAGTCATTGCATGTCTTGTTGTTGGGACGGGTTAACCTCACATACTGAACACATACAATCAAAATCTTTTGTCGTTGCGGTATAGGGAGAGGGCGTTTGATTGCATACTAATATATTTGGTTTGTATACTGTTGATGATAATCGTAAAAAAAGATGATGTTCCAAAAAGAGATTAATCTACATAGTGATTTCAAAACAATTCCTATTCGCTACAATTGAGTTTATTCTGCGTCTCGCATGACTCGAGAATTGTCGATTTCAACACGTCTCACGTAAAAGGATCGTGTAATTGAAATGGGAGGTATCGACAATTTTCATTCCATTTAAAACGCCTCTCATACGAGACGCCGAAAAAGCACAAACAATAATAAAAAAAATACACGTAATTTACCTTATTTTGATATTATGGTTCAGTTTGAGATTAGCTCTATTTTAGTTCTTCTACCAACTACTCCAATTAATTTATACTTAGTTATTTTTTTATTTATAGTAGTTGCAAACCTAACAATTTTGACGGTCAAATTTAGGACCAATAATTTATTATCTTAGATATATTTTTCCCAAAGCTATTTTTTTTTGAATAGTTCTAAACACAGTTAGGGAAAACATGTCCCAGCGTCCCATATGCCGTTGAGTTTTTCAAACCCGTTTCACATGGAGAAATTTAAAAAAATCTAATAACTCGTTAAAACCAGCAATCCTTCTGAAAATTTGGCATAATATTCTTTATCTGTATACATTGCTATGGAAATATTAAATAGACCAAAATTACATTGATGCTTTGTGCGAGAGTGTATCAAAATCTTGAATGTGACTGTTATGCGAATAAATAGCAAGATGGGACAAAACAAGTGGGTTTTAATTTTCAAATTTCTAGAACAAAGCCTATTATTTTATAAGTTTTTCTTAAAGCTGAGTTCATTTTAAGCTTATTTCCGAAAGAAAATCAAAATCGTCAAAAATCGACATGGGACTCTTATGCGAATCGCGGCAGTATAAAGCTGGTACAAAGGAGACAAAAATTCAAGGG
The DNA here is from genome assembly GCF_024139115.2 of Armigeres subalbatus. NCBI lineage: Eukaryota > Metazoa > Arthropoda > Insecta > Diptera > Culicidae > Armigeres > Armigeres subalbatus. Next base: position 143,644,779 of record NC_085140.1, read on the forward strand.
AAAATGCTACTTTTCGCTTTATTTCCGTGTAATTTCAAATCTTTTTTCTAAGTAAATTGATTATAAATTTTTTTATAGAATTTGTAAGTAAGGCAATGTGCCCTACCTTAATTTGTTTGGAAATTTTAAGAAGTGTTTTATATATGTACCCATCCTTTCACTTTTTAACTTTGTCATTCTTTTTGAAACCCTTTCACCTACTCATTGTCGATTTGAATGCTTCTGCTCTATACACAAGCAGAAGGTAGATAGTACATATATGTGCATATGTATACATGAATGGAAATTAAAAAAAAGGTTGAAGGCCACGAACGCTTTCGTTTTGTTGTGGTTATCATGTTTCCTGCCGCTACTCGCATATCAGTCCCATTTCGGTTTTCGTCACTTTTGAGTTAACACCGTGAATAGCATTTAATTTTATCATACTTCCACATAACATGATAAAAAATGAGACTTTGTTCGGGAGAAATGTGAAAAAATACCAAAATAACCTTGTCCCATATTGAATGTACCCGCATACCAGTCCCATTAAGAATTTACATAAGTGGATTGCTCAAAATTCAATTATTTTTCCATTGATTTGGAACGTTTTGCATTAACTCAGCGATTCTCAACCTTTTTCTTAAGAGGTACCCCTTCGTGTTTTTATATTATTGGAGGTACCCCCTATTTTAGCGAAGTTCATAAGATTAGCTTGAAAGAGTGCATTCAAACCTATTGAAAAGAGACCTTTGAGCACCTTGAAATGACGTTTCTGAACCATTTTGAAGTAGGCTTCCAAGTTTCTTGAAAAAAGAATTCCGAGCCACTCGGAGACTCTAGAAAGGCGGCTTCCAACCCTCTTGAAAAGGGCGCTTCCGAGTCTCCTAAAACTTGGCTTCTGACCCTTTTGAAAAAAAGGCTTTCGAGCCACTCGGGGGGTAGGCTAAAAGAATTCTGAGCTCCTCGAATGGAGGTTTCTGAGCCTCTTCAAAGGGACCTTCCAAGCCTCATGGGTTCTTCGAGCCTCTTGAGGATTTGGGCATCTTGAAATCAAGGATGTTAACGATCATTCAGTAATTTGCGTTCGATCATTTAGTAGTTTGTCAATAACACATTCCAGAAGCTGAATTTCAAAATGTGTTGTATGGTGAACTTCTAATGCGAAGGTTTTTCTACAACTTTGCCTAATGGTTTGTTGTTTGAATTCCACTAATAACGGAGTTATAGCTATAGTTTCAGTAACTTAGACTAAATGATAACAAAATTCCAATAATTTAGTTTAAGTTACTGCAACTAGCGCTCTAACTCCGTTATTAGTTCAATTGTAATAACGAACCATTAGGCCAAAGTTGTAGAAAAACCTTCGCACTAGAAGTCCACCATACAGCACATTTTGAAATTCAGCTTCTGGACTGTGTTATTGACAAACTACTAAATGATCGAACGCAAATTACTGAATGATCGTTAACATCCTTGGAAATGACGTTTCTGAGCTTTTTGAAAGTAGGTTTTTAAGCTTCTCGAAGGAAGAATTCCGAGGCCCTCAAAATGAAGTTTCCTAGCCTCTTGAAAGGGGGCTTTCGAACCTAAAAAAGGGGTTTTTCGAGCCTCTTGAAAGGTGGCTCTGATTATCTTAAAATGACGTTGATGAGCCTTTTGAAAGTAGACTTCTACACTGACAAAAATCCATTATCCATTATGTGTGGCACACATATATTTTGACTATAGCATTTCCCACATAACGGCTATAAGAATTCGCATAGCATATATGTGGAAACACACATAACCGTTATTAACTAATAACCTTTATGAGTATTCTCATATAGCGGGTGGTTATTAACGCACACATGAAATTTATTTGTAAATTTCTTTAGATTTTTGCCAATAAAAATGTGTGGATTTTTATTAGTGTAAGCTTCTTCAAATAATTCAGAGCCCCTCGATAATGTTTCCGAGTCACTTGAAAGTGAGCTCTTGATAAGAGCTTCCTATCTTTTTGAAAGGGGGCATTCGACCCTTTTGAAAAGAGGCTTGAAAGAGGGCTGGTTGAAAGAAGAATTTCGAACCTCTCGAAAGATGGCTTCCAAGCCTCTTAAAAGGGGATATGAAAGTAGGCTTTCGAACCGCTTGGGAAAAAGCTTTTATGCCTCAGGGCTTCTCAACCTTACAATTCAATATTTTAGTTAAAAAGTATATTCTTAATATATTTCATAATTTTGTTTCGATCAAGTAGATGTTCATTTGAAGATTTTCTTTGATCTTTCATCCCACAGCCCTTCATACACTGTGTTGGCTGTGGTAGGCATGATTCGATATTTTTTATTTACTGATTGCTATGAATATTATGTACAATACAAAATCTTGCAATATAAATTTAAAAAATTATTAAAACTTTACCAATAATTTTTTTTCGAATTTTAATACATCTGCCATTATGCATTTTCGTCCGAGGTACCCCCTGAGGTCAGCGAAGGTACCCCCGGGGGTACATGTATCCCAGGTTAAGAATCGCTGCATTAACTCATTGAATGAGGAATGACTCTGCAAATTTCAAACAGATCGCAAAATGTTTGAATTTATTAGATTTTTTTTAAGTTTTGCAAGGAAAATGCGTTTTGAGACTTCATCGGCTATTATCTCAGTATGCGAAAAACCAATTGTTAAATCCTTATTTCGGTGGGAGGTTTATTAAAACACTTGTTTTCCAGTTCACAATCCAAAGTATACAACCACTATATTTCTCCTATTCGGTTACATCACCTTTAACCTACGCTCTCTCTTCTTACTCTCAATTCGCGCAGTTAGTCCTCGGGTGACCGTTCATTTTACCGAACTGAACTAAATTCGAAAGAGGTATTCTCACACCTCTACAACTCCTTCATCCTTAAGATAGAAAATCATAGGCATTCAGACAATTCAAATTTATACTTTTTAACAGAAATTGTTCAGATAGCACTAGCAAAACTGACATGCTTAATCGTAAATTACACTTAATTTCTGATATAACTTCATTATTATTAAACTATAAAGAACTAGTAATACACATAATCCGATTTGTTCTTTTTAATACGTTTTCTCTTCGAACGTCGATTCTCGTTGATCGGCGTATGCCTCGTATTGTTGGAAGGACCGACATCCTCCCCCGAAAAAATGAAAGAATCGGCCGCAAAACCGTAGAAATCAGAGCTATCGTCAGTGCTGCTGTAATCTTCGTCTCGCCTTCGCTTCCTGTTATGCGCAACCGCTGGCGTGTCGATATCGTCCTCCAATGCCATTCGATCTACCTCGATTGGCAAAATGGCACTCTCTCCTTGAAAGGCAAAACGCTTGGAGACCTTTCGGCGAGAGGCTGGCACAACCTTAAGCTGGCGTTTGTGTGCCGAGATAACTCTGCCCGCCAAAGAGACCTGCGAAATATTCGTGGAAATTCGTTTCAAAAACTTTGCTGGCAACCATTGTCGAATATCAGTAGGGTTATTATTTTTATAATAAATCAGGTCTCCGCTTTTAAGGTTAGAAAAAGGTCAGGATTTACCTGTACCAGTACTAACATCATGTTCATGGCGATCATCATTTACCTTTGTCAAATTATGCTTATAACTACTCTTTGGGTTAATTAGATCCATCAGAATTTTGGGTTTATATGAAAGCATTCGCTCAGAGGGAAATTTACCATCATCTTCCAGGCAAATATTTCTGTAATTTATCAGAAAAAGTGAAACCTGTTCCTCCGTATCTAGTTTTCTGATTTCCTGGTCTACCATAAACTTTTAAATACATCCTTTATCAAACGAACCATGCGTTCAGCCTGCCCATTACTTTCTGGGTGATACGGTGGACTTTTTAACACCACAATACCCTGGTTCGTGAAAAAATTGGTGAATATTTCGGAATTGAAAGGAGGGCCCCCGTCTGTCACTAACACGTCTGGTAGCCCAAAACGCGCAAAAATATTGAGAAAAACCTTAATAACTTTCTTATGATCCGTACCATATTTCATATGTTCAATTTCAATCCACTTTGTAAAACTATCCACCACGACTAGAAAGACTTTTTTATCAAAATGGAAAAAATCCGCATGTATCCTGCTAAAAGGCTTATTTGTACGCTTCCAAGGTGAATAAGGCGGCTTTTTAGAAAGCGCTGTTGTTTCTCTACACGTCCTACACAAACGTACAAACTCCTCGATATCTTTGTTCATCCCGAACCAGTAGACTGTTTTACGAGCTAATTGTTTAATTTTGTTTATTCCAGAGTGGTTCATGTGTAGCATTTTCAAAACTTGCAATTTCATAACATCAGGGATTATCACCCTATCCTGAAACAGGATACAGCCATCAACTTCCTCTAAATCCTGATGATGCGAGTAAATGTCCAAAAACTTCTGTCAATCCGTTTTGGCCAGCCTTTATTTAAAAACTCCAGTATTTTAATCAAATACCCGTCTTTTCTGGTTTCCTTTGCCACTTCTTTATAGTCAAGCGGGAATGTATTTGTAAAGTTCAAACTTTTAATGTATTCACGAGTCAGTTCATGTGGTACCTCTTGGGCAATAGGAAACCTGGAACAAAAATCGGCGTTACCCATTTTAGAAGATTGCCGATAAATGATTTCATAATCATATATGGATAATTCCATTACGTAACGCTGCAATCGTGTAACCGAAAGCGCGTTCTTCCTTCCTTTCCAAAAATTCCAATAAGGGGTTTGTGGTCTGTGTAGATGGTAAAACTTTTTCCATACAAAAATTTGTGGAATTTTTTACAGTGCTAACGACAGCTAAGGCTTCTAAATGCAAAATAGGATATTTTCGTTGTGCTTCATTCAAAGTAAACGAAGTAAAACTCACAGGTCTTTCCTCTCCGTCAACTACATGAGCCAAAACTCCGCCCAGTCCGTATGAGGATGCGTCAGTAACTAAAACAACAGGTTTATCTGGATCGAAATATTCTAAAAGGTTAGGTTTTAATAGAAAATGTTTACATTCTTCAAAAACTTTACTACATTCATGATTCCAAATAAAACAGGTATTTTTTTTTAATAAAGCGTATAAACATTTAATACGGGTGGATAAGTTTGGTATAAACTTGGCATAATATGTAACCAGCCCAAAAAGGCTTTAAGCTCAGAAACATTCTGCGGAGCCTTTGCTTCGCGGATGGTTTCAACTTTATTTGGACAAGGCAGCATTCCTTTGTCAGTCAAAACATGTCCGAGATATGGGAGCACAGTTACAAAAAATTTACATTTGTCAAAGTTCACCTTTGATGTTAGCCTTGGCTAAACGATCCAAAACTAAGTGAAGTTTCTTTTACAATCTTCGTAATCCTTCCCGGCTATTAAAACGTCGTCAAGATAGCACGACACATATTCCAATCCTTGAAGCACCTGATCCATGACTTTTTGGAAGATTGACGCGCTTGACGAGGCCCCCTGTGGAAGCCTATTGTAGGCATAAAGCCCTTTGATAGTGTTTATGATCATAAACTTTCTTGACCGTTTGGAAAGAAGCAGCTGTGTGTAAGCACCTGTCAAATCCAGCGAACAAAAAACTTTGGAACCGGCTAATGTAGCAAAAAGGTCTTGCGCCAAAGGCAAAGGATATGAATTGGGGACGATCACCTTATTGATTGACACTTTGCAGTCAATTACTAAACGTATGTCTTGGTTCTTTTTAATCACTACTACAACTGGTGACGCCCACTCGCTGGCTTCTACCGGGGTAATAATACCATTGTTTTCTAAATTATCCAAATGCTCTAATACCTTCTGTCGTAAACGAAGCGGAACTTCATACGCTCTCCTAAAAATTGGTCTGTTATCCTTTAAAACCAAATCTCCTTCAAAACCTACTATCGGATTAGATAAATCCTTGTCGAAAACCGATGGAAACTTACTTTTCAGCTCAATAATAGCGTCGTCGTCATTTATCGAATTGATCCTGTCAACAGCCGCAATGGGTTTCTCAAAAGTGCTTCTCCAACCAACGTAAAAAACATCCAGCCAGCTACGCCCCATCAATGGGATGAAATCGTTTTCACAACGCAAAATCACCAAGTACAATTCCTTCTGGATGTCGCCTAATTGCACCCGCACTTGAACTTTTCCAACAACTTTCAGCTTTTTCCCATCAATGACAACCAAACGCTTATTGCAGGCCTTTATGGGGAGATTTTTTAACTTTCGCAAAAACAATTCCTCGGAGATGACACTTTCGGCCGATCCACAATCTATTTCCATGGTCAATCTACGCTTTTCTATCGTTGCATCTACATAACAAGGTTCGCTGATTTTATTTGCAGATGAGATCATCAAACACGGCATATCATCTTCAGAATCTGTTTCCAAATCTTCTTTTAAGCGTTTGAACAACCCATCTGTACCGGAACTAGAAGGCTTTGGAGAACTCAAAAACTTTACACTAGTTTCAGGTTTACGCGGACTTTTACTTTTTAGACGGTAGCAATACTTTCGAGTATGACCTCGCTTCTTACAGTAGGAACACAAAAAGCGGTTTTCGGAATAGCTGTCTCTTTTGTCGTCGTAATTTCCACCATATCGATTCCTAAACTGACGATTATTACTCCTACTTCTATTCCTGAATCTTGTCTCTCGATAAGCACGGTCTTCTTTACGACCTAAACGAGCTACTATTCCAACTTTTTTCATCATCATTGCTTAAAATCTCAGTTCTATCTGAAGCAAGCTCTTGGTTGACAATGATCTTTTCAGCTTTAGCCGCCGTTAGATCGTCTTCATCGAAAAGCCTCTTCTGTAAATTACGATCATTTAATCCAATTACCAAAACGTCTCTAATTGCTCTGTTTTTGAAATCTCCAAAGTCGCACTGTTCAGCTAAATGTTTTACATCTAAAACGAAATCAACTGCCTTTTCGTGTTGCTTCTGTCTACGCGTCCAAAAACGATAGCTGTGAATAACATCCGAGTCCTTTTTGTCATAATGTTGCTTTAATCTATCGGTAATCTGTTTGTAAGACAAGTCTCTTAAGCTCTGTCCCGGGAACAAAAGCTTCAATTGTGAAAACACCTCCGTACCGCAAACGGCAAGAAATGATGTTTTATATCTGTCTTCGGCATAATTATTGTGTTCAAACAACCATTCCAGTTGTTCAAGATATTGAGAAAAAGGTATCGTTCCCGTAATGAACGGCTCAGACGTTGGATTAATAGACATCCTGAAATACCAGGGCTGTTATAAGGGCAAACACCCTAGGCACGATGCAACTGCACCGTCCAAACCAAACCAAAAACAAAACAGCCCGATTTCCTGCGGTGGTAACTCAAACCCACAAACCGTTGACTCAAAATACACAGACAAGATCCTCTCATCCAACAGCAACAGCAGCAGCAAATTCTTCCTTCGTCGGGGCACGCCAACAGCAGACAGCAACAACAGCAACAAATAACTCCTTTGGAAGGCTTTCGCTAGCAACACCACACCAACAGCTACTCTTCACTTCACGAGATGCACTTCTATGCATTCACTGCACCCGGTTGTAAACAAATGGCTTGTCGTCTAGCACACTCACTGGAAAGCCACTCACTTCGCTTCCTCTCTGACACTTAGGGTGAAATGCTCAACATGAGTCCGGTGCACTCAACTTGCAATCTATGACGATGTCAATGGCGTTTATCGGTGCTCACTATGAAACAAAAGGAAAACGCAAAATGGTGAGAAACAAAAGCTGTCGGACATAAAAGAGTCTCTAACAAAGACTCAATGGCGTACTCGACAAAATGCTGTTCTCTAAATATATCTATCCACACTTTTCAGCGAGTAGAAAAACTATGCACTACGCGTTAGGTCAAATGATTCAGCGAATCAACTACATACCTTAAACGACTTAAATCAAGCTGAAGCGGGAAAAAAATCAACACGAGGTGAAACAAAATACGGCAAAAACCACTTACGTGATACGGCCGTCCGAATTAAAAATTGCACGCAATTAAAAAAAAATCACGTATTTTCACACACACGCGGTAAAGTTTCTTGAAAAAAAATTACTATTTTATCCTTGTCGTCACTGTTAAATCCTTATTTCGGTGGGAGGTTTATTAAAACACTTGTTTTCCAGTTCACAATCCAAAGTATACAACCACTATATTTCTCCTATTCGGTTACATCACCTTTAACCTACGCTCTCTCTTCTTACTCTCAATTCGCGCAGTTAGTCCTCGGGTGACCGTTCATTTTACCGAACTGAACTAAATTCGAAAGAGGTATTCTCACACCTCTACACCAATATGGGACTGATATGAAAGTACCGGCAGTTTCCATCCTCTGTAAAGCCAAAGTGTTGAACACGACCTTAAAATCTGGTAATATCATGACCTAATAAGAAAAGAAATTACGCTAATAATACTTGAGCAAACTTGAAGCCGTTAAATAAGATGGCTGGGCTCGTTTTAGCACAGCACAGACAAACAGACATACACTAATGGAATTCCCATCATCCATGCACTTAACGATCGTTTTTGTTGACGTTGCCGTACTTTACAACGTTTCGTGCAACATCAACGCGGGAAGGTGATAAAGTAACTGAGTTATGGATTGTTCTTGGAAATTGTTCTAGCTGTTATGTCTGTATGTCTGTGCTGTTAGTCTCATAATATACGAATGCACAAATGATAACTTGGGGGCCGTACACTTATTACGTAAACAATTTTTCTGGGGTTTCAAACCCTCCCTCCCCCCATGTAAGATTTTTCCCATACAAATCATTTTTTATTTATATGGAACGTAAGAAAATGTCAAACCCTCCTCCCCCATAATGCTACGTTTTGACAGGGCAAGTGAATTGAACAACTCAGTTGAATTCAATTGACTTGCCAAAAGTTGAACATGTTCAACTTTCTTTTCGTTCAAGTGAATTGAATTAAGATGTTTACACGTTCCATTCGCGTTCGATTCAAGCGACTTGCTCAATTCACTTGCCTTGTCTAAACGTAGCATAAGTGCTTACGTAATTAGTGTACAACCGCTTGGAAGACCTTGCGGTTGATAACTTTCGAAGTGTTGCATTAAACACAGTCCCGTTTACATATTCTTTAGTTCTAACAGACAATGCACTATCCGGCAGTACTAGCACGAAATTACCATAAATGCACACGCATATTGCCAACGACAATTCCTTTTTACATTGTGGAAATATCGTGCTAGTATAATAGCCCGTTTACATATTCATTAGTTTTAGCGGACAAATGCACTTAATAGTGGAAGTAAATGGAAGAATAATAGTCTTTTAACACTTTATGTGGTTTTTCTTATTAAGAGAAATGTAGAAAAAGGAATCCAAGTCTCGAAAGAGGTTTTAGAAAAGCTCATGAGAAGTTTCCTGTTTCAAAAATCGAAATGAATTTCTAGACGGCTTTCACAACGAGTTGCACACACTATTCCCGGTCCCGGTCTAGGATGTTCTTGGTGGAAAACATTTCTGGTTCCCTGAAAACGTTACCGCATTATGCTTGCTACTCTTAGCTACCCAACCACATGTTCTTAATGCAATGTCAAACATAGAAAAGTTTTCAAAAAATAACTGTGGAAATGCTAATAGTTGGAATGTAGAGCAAGCCGAAGAAGAATATGGCTATACTCACAGCGTATTGCAGACAAATCTATTGATTTTTCTGAAAAATGCTACACATGCTTAACAATGAAATGGCATCCCTGAGTGGAAAAGTGGCCATCCGCGAACTAACTAATTATACCCTATATGGTATATATGAGTTACCATATAGGAATATTACCATATTACCACCAGCTATGTTTGTGATGTGCTTTAAGTAAACTATACTCATACAATTCGTGCTGCAAAAAATTTTTTTTTGCAAGCAACTACGTAGTTGCATAAATTATTAGTTTCTTTTTAAATGTAACGCGTGATATTTTTTGGCATCAGAGCTTTGAAGCTTATATAGGAGCTTCAAAGCTTCTTGGCTTGCTATCAAACATTTTAAAATTCTAGTACTTCTTTTATAAATCTAAACATCGTCAACATCGTGCACTCTCCCATGGCATAATACATCTTCACAGTGTGCATATGGTAATGGTATACGCATTCGACGCATTCAATTTAGTGTCTAATCAAACTGCAATATTTTTGGATTTCTACTTTGAATAAAAATCCTAATATGAGTCAAAGTGCCAATCAACCGTTTTGTAGTCGAAATTCTAAAACTCTTCTAAGGTAAGTGTCATAGATTGATACTATTATTTACCTATAGTAGGAAAACGTAACTTTATTTGGCAGTGGTCGAGATATGCTGCGGCACCATGTAGGAAATTACGACTATCCTGCAACAATCCGACTTGTCCAACCGGATGAAGAAGTCGAGCAGCAAGAAAATATTTCCAAAATAAAAGGTAACTGGGAATAATCTTGCGTTGTACAACTCCTGCGAGTAAACATTATTTAAACTATTTTCAGATGACTTTCGGATCATTCTGGCTCAACAGCGTGTCGGAAGAGGAGACAACTATTCGGAAGGCGAATGGCACAATGAACGGAAACGGGTATATATCCGCAAAGCTGTAGGAAAGTGGCACCTCTATGGTTATCTTGAAAACATGAAGCGTTATGTGGAAGCCTACGAAGCATTACATTTGATAGAAATGGTAAGTTGTCTATTGCAAGTAATTAAAGGTAGTGTCAAAACTCAGGATTCTTGCTCGCGGGTTTGTCTGCGTGACCAGATTGCACGAGACATCATAAATCTTGTCTTATTTAAAATTACATGACCGGGGAAAATTCATTCGAGCCTACTTCCCTAATATTAACTTTTGTTTTAGAACAGACTTGTTGTATTTTGGGATACGATCATAATATCGCTTGAACAGGCCTACGGTTTATTCCTCGGCATTCCCGAGTCGTTGAGTTTAGAGTACTATAAAGTTTACAGCACAATGATGCGAGCTGGTATATATTTATTGAAATATGATCCCAAACGAGAATATCGAATGGAAACCGAGTGCATCGAAAGTGATCTCGACGAAGAACGGGCATGTGTTTGGAGAAACCTGTATAAAATTCTGAGGCAACCTAACTCACTGGTTGAACAAAATCTCGGTGTTGATAGCGTTTTAATGCGGCGAGTTGAGAGATCAATGGAAAATTACAACCTCTCGATAGCACAGCAGTTAAATCCAAGCGATGAAAACGAACAATCAGATGAGTATGAAGTTGCAAAACGAAAAGATGATGATTCAAGTGCCGATCAACCCAGTAAAAGGCAACGAACTGAAACTATGCCTGAACCTGAAGTTGAAAACAAGTCTAAACTAGACAGATTCCTTGATCTTTTCGACAGTTTCGACGTAATCCGCAGCACAGTTGAAGCTGAGCTTGAGACCGATCAAAAACTTCCAAATACCACACCTCATTTCGATGTGTTTTTGAATAGCGATGGAACTACATTCCGGAAAAGTCAACCATTCATACCAGATTACCGGATGATAATAAGAACGTAAGTGTTCAATATTCTCGTTTACAACTTGTCTTCAGTAATTTATGCATATTGTCTTCATCAGATCCTCCGAGCCGCTTCTGACGTCCAACGACATAGCGTCATTGTATCATCGCCAACCGAAGCCAGATGTCCCTGTGCTACTGATGCAAGTGGGGGAAACATTGTCGGTGCATTGTTTCCTATACCGTTTCTGCAGTTTGCATAAGAATTTGGTGTTAGTTTCGCCAGATTGCTCTCGTAAAGAAGCAATAACTAGATATTATAATGATGATGATGATAATGATGCAGACGCAGATAGCTCCGAAAGCTCAGATGAAAATAAAAACGAATAAATAAAACTTGATGTTATTTGTATAATATCATTTGTGCTTTCCTCGTAATTGTGTATCGAATTACTGCTACACCCGGTTCTTTTTTTACACGGGTGGATTTTAGCTGATTACGACCTTCAGCGTTGATGAAACTATGAGTTAACCCCATGAAAAAATTCACAAAAAATCAAAGAAAATTCAGGTGGTATTTCAAAAGCTGTAAAAAATCAGGTTACCCGGGAAATTAAAGAATACCAACCGTGTAAAAAAAATATTGGGTGTATAGCCTATTCAGACTACGATATTTATCACTTGGCAATAGCTTATAGTTTGCATAAACTGTTGTACTGCCCCTATTCGTATAAGCGTCCCATGTCTGTTTTCTTCAACTTGAGAAATATGCCGTTGAATTTTTCAAACTCGTTTTACATGAAGAAATTTAAAAAAATCTAATAAATCGATAAAACCAGCAATCTTTCTGAAAATTTGGCATAATATTCTTTATCTGTATACATTTCTATGGAACTATAAAATGGACCATAATTACATTGATGTTTTGTGCGAGAGTGTATCGAAATTTGGAATGTGACTGTTATGCGAATAAATAGCAAGATGGGACAACACAAGTGGGTTTTAATTTTCAAATTTCTAGAACAGAGCCTATTATTTTATCAGTTTTCTTAAAAGATGAGTTCATTTTAAGCTTATTTCTGAAAGAAAATCAAAATCGTCAAAAAACGACATGGGACTCTTATGCGAATCGCGGCAGTGTAGGTATCATAGCTGGTTCGACGAAGAGTGTATATAGATCCTGGAGGAGAAGGTCGCAGTGCGGGCGGTCGTGTTTCAGCAAGGGACCCGGTAGTACGTGGAACGCTATAGACGGAAACAGAGACAGCAAAGCAACCTCTGTCAGGAAACAAACAACCGGAAGAAGCGGAGTGCGATGAGATAGAACAGCTGTCGTGACTCGTGCTGCTATAAATAAACGCTCAGCGATCAGCGCAAGTCCTACGTACTTTTACACTTTAATGGGTGACTGGACGAGTGCCGAGGTCGATCTAAAAAAATCCGAGTGGAGATAGCTTCCGGTGTCCCGATGGTGCCCCGACGACCCGAAGCCGGTGCATTCGCACGCCACGATCTACTCAGCTGGTGCCCGGTGGTGGACCTAGTCCACCCCGATGCCCTTAAGTCATTCAGCTCCCAGCTTATTCGTTGAGCCATTTAGCTCCCGGATAGGTCACGGTCGTGAACGACTCGGATAGTCCTCGACGGCGGATCTACCCTACTCTGAAGTTCCCCGACATTGGGAGCTCCTCAAAACCTGCCGTTGTGCCCCGTTCTGTGGCAACGCACTCGATGCAAGCTGACCACATTTGCGACGTTGGTAGCTGGCGCTGGCGTTCACATTCGTTATCGACATCTATCTTCGGGGCCATCCAGAAACCACGTGGTCATATTTTTGAAGATTTTCAACCCCCCTCCCTCCATGTGGCTTATCGTGGTCATTTGGCAAACCCCCCTCCTCCCCCCCTTGACCACGTGTTTTTTTTCAAGTACAAAAATTTAAAAAAAAACCTTATGTAACTAAAACATATGGTTAATTCGATCATTTTTTTCAAAATTGATTCAAAATCAAACTAAACCCAGTAATGTGTATCAGATATTAGGATATCTAGAACACGCACACCTTCGATGCATCAGGAGGATACAAAAAAATGTGGACTCACGAATATGTTTTAAAAATTTCGAGAAAATTTGTAATGGTTTAGAAATTTTCTGAAATATCCCTATATTTTTTAATATTTTTTTTAATTTCTTTATAAGTGATTTTTTTTAAATAATTATAAAGTTCATCACCGTATATCGCTATAGATTCATCTGAAACACCAATAATGAATTTTCCGAGGAAATTCCGATGTTTTTACAAGTGGAAATAACTAAAAAATTGTACTTTTGTAGTACTTGTAAAGGTTGTACTTTTGAAGCATTTCCACTCTAGGTTGCGAAGGCCGACGGAGGTCCTTCGTAGCTTAGTTGGTTAAAGCACCAATCTAGCGTACTGTAGGGTCATGGGTTCGAGTCCCATCGAAGGGAAAGTGGTTACCTCCAATACATTTTCCAAATCAATATCTTCCACATAACGTACATATTCTCATATGAGTTTTCATAACATTGTAAATTAACGTCCAAGTCGGGTGGTTTAATCCCCGGAAATAGGCAATTACCTTTGATTGATCTAAATCATTTCCTATGCATCATTGCATGGTGGAGATTTAAAGCTGAACCTGCAAAGTTGAACCTACAAAGAAATCAAAATGACTTCCCGGAGAAGAACGAATTCCCGATGAAATTTTGGAAGAATTTATGGTGCAAATTAAAAAAAAAACATGAAGCTTGAGAATTCTAAAGATTTATTCTTTGAAAATCCAAAGAATTATTTGAAGATAATCCATAGACTCTTCCGTAGAAATTCTAAATAATGCCTCGAATAAAAAAATACTTGGAAAATTAAAAAAAACTGTGATAGAATTCACAAAGAGCGTTTCGAAAAATTTCCATTTCAAAATTCTAAATTTGAAAAAAAATCCAAAAACAAAAAATCAACGGAAATATCAAAGTGTTTCATGTGGCATTGGCTGTACAATATCTTTCGGAAATTCAGAAGATTTTTTCTTGAGAAATTTAGAAGTCTTCTTCTATGGCTCCATATTCCAACTGGAAGTTGGTCTGCTTGTCAACTTAGTATATTCTATTAGCATTTCCTCAGTTATAAATTGAAAGATTTTATATGCCAACCATTGCACGATTATGTAGCAAGTACGATGGATACACTATACCTAGGGTGTCGAGAATGTTTCCCACCCGAAAACATCCTAGACAGGAACGAGAATCGAACTCGCCATTTCCAGATTGGCAATCCTACGCCTTTGCTCGAAAAGCTAACTGGAGAATGAACATTTTGATGATGATAAATGTTCGAAAAACTTCTTTTGGAAATGAAGAATTTCTGGTAAAGATTCGAAAGAACTTGTCGAAGAAATTCATTAGAATGAAAAAAAAAAAAAATGAAAATATGAACACTTTTTTCCTACGAAAATCATATGTATTTCCCACGGGACTGTTTTGAATTTTCAGGCAGAACTCACATGAATTTTTTTTAGAAGTTTTAAGGATTTTTTTTCGGAATTTACACTGGAGATGTTTTGTTTTTTTTTTCATTAACAATTTGTAGCAAAATTTCCAAGCAAAATTTTTGAGAGAGAATTTTTCAAAAATCATTCTGAATGCCAGCACTTTGTCAGTATTGTATGAAGTATTGTCAAAGTTTTTACAGGAAATTTCTTTACTGGATTTTTTCTGAATATCCTCAAGAAATTCTTTTGAAGTTTTTTTTTCTTGGTTTATTGTAAAAACATGACCATTTTTCAAAATTGTAGCTACAGTACGCTGATGCAAAAGTGTCGGCGGCGTGATGCCAAAAACCATCTACGGCGAAATTTTTTTTTAAATATTTTTCCATTTTTCCTTTCCACATTTTTTTGTGGAAATTGAGACTGAACGCAACTTCTTTTTTCGTTTATTTTTTATGGAAAAAGGATCTAAGGCTAAGATAGTCAAATAACGCAGATATGCATCGGCGTTACGACCGACGCTGCGTTACCGGTTTTTCTAGATGCACACCTTCGTCTTTTCAACGATGAGTTGAAAAGACGCTACATGGGCATCGGTCCTAAGATGCGCTTTGCGTTTAATGATTAAATCATTAAATTTTAATGATTTGTATTTTTTACACCGCTATTGTTATTCACCAAAAGTATTTCTTTAAAAAAAAACCACGTGGTTCGAGAGCAACACCACCCCTCTCCCCATGTGGCTTATCGTGGTCGTTTTCCAAACCCCCCTCCCCCATATATGACCACGTGGTTTCTGGACGGCCCCTTCCTCGGTGGTATACTTATGGTCCGCTTTCCGCAATGGTATCCTGCTGCTGCTCCGTGCGCCAATCTTGTTGTAGGATATTGGCTATCCTGGTCTTCACTTTTGGGACAGCACTCCACTGTTCTGCGTTCTGGCACCAGCGGAAGCCAAAGTTTAGCTCTTGATGCTAATCTAATATCGACACACTTGGGATAAGGCGATGGGTCCACCTGCCCGTAGTCGAGTTGTCCCACTCCCTCTCCTATTCGGCTACCGTTGCTGCCTTGATTCATACGGGCATTTCCGGTGCCCCTGAGAGCGTAGCACTCCTCGTCTCAATCACCGCCAGTTTGACAGGACACATGCCTGCCAGTACACATGGCAGCCTATGAGTACTATCCAGTTTTCGGGCATTGCAATTTGCGCTCAACGCCGACACCAAAACTAGACCTCCGTGTTTTATCCGTATTAGCGAATTTCACTTTAGAAGGTAATGTAGGTATAGGGTAAATGATGTATCTTGGACAAGCAGATTGAATAGTATAAAACAATTGAAAACCACTAGGTTCATCCAAATACATAACCTACGATTAGTCTTGTGTCTCCATTGCCCAATTTTTGAGTACATTACGTTTACTAGGTGTAAACTGTGATATACTGCGAACTGAAATATTTTCTTTTTGGACATCAAATATATAATTTCGACATGGAAAATGCATATATTTTGGACAGAGTCATTTTCTCCTAATTTAAAAATGGCCACCTACAGATCTCAATGGTATGACTTACCTACACATATCCACATTCATTTAAATGCATTTATTTGCTTAACTGACATAGACTAAACCAAAAATTAACATTGTTTGTTAACATCGATATCATTGAAAACAGCCTGAAAGTTGGCAATTAATGGTTCATCCATGTACTGTACATGGGATGACCAATAAATGTCTGATGCATAAAAACATAACTACATTTTGGTCACTCCTTTTTCATCCGTCTCAAGTTCATGTTAAACAATTGGAATATGTTAGTATCTCAATTTCAATTAAACTTTGACCGCAGGACCTCAAGATTGCCGTTTGAACCAATTTAAACGTGTTTCAGGTGCATGTTACGAAGAGTCCTATAATGCATGCTCTCCTGCATACTGGCGTCCAGCAGGCACTTTGGTAGAAAGCTTTACATTTTAGATAATTTTAAAGATAAATAATAGTTGATTTGTGAATTCTCATCAGGAGCCGCTAGAGTTGAGGTAAAAGTATGCAATGATCATACATTCGATAAAAAATTTCCTACACATTATCTAAAATTGATCGAAGAAGCTCTGGCTTGTCCAAAATATGTACATGTCCAAAATATATCATTTACCCTAAGTACTGTGAACTGTGAATATATTATAGGGTAATTCGCCAAATGTTGAACGCCAATTGTTTAACGCACGTGCATTTCTTATGGACGAGCACACTCTAGAGCTGTTCACTATCATTCTTGATAGTGCCGCTATCGCCGTCGACGTGCGCTTGTAGACGTAGTCGAACATAACTTTTCAAGCTCATCCTAATTGTCGAGCATCACCCCCAATTGTTTGAGAGATCTCTTGGAGGTGACATTACAGCCATCGATTCTAATTATCGCCTCCTGTACCGATCTCCGATTGTTGACGACTATCATCTCCGCTTTATAATGCGCCAACTGTAGTTTCTTACTGCGCAACCATTCCTCGACTGCTGCAGGCTGCAGTTTTTGACCTACTCGATGTACTCTTCGTACACGGCCATCGTTACGTCATCGGCAAATCCCTTTAGCTTGACTCCTTGCGGGAGCTTCAACCTCAGCAAGCTATCCTACATCACGTTCCAGATCAGTAGTTCCAAAACCGATGAACACTTATATGACGCTGAGAGTACAGGCAGTGAAGATCAAGGTAACGGCACATTCTTATCGATAACAGGGAACTGTAACGTTAGTTTTCTTTAAAATTGAATCGTCGTCACCCAGGACACATTTTGCAACATGGATGACAGTTCTCAAAAAGTCCGTAGTAGCCCCGGAGTTTACAAAAGTTGTAAACTAATTACGTAAAAGTTTATGGAGAGGGAGGTCTGTCATTTTCTTACGCATCATACAGAAAAAAATAGAAAAAACGAAAAATCCGTTACATAATGTAGAAGCCGCGGTGTTAATTAAAGTAGCTACACCCGTTGCAACGCGTTGGTATATGATAGTGATCCATTGTTGCAACAACTTCATATCCGAAGAAAAGCATGATCTAACGTTTTTCGTCTATGAACAATAAACATAATACCGACTAAGATTGACCTCGGACACACTGTAATAAGAAGCAGGCATGCTTACCCTGCGGTATACACTTAACTCATTTCACCGTATTCGGTAAATTTTACCGAAATCTCAACAGCAGAACTGTTCGGTAATTTATTTTACAGATTTTTTGTAATTTTTTCCATTGCTCAACTGTCAAAATCACCGAAAATCAGTTAAATTATTTACCGAACAGTTCTGCTTAAGATGCGCCACTACATTTTGTAGGAAATTTTCGGTTTGGAAATTGTCTCGACTTCCCTGGGCATAAAAGCACCATCGTGTTAGCCTCATAATATACCGATGCAAAAATGGTCACTTGGCTTGGAAACCTCGCAGTTAATAACTGTGGAAGTGCTTAACGAACACTAAGCTGCGAGGCGTCAATGTCCCAGTGGGGGATGTAATGCCAATAGGAAGAAGAAGAATCATGCTTACTACTCAACCACTAGTGTCGTCATTTTTAAAACCATATTTGATAATTCTACACCCAATATGGCAGATTTCAGTACAGTTCTGCATAAAAAACTTTCCGACAGTGAATAAAATTCTGACCCACACGAATTTGGACGATTTTGATACAATCTTACAATTCTGTTCTGTTTCAATACAGTATCCATACAAAAAGCTTATATTTTCTGTATGGAAACCACACAGAATCTGTATTTGGGCAGTTTTGTTTTTCTTGTACAACAAAGTACCGAAAAGCTATAGCGCGGGTGGTCGCTCTGCAGTAAGGGACCCGGCAGAACGTGGAAGTGGAGACAGCATACCCGCCTCTTTGAGAAGAAGAAACACCGCCTGGAATAAGCGGAGTGTGAGTTGGTACAGCTGTTCCGTTATCGAGTGCATGTTCTATCAGAAGCTCAACGCATCCCGCAAAGGCTTTGTGCCGCGAGCCGAGATGTGCAGGGATAAGGATGGGAGCATCGTGACTGACGAACGTGTGGTGATCGAAAGGTGGAAGCAGCACTGAAATTGAGCACAGGAAAGGAAGGTCAAGGCAGCGGGGGAGACGACTACATTAGTTCAGCGGTCGATGGAGACCAACCAGCCTCCACCTTGAGAGAAGTTAAGAATACTATCCAACAGCTCAAGAACAATAAAGCAGCTGGTAAGGATGGTGTGGAAGCTGAACTCATCATGATGGGGCTGGAAAAGTTTGCCAATTCTCTGCAAAGGCTGATACTCAGAATCCGGGAACAGAACAGCTATCGGATGAGTGGAAGGAAGGGACTCCATCTACAAGTAAGGCGACCAGGTGGAGTTTGGGGAATTTCGTGCTATTACTATTCTAAATGCCGCCTATAAAGTGGTATCCCAGATCATCTTCCGCCGTATGTCACCAATAGTGAATGCGTTCGTGGGAAGTTATCAAGCCGGATCTTTACTGTACGACAAATCTTCCAAAAATGCCGAGAATATCAGGTCCCGAATACAGCCCGTTTAGATCTATGAAAAATTATGAACGAGGAGCTCTCCCGGAAAGCTTACGAGACTGATCAAAGCAACGATGAATTGTGTGCAAAATTGTGTGGAGATTTCGGACGAACACTTCGCCGGGTTTGTTCGAATCCCGCCGGGGACTTTCGTGCTTGTTGTTGAATATAGGCTAGACGGTGCCATGCGGAGAGCCGGGGTATGATTTTCAACAGATTCAGTCAATTTGCTGGATGATGATATGGACATTGTCAGCCGAACATTTGAAAAGGTGTCAGAACGGTATGTTACTACACCCGCCTGAATCGTGAGGTAGCGAAAGTTGGATTGGTGTGGTGTTGAATGCGTGGAAGATAAAGTACGGTGGCACGTGGCACCGAACGCGAACACAACAAGGCCGCCTGGGAAGCAGTGTTACAATGGATGGGAATACCTTTGAGGTGGTCGATGATTTCTCGCTTAACTTTTCAAAAGGACCTAAGTAACATTTTTTTCATGAATTAATTTGAGTACTGCAATCAAAAGCTTTCATGTTTTTCTGTTGATTGCGCTATTCAAATTAAATCATGAAAAAAATGTTACTTAGGTCCTTTTGAAAAGTTAAGCGAGATTTCGTCTACCTTGGTTGCTTTCTAATGGCTGATAAGAGAGCATCCAAAAGTTACGTAACGCTTGGAGTGGCAGGGGGTTGCCTGAAGTGTGACAATCCATACAAAAATTGTAGATGATCCATCCAAAAAGTGTTACATAGTGGGGGGGTTGTGGGTTAAAAATGTCAAATTTTTGCGTTACGTAAATAATGCGTCTTCCCTAATAATGTTAAGCGTGAAGTTCGAAGGCGCATCATCTGTGGAGGTTGGGGCTACTACCGGTTTCAGAAGAAACTGTGGTCAAAAAAGATTCACACCCGCACCAAATGTGTCATGCATGAAACGGTCATAAAGCGGGTTCCGTATCGTAGTGGGCTACATGCTTTCCTTATAAGCGAATGGACATGGGATCGATTCCCAGTCAGTCGCCAGAAGCGTAGTCCGTACGGTGGTGTTTTGGGGAACGTGCCTCACCGTGTCGGCTGACTTATGACGACTGACAAAACTGTTCTTCTCGGAGGAATTCCTCCAACGTATTACGAATCATGGCAACCGAACAAAGCAACGATCACTGGATTTCATCATATGAACAAATGGGCACAATGGACTAACGTTGAGAAGGAATGACAACGATAACCAGGGATTGAATCCAAAAGAGAATAAGACAGTCTCTCACTTATCATCTCTGTATACATATACGATGTGTAGCGTACCGTGAGAGACTTTTTTCGCAAGCTGCCATGATAAAGAACTGATTCGGAAGGCTATACCTCATGATAAATTTCTTTTAAAAAGCTCCAAACGCGGGGAGCACTAGTTCTGATTATGCATTTCAACTTGTTCTACACAGCTGCGCAGTAAACAACAAAAAATTAGCGAAAACAAAGCTAGAATCATCACTTTTCTGCATTGGCGGAACTAAGGGAAAAATCTGGGGGGGGGGGCTAAATTTGTTTTGAGTTTTTCTTTTTTACAGTCAAAACACAGAAAATCTACTATGTTCGCTTTGTTAGCCTATCAGACAGCTGATTCAACACATCTATAGACGACTTGAATATTAAAAATGATGTTCTTCGACGTTCAGACCTCATGATATAAAAAAATCTAGAAATATCTTAGAATTCTCGAAAATAACAAAGCAAAAAAGGCTGTTGTTGCTTAGAAATCCTTCCGAAAAAATTCCAACTTTTCTCTCATAATTAATGGTTAGTTATCTCTTCTTGAAATCTAAGTGTTTGCTGAATTTACTGGCATTTCGAAATTTTCGAAAAAAAGACAAAATTCTAGAACACTTTCCCAGATAAATTTAGGATTGCCAATCCGGAGAAAGCGAGTTCGATTCTCAGTCCAGTCTAGGATGTTTTCAGGTGGGAAACATTCTCGACTCCCTCGGGATAGTGTATCCTTTGTACTTACCACACAAGATACATACTCATGCATTGCCGGGCATAGAAAGCTTTCAAATAATAACTGAGGAAATGCTAATACTAGAAAGAAGTTAAAAAGTAGGTCAAGACCTAGTTGGAATGTAGAGCCATGGAAGAAGAAGAACAAGATGATTTTCGAAAGTATTATTTTTATAAACCTTTAATAAACACTATTCATATTTAAGAAATAAAGAGATTGCACGCCCGGATTAGTAAATATTACTAACGACACTCTAGAACTGCTGAGAAAATCCATTAAAAATTTACAATTTTTTAGAAATTATTCGGTGACCTAAACATGATGTGACTCTATGAACCTTAAATATTTTTTTCCGAGATTTAGTGGAAAATATATATAGCTCTTTTAGTGGAATGTATTCAACCGAAGTCGAGTCAAGTACAAGACACTGAAGACGACCACACAGTTGTGGTCGAAATACGTATCTGCAAAGATAACGAAAATTAACTGGTGGAATTAAATGGACAGTACTTAATTCGTCTTAGACGGTATTATAATTTAAAGAACTGTTCGGTAGGAGGAAATAAAATAAACTACTGATTGCTTTGACGTCTCCAAATGAACTAACTCATCTCATTTTTATTCTCGTCGTTCTAGCTTCTACACATACGTATGGTATTATATTTCTACCGTTTAACGGGTTTCGCCCGATAATCGACTGAGCTTTCGCCCACACACTAAATCTATATACTTCAGCTCTTCCCATTTAGAAAGATTCTTATAACTGTATTTTAGTAAATTTCAAAATTATTTTTAATTCAAGGGTACATTATTAAAATTATAATTAATTCGAACGTGATCAATTTCACATTATTTTAACTTGAGTATACAAAATTATCATCTATCTTTCTCGTCCTTTTCAACCTTTTCGATCGCCTGATCGGTGAGCCTACAGGCATTTCATTACCCTCCACAGCGTATTTACGCTTCTTTCCTCTTTTCAATTCTGCTTCCGTAAATCCATGAAATTCGTCACAACTGGGACTTCTCGCTTGCTGCGGCTGTTGCCTGCTCCATTGTATTATTGGACCGTCGAGAGGGTTTCGTTCCTTACTCAAACGTAGTTGATTTCGATGGGCCATGGTTAACGCGTTTCCAATTAGAATCTGAAATAAGTTAAGAGAGCGCCTTTTAATAAAGCTTGCTTTAAGCCATTTAGCCGTATGGTGTGGGTTATGGTTTTTATACCATAACTCATCTCCTTCTGTCAGATTCTCAAAAGGATCTAATACATTTCTGTACCTGTACCTGTCACCTTTTACCAGAATTTCATCATGCATGGGAAATGGTTGTTGTTGCATATCATTTTGTTTGCCCTGAATAACATCGGAGCATAAAAAGTTTTTGTACTGCATTTTAGGGTTTATTAAATCTAAGATTATCTTTGGTTTATATTTAAAGATCATTTGTGTAGGGCAATTACCCTCCATCGTCAAACTATTGTTCCTATAGTTAATTAGGAATAAGTGTAGTTGGTCTTCCAAATCCAAGTGTGAAAAATCAGGATCTAATAAGAATTTTTTTAGTACGTCTTTGACCGTTCGCACCAACCTCTCTGCTTGCCCATTGCTGGTAGGGTTATATGGTGGGCTCTTGAGGACATTTATTCCTTGCCGTTTTAAAAACATTTGAAATGCAAAAGAATTGAAGGGAGGGCCGCCATCGGAAACTAGCACGTCTGGTAAACCAAATCTGGAGAAGAAGCCCACAAGTTTCTTTAACACCTTCTTACAATCTGTACCATTTTTCATCCAATCCACTTCTATCCATTTGGAATAGCTATCAACTGTCAATAAGAAGGTGTGATGAGCAAAATGAAAAAAATCAATATGAATTCTACTGAAGGGACGTGTTGTTGGTATCCATTTAGATTCAGTTTTAACCTTTGGAACTATAGCCATACTATTGCACGTATCACAGCAAGTAACAAATCTTTCAATGTCCGCATTGATACCAAACCAATAAACGCTGGTTCTGGCTAACCGTTTCATTTTAACGATACCCGAGTGATTAGCGTGCAAAAGTTTTAAAATCTGTTTTCTCATCGTCTGTGGTACAACTACTCTGTTTTGATATAGAAGACATTTATCTACTAATTCCAAATCTTGTTGATTAGCGAATACATTGATATATCTTTTATCTACTTTTGTTGGCCATCCTTTTTGCATGAAGAAAATGACTGATTGTAAAAATTCATCCCTTGAAGTTTCTTCAGCAATCATGTTAAAATCCATAGGACATTCGTCACTAAAATTAATGCTACCGATTAATTCCTTATCAAACTCATCTGGGACTGAAACATTTAACGGGAAGCGGGAACAAAAGTCAGCATTCCCCATTCGTTCCGATGGCCTATAACTTATTTCAAATTCGTATATTGACATTTCAAGCACAAATCTCTGTAATCGAGTAGCATAAATAGAGTTCTTTCCCTCTTTTCCAAATATTCCTACCAATGGCTTATGATCTGTGTAGATAAAAAAAAATTTGCCAAATAGAAATTTGTGAAATTTTTTCACCGTGCATACTAAAGCCAATGCTTCCAAATGAAGAATTGGGTAATTCTTCTGGGCAGCGTTTAAGGAAAATGATGCGAAATATATAGGTTTTTCTTCTTCTTCTATAATATGAGCCATCACTCCTCCAAGGCCATAGCCCGAAGCATCAGAGACAATAACAATAGGCTTATTCGGGTCATAAAATTCCAGAAAATTAGTATTTATCAACGATTTTTTACTTTCTTCAAATGCCGTATTGCATCTTTCGTCCCAAATAAATTTACTGCCAGTTTTGAGCAAATTATACAAATAATATAGTTTAGATGACAGTCGGGGTATAAATTTATGGTAATAATTAATTAAACCCAGAAATGATTTGAGTTCCGTAGTATTTTTAGGTGCTTTGGCTTCCTCTATAGTAGTAATTTTGTCTGGACATGGTTTTAATCCATGTTCACTTATAACGTGTCCTAAATGTATTAAATTATTTACAAAAACTTACATTTGTCCCAATTGACTTTAATATTAGCCTTTGCCAATCTGTCAAGTACCACCATTAGCTTTGCTTTACAATCATCAAGATCCTTTCCTGCGATTAAAACATCGTCCAAATACACCGAAACATTTTCTATTCCATTTAGAACCTGATCCATGACTTGTTGGAAAATTGCCGCACTTGAAGACGCGCCTTGCGGCAATCTATTATAGATATAGAGTCCTTTAATGGTATTAATCACCATAAATTGCCTAGACTTGTCAGATAATAACAACTGTGTGTATGCTCCTTCGAGGTCCAAGGAGCAAAATACTTTGCAATTAGCCAAACCCGCAAAAACATCTTGTGCTGTTGGTAATGGGTAACTATTCGGGATAATGCATTTATTCACCGAAACTTTACAATCGATGACTAATCTAATTTCGTTATTTTTTCATCACTACGATAACTGGCGATGCCCATTCACTCGTCTTGATCGGGGTTATGACCTTTTCCCTCTCCAATTTGTCTAAATAAGCCAGAACTTTATCCTTCAACCGGTACGGGACGTTATACGCTTTTTTAAAGATCGGATCTTGACATTTTATTACTAAATCGGCTTCAAAACCTTTGATTGGAGAAGAGAAATTTTCACAAAAACGCTTTTATATTTATGTCTAAGTTGTTCAATTATTTCTTCTTGTGTAGTTAACGTAGTGCTCGTTATATTATTGATGAAAAATTGTCGCCATTTCGGGAAAAAAGCATCCAACCATGGTCTTCCAAAAAGTGGAATGAAATAGTTGTCACAATTAAGTACTAACAGTTTCATTTTCTTGGAAATTCCCTTTAAACACACCGTAACATCTACTTCTCCTTCAGTAACAAGTTGTGAACCATTCACAACAATCAACTGTTTTTTGCTTTTTGATAGCTTATTCTGGAAATAGTCATAATATTGGTTTTTGCCCATCACGGTCACAGACGATCCACAATCTACCTCCATATTGAACGGCACATTATTAATCTTTACATTTAATAAACAAGGATCGCTAATTCTTCCAATAGAAGCCACATGCATAAATTCAATCAAAAATTCTCACCTCTACTTCACTCTCGCTGTCCGACTCAGTGCGCATTCTGTTGACCAATTCACTCAAATATAGTTCCGGATTGTCGCCTGATTCATTTGAATTCATCTTGTTTACCGCATCCCTCTTCATGTTTTTCAATTTAAAGCATTTGCGCTTAATATGACCCTTTACTTTGCAGAAATCACACACCATTTGAGAATAATCAGGACTTTTCCATCGTCGAGGACCTTCGTCATTCATCTGCATTCCATCGTTCCATCGCCTATTGTCCGATTGCCTGCTTTGTCCATTGTTTGTGCGCCATTGCCTGTTGCGCCATTGATCCTTTTTATACGGTGAATAACCTAATCTGCTTTTAACTGAGCCACGTTCAACCCGGCCTTCATTTTGTAGCGATCTAGATGCTAATTCCATTGTAGCTGCTAGTCTTTGCAATCTTGTTCCAGATCCCCCGTTAGCTTTAAGTGCAGCTATTTGATCGAGCCCACTATTAAAATCCATATTTATGGCATTATTTCTTGCAATCTCCCAGGTAGCTATTAATTTCTCAGCGCTCTCCAAGCTAAGTTTCTCTTCATTGAGAAGTCTCTGCTGGAGTGCCTTGTCACGAATCCCAGCGACTATACGATCTCTAACGGCCATTTCTTTAAAGTTCTCGAAGTTGCAAAATTCAGCCTGAAGTTTGACTGATAATACGGTTTAATACATTTTACTAAACGAGCTTAATATATTTTTCTGAAAATCGGATAGACAGCCCCCACAGAAAAGCATTGGCGTAACTACAGGGGGGCTAGGGGGGCTTTAGCCCCACCTAGGATTAAATCAGCCTCCCCTAGAATTTTTGCTACTTTGCATATAGGCATTTCACATATCTTCTATAAGTCGAGTCAAGTACAAGACACTGAAGACGACCACACAGTTGTGGTCGAAATACGTATCTGCAAAGATAACGAAAATTAACTGGTGGAATTAAATGGACAGTACTTAATTCGTCTTAGACGGTTTATCCGATTTTGTTTTTTTCGCACTTGTATACAAGTTTGATAAATATGTTATCATGGCTTATGATTCGAAACACTTTTTGCCTTTCTTTTATCGTTGTTTGTTATCTATTGAGAGCGATTAGTGCAAACCCTGACGATAACGAATTATGGACATCTAAAAATAGATTGTGTTGATTCTGTACAGCAGAGTACCACAGTAGATCACTGCACAATGGCGGTTAAGAACGCAGAGGGCCTTCCAAATAAATATATGAATAAAAAAAACGCTCATAAAACCGGATCATCTACGGACATGAAACTTGAACAATGCTAGAGGAAGACCTGCAGGCACTCGCAGTATTTGAGAGACGGGTGCTTAGGATCATCTTTGGCGGTGTGCAAGAAGACGCCCAAAAAACATTGGAGACGGGTAAAGCGTTTAAAATTATACAGCCAAAGACGAGGCCAAACATAATCTCCTTCAGCTAAAAACTAACTTTTATGCGACTTGAGTTGTTTGTTGGTCGGTATTGGTGTCGAAGGATGAACCACGAGTTCGCCCAACTCTACGGTGAACCAAAAGGTAGCTAAAGTTAGAGTGTACGATGGGCAGGGCATATTGCAAGAATGCCGAACAGCAACCCTGTAAAGATGATGTTCGTTTCCGACCCGGCAGGTACAATAAAGCGGGGAGTGCAGCGAGCTAGGTGGGCGGACCAGGTTCAAAACGATTTTTTTAAATCCACAAAGCACCATCACCGCTAAGGGGAATAAAATAGGGTTTTTTTTAATTGTAATTGTGATATTTCGGACACAGTGGATTTTCATACTAAAAATTTTGTTTCGTGTTACATTTATTCAAAGTTTCAATTAGTTTTATTTGTATTGCCAATTTTATAAAACTAGCCGTCGCACATTTTGGTGAGGCCGTACGTGGTGTAAAAAGCTGAGTACTTTCTACTCATCGTTTCGATCAGTTAGTTACAGTTTACATTTCAGTGCGCTATTCTATAATTTCTGTAGGTTATAAATAACGGAAAATATGAATATTTTATAAGACTGACATCTCATGTATCTATATGCCTAAGTGTGCATGTTTAGTTTAAGTAATAAATATTGAAAAATGTGTAATTTACGATTGTAGATACCTATGATATAAAGATTAAAATAATATATTTTACTCCTTTTCATCGCTCGCTCAATCGCCAAGCAATCACATTTGTTAGATCCAGCTAAAATACCTGATTCTGTCGCTTACCATTACTTATTAAACCAATTCATGAAGCGTAGCATGAAGTGCTTTAAATTTCATTCAATGTACGTTGTACGTTTCATGTTATTGACATTTCGAAACAGGTACGATAACACATTCGCAAGAGTAGTAAAAAGCATACATCTTTGCAGTACAACTATTTTACAATTCTTACCTAACTATTCTAATTTCTAGTTCTACAAGATCACATATTTTTCAGTAAAAACAATTAAAAAAATTCGTTTGACTTCACGAACGAATTGCATGTGGAGAATTGGATTACTTATTGCTCTGATATTCGAGATAAGGGTCTATTTCTTCATCAGCGATTTCACCTTTTTAACGTATCTATTGATAAAAGGTGTACTGGATTTCTTGCTCGCCGAAGTGGTGTCGCTAGCAGAGGCGAATGAATTCAGTGACGAGTTCGTCGATAATACATCATCTTCGGGTGGTAGTTTGTCTTCGTTGTCATGTTCTTTGCGTGGAGTGCTGTCCACAGTAATGGTCTCGTTTTCACAGGGTTGTTCGCCGCACGATTCCGGAGATGCTGTCTCGATACGAGGATCGACACATTCCGGATGCTCAGTGACGGCCGGTTCTACGAATCGACGATTAAAGCAAATATTGCCCATCATGTTAACCGGAGACTGCGGTTCAACAGTAGCTTCCTCGGAAGCGAGGTTTTCCATGCTTTGAGTGTTCTCGAGAAAGTCTGTCAGGTTGCGATCGTCATCGAATAAGTCATCCATACTACGAGATCTGCGGTTTTTAGCTTTAATGGACTCTTCGGTTGGTTTGACCGGTTCAGCCACCGTGTCAGATGGTTTCGAAGTAGGGGTTTTCGAATCAGTATAGTCTTGTCCTTCAGTAGGCAGATTTTTGTCCTCTCGCAGCAATCCTTCGTAGCTATGGCAGCGGTTTTCGATCTTAGGTGGTAATGGAGGTCGCTGCGAGGCTGCATTTAATCCCGCTGCCGAGCTTCTTCGCATTTCGGAGGCACGGATATTCCTTGCCATATCGCCTCCAAGCGCTGTTAGTTTAGCATTCGGGAAGCGTGAAGAACGTCCAGTTGTGGCGTAATTTCCAGTGCCACCTAGTAGCTGACGAGCCGGGCTGCAGGATTTGCGGTATCGGTTCGCCAGGCTGGAGTAGTAGCGAGGGTGATTAAGCGAAGAATTTGATCCACTGCTCGGCTGCTGGGAGTGCGCGTGGCTAGTGGAGCCCACTGAAGGAGTATCTAGTCATTCGTAGTTACGATTTTCTTTGTCACTGCTCTTACCAGAGTCATTGCTGTGCATTCGCTGGTAGATAGTTGGCGTTGTAGGCGTTGAATCACCAGCTGGTCGGTTCAGTAGATTACGGAAGTGGTCCGTCGAACTGCAACGTGTGTTGGTTTCGGCGCGCATGAACCTGTTGCAAAGACATAAAAAGAAATGTATATTATCTTCAATTTTTTCAGACTACTGTAAACATTATCCTAATTTCCTGTTTTAATTACAATAATTCAAATAAATTTGCATTCATGAGAATCATCTTTACTGCAGAATATGATGGTAATGCGTGATGACAAACATTTTGTAGAACGCATATGAATTTAATTAAATGATAAACATATAAATTCACAGTAGGTAGAAATTTTAAATAATAAACCATTGAAAAATTTATTCATTTTAAAACTGGAGAGATGTCAATAGAAGATTATGATACACATCATATAGAACAGTTTTCAGCTATACCTTGTTTCGAAAACAATCCAGATCAAAGTCAGGTAAAATGAAAACACAACTTCGACAAAACTAGAATGAGAGATCTTAAACTAAGTGGGCCGAAAATTGGTAATCAAAGGACACTCGCCTTTCAGAGATGCCAGTCGCCACTCATGGTGGAACTCATCACGCTTACTGCAGGGCTCATCGTTGATCCAACGGTGGGTGTCCCACTAGTTTCAACTTTCATTATGCATAGCATACCATCTACCGTAATACAGTTATCCAGAACTGTGACACACTTAACACAAACACATAGAGATGAGATCAGCTGAATAGATTTTTTGCGAGAGCTGACGGCAGTACTAGTGATGAGTAGTTTGTTAGCGCTAGTGTGAACTGGTAGTGGTAGCAATATTTGGTAGTAAAAAACACACATTCACACAAACAGTGGACAGTTCTAACGCTTGTCTTGATCATCATGAGATCTTGCTCTCTTGAATATGCTTTTGATTCGGAGAAAATAAGTTAATACAAATTTTCTAATGGCACGATCTTTGCGACGACGCGCTAGAGCGACCGTTACGGTTAAGGGTATTCCGTATGTACCTGCGGGCGAGGAAGAGAAATGCGAAGAAACAATTCAAAAGAACTGATAGTGTTCTTAAAGGCTTAGGAAGAAGGGAACGTCACACTAGAATAATAGTAACTCACAATCAAATGGAAATGTGAACACAAAATCAAAAAAATAGAAATCAATAAAAAGTGCTATTTATCAGCGTGTGCTGTACAAAAACCAAAATTTGACGCATGCAGAAATAATCTACGAGAAGAGAGGAAGACCAATTCAAACGAAAGATGGATTAGCTATAACACCAACAAAAGGGATGAATAAAATTGGGTGTAACCAATAGCGAACCGATAGTATTTGCTTCGTCTTACCTTTCCAGTTTGTCCACGCATGCATCTTGGTAGTCATGGATCCACCTAACTCCATTGAAGTGGCACACGCCTCGCATATCCTCCGGTAAGCGTTCCGGTTCTGGCCACTGGAAGTTGTCGATAATTGGGATGATGTTGCATTCAGAATTAAGGGCTGCCACGATTTCCTGTGTGAAGTTAAAAAGAGCAGATAGTTGAACATTTGTCAATGTTATTGACCCACTAGAACTAGAAAAACTTTCTACTATTAGGACTAAATAAACTATTTACTTTAGTGGTTCATGTTACTAAAAAGCGCATATGCTCAAACGAGCAAACGAGAAGAAACGTCAATTAACTTTCATGATTTTTGCCGAGATTTATGTAAAAGTGAAGTTTCGGTTACTGAGATACGGAATAACGTTTTTTCAAAGAATTACTAACTTTTTGCCGAAGTTCTGTTCTGAAATTAGCTGAGCTACAGCGGTGCCCGATTTTGCCGAGCTTGCAAAAGAAAAACTTAATGCGTATAAAGGAATGGCTGTTATTAGGCTTTTACAAAACGGAAGACTATGGTGGGCTAGATACGTTGTGTGTATCACTTAAGAGCGTCAAGTGAAGATAATATTCAGAATAGGCCGTAGATTTCGTGGTAAGCCCGTACATTCGAGAGAATTTCCAATCCGAATGATCCCCTCAACGGGACCGGAAATCGAATCCGTCACAATTCTAGCTTCGTAATACGATGCCTTTACCGATTTGATTATACTTCTAGAGTTTTCTAAAAGCCGTTATCATATAACATGAATAAAAAGGAAATCCGTCTAACTTACCCTATGCACCCAATCCTTGCCTTCGACATCGTCTACGCACCGTTCCAGGGCATCTTGAGTCAGTACCAGCAAGAAATGTTTCGCATGGCGAATGCTTTGCAGCAGATTGTTATCGAACTTTCCGGCCTCGAGGCGTTCCACGTCGATGAACACCGAGAATCCCCTCAGCTCAAGGTGGACCTTCAGCAAGCTGGCCAGCTGTGACCCGTTGCTACGCCGATAGCTGACGAACACGTCCAAACTCTTTTCGGCGCTCTTCTCCAGCGATAGCGAAGAGGTCTCGTTGTTCTTGATGGCGTTCAAAATGCGCGACCGGTGGATGGAGTTTGTGATGCCGCATTCGCCTATTAGTTGATCGTCGTCTAAATTACGAATGGAATCGATGTCAACTCCTGCGTTCAGCA
Source organism: Armigeres subalbatus (assembly GCF_024139115.2). Taxonomy (NCBI): domain Eukaryota; kingdom Metazoa; phylum Arthropoda; class Insecta; order Diptera; family Culicidae; genus Armigeres; species Armigeres subalbatus. The sequence continues at coordinate 143,676,450 of NC_085140.1, forward strand.
TCGAGTACGTGTAGATTGTGTATTCGGAAGCAATTTTGTACAAAAATGTGTGCAGATTGTCAGGATCTCGTGAACTGTAGTCTGCCATTCTTTTTAGATTCTGCAGTTCGCGTTCGAAACGCTTGCGTCGAATTCCGTTTGTCATGCCTATGTCCTCGCGGAGGTTCTCATCGTTCAATTGCAGCAATAGATCACCGTCGACTTTCGAGTCGAAGAAATTGTGCTCGTATTCTGAAAACCCGATCTGTTTAACCCATTCTCGCACGTCTTCGGTGGACCACAGGGGCACCTGTTGGGACAGCTTGTGAGGAACTTCTTCGCCGATTAGTCGCAGCGCTTGGGCTGCGAACTTTGATGCGATCGCGTTCGGTGAACTTGCTACTCGGATGAGTGGCTCGATTGCGCCGATCTCCTTGAAGATATTCGTATTACCTTGTTCCTTTTTGATTCCTGCCTCCATGCAGAAATGGAATGCTGCTAGGTTTCGTGCTTCTTCGCGCTTTGAGCTCAACACAGGAACCAACTTTTGCAACCAGTGCTTACTTTGGCCGTGCGCATGGGCCAAATTGGACTTTGCAAATTCGGACGGATTGTGAGATGTTACGAAAGGCTCCACAAGGTTTAGAGTACCCGATTTGATTACTTCAGCTTCAATTTCTTTATTCGCTACCAGAACCACAATGGCAAGACAGGCGTAGTATTTGATATTTTCGTCGTGGTGGAAAGCTAGTGGGAATAACCAAGAAGGTACTTTCCTATTGATCATCGCCTCTTGGTTTTCTGCCCCACCATAGAGAGATAAGTTTGCTAAGGCACCCGCGCAATGTCTCAACGTTTCAACGTCGTTTTTCCTACATTCGAATAGGACTGCATCCAGACCTCCTAGTCTAATTACATTAGAGCATGTGTCTTCACTGTGTTTGAATAGATGCTGCAGGATTCCCGTTCCAACTCGTGAATGATCCGTGCCACTATTCTTCGTGCAAACACAAGCAACATTTACCACCTTGTCGAGGCCGTTCTTAACCACATGTGAGCGATTTTCGGTAGTGAGACATTGTTCCAATAATTTTGCCGATGAAAATTGAACAGCTGAGTCGCTGTCAACGCAGTTCTTCATGAGCAAATCCAATCCTCCTGTTTTGCGCAATGTATCGCACAGGCTTGCTCCTAACTCATGGCCATGAGTTGGAACAGCCCAGGCTCGTTGTATGATTTCGTTCATTTCGTTTAAAAGGCTTGGTGCCTTCTGTATCTGTTCCTGTTGCTGCAGGTTCTTAACATAATCCGTTAAATGGTTCGAATACTTATGTATAACGTTTTCAATGTTCATGGGGTTGTTGGCGAGACATTCGAGATCCTCAAAGTTGGGAAAGTTTCCGTTGATTGTGCCATTCATCGTCGACGAATGAGAAGTCATCTGCGAAGTAGAAGTAACCATACTATGGGACGAGAAGTTGGATTGTGTAGCCGCAGAAATATGCTTCTCCTGGTTGAATACTCCTGAAGATGTTACTGTTTGTCGTTGTTGTGCCTGAGCAATGGCTTTCTTTTCCGAACTACAAATGAAACAGTGCAAAAATAATTATAAGCCAAAACGGAACACTGATAAAACACCAACCTGAAATGATCACTCGACACTTTCACACTGTGAGCTGCTATATTATTCGCTTCAGCTTGCTGGAAATCACCCATCTTCAGGGAACGTGCTTCCTAGAAAGATAAGCACATGGCAAATATTAGTTTTGTCGCACGTTGCTTGGGGTGTAGGGGTTTCTGTTCTGTGACGAGTTAAATCCAGCAAAAAATGGCAATATTACTATTTATGATGAAATTTTACTGTTATCCACCATTGCGTGTGCTGTACGTCAAGTAGTTGGTGCACGAATGTGATTACAAGACGGGGTGTAGTGTTTGTCAAGACTACTTAGTAGATAGCGTAGTAAATAAGGTAACCTGAGCGTTCGTTTGCATACAGCATTTGCGTTCGCTGCTGCCATCGGCTTATCAATAAACATGAGCTTTAGAGTCGAGTGAAAGTTAGTTACGCCGGTTGAGTCGACTCATCAAATTCTTAGGTTTTTGACGGTATCATTATTCTTCGTCATACTGGAAATCCCCGTTTCTCACATGTTGCGTTATTTGCATAGGACTTTATATAAATATCACTTCTTGTTGAAGTTTATTTTTCAATAAGCGCAGTGAAATATGGAGAAGGTCTATACTGCCCATAGAAGCATAATTGTCTCATTTTTGCTTGAATTCCTGTACTTATCATAAAGTTATGCCTTTGTGGGCAGCATAAAGACTAATGACTGAAAGGTTAAGTTTGGGTATATTGTACATGAATATGCTTTTATAAAATCACGAACATGCATTACCTCATCTTGTGCAGCAAAACGATTGCACTGCACATGTGCCGCACAAGCCGCTATACGCCAATTTTCGAGAGCTAAGCAAGAACACCTCAAAGGAATCGCGCCATTTCCACATGGAAGGCGTTATGATATTGGGGTGCTGCAATATATTTGCAACCTTTTGTTTTAATTTTATTTTATATTGAAATTTGAAGTAATACACATTACATTTATATTTATTTTCTATCTGAAAAAATATTTTTTATCTGGGATTTTTTGCCAAATAACGTAATTTCAATAGGTTTTATCATCGATAATCGATATTGTAGTCGATACTAAAGCACGAGTCACTCAATATCTAGATGCACTTTTTTATTTTCTTACGGCACTTCTAGTGACCCGTTCGATTGTTTTCACAGCAAAATGTTTCAAAATGCCCACAATGTGATAACCAATTTATTACTATCGGTTAAGATTTGAAAGACTTTTGACAAATTTGGCCGATACAAATATTTCAAAATTATTTTGTCTCCCCCCTCAGATTTTTTTGCCAAAACATAATATTTTGAGGGGCAAACAAAATAAAATTCGGATAATTTTGAGGATTTTAAAAAAATTAATAATCATGATAATTAAACGATTCATGCTTTATACGTGGTGCCGCAACGTCATACTCATGTAAACTTGACATGTTTTCTGAGTACAAACAAATGGGTACGATGAAAAGCTTTTCCAACGTCAACGTCAGCGAAAAGCAACGTCCATTTGCTAGCAGAACGGTTCTCCTGAGCTTACGATTTGGTACGGATGAGTTTGGAAAAAAGTGTCTCTTTTGTAGGTTTTCGAGACTATGACGAAAAGACGAAAATTCCTGCCTTAACCCTACCACTAAAAAGAGCATAACGATGATGCACCGAAGTTAAAACAAAGAAAATAAACTCGAGCGAAAACTCTTCTAGATTCTGTTGAAAAAGTGCACTATATTCACCGACAAATTCGTATTACCGTCATGAGAATGTACCACGCGTACTTTATTTACCGGCTCCGAAAATGGTTGAGTGGTTCAAAGAGCTTCAGCTACAGAAGAAGGAAGAAGCTTGGAGTTTCTATTTATGGAATGATGGAGGAGTTGAACATAAAATTTATCCAACAAATACGTGAGGAATGCGAACAATATCAAGCTCAGGATATCCACGAGAATGAAACAAAACACTCCACTAAAACGGACAATAAGTGCAAGCGAGAAACATCTAAAATCTGTGTTCATCATGTGAAACGTGTTTGAACTGGAATGATCTCATATCAAGGGCAATTGCTGGGAGAGTGGAATACGACAGCGTACGATTAAGGGCGATGCTCATTTTTCTCGGACGATTTACAGTAGGTAACTATTGAAAACTGATTCATCAAACTTTTTCTAATGGGTAATATTGATGATATACAAACCACCAAAGGGGCCCTCCTTAGCCGTGCGGTAAGACGCGCGGCTACAAAGCAAGACCATGCTGAGGGTGGCTGGGTTCGATTCCCGGAGCCGGTCTAGACAATTTTCGGATTGGAAATTATCTCGACTTCCCTGGGCATAAAAGTATCATCGTGTTAGCCTCATGATATACGAATGCAAAAATGGTAACTTGGCTTAGAAACCTCGCAGTTAATAACTGTGGAAGTGCTTAATGAACACTAAGCTGCGAGGCGGCTCTGTCCCAGTGTGGGGATGTAATGCCAATAAGAAGAAGAAGATACAAACCACCTTATTTACCAAGAATGGAAATTTTCAAAGAGGTTAATTTCTATAAAAGGGTTATTGCATTCAATGAAACCTTTGCTCCTTTTGGTGTCTCTCGGAACGGTCAATTTTATGCTTTCCTGTGAAACGACATGATTTCAGGGCACAAAGCCATCCACATCACTAGTGTTTCCTAGAATTTCTTTGGTAGCGAAGCCTTTATCACTTTGTGGCTTGATAATTGGTCGGACCAGATCAAAACATGGGATTTGATGGTCTTACCAACGCTGCTCATCAACTAAACGGCGCTTGGAATCCTTTCGAGATATCTTGAACCGAGACATGCTTACATGTCAGCCGATTCCTTTCATGCTTCGGTTGAGCGCACACTGTAATATGCTTCTCGCAGATATTTTTACAATTTTCTCGATTTCGTTGACTGATCAACTTAAACGTCAAACGAAATCAAAAGGTATTCGATCAATCTCGGAAAGATTTCATTATTGCAAAGGTTTTACCACTGCTGCCAGAAACAAAACGTGATTACTAGACTAATTTGCCAGTAAATGAAACAAATGTATTATTTAAGTTCTTTATTGGATATCTCGTACTGAAGTATTGTTAGTAATTTGAATGAGCTGAAATACATATACACTAATAAAACAACGCCAAACCAAGCACATTATGTATAACGAATTCGAAAGATCAATCCAAAATGCGAGATTGTTTGGTCACAAAATAGAGGGGGTTCGTCGCTTATAAATTTTCCGCTTGCGTTGAAGTCACTTGCATGTTTTATGTTCCTTTATCGTCGGAAATCAGCTCGGTGGCATCCCTATCTCACACAATAGGTTTGTTTTGCAGATAAGATTGCGCGACCGTATCCCACTGACATTTATGTATCCTAATGAGAATCAAATGTGATGTTTGTCAACTAAACACATACTATAATCAATTTTACACTGATATGTTGGCTACAACAACATGGCGTCATGCCACCAGGCTGTCGGAAATAAGTAGGATAAAGAAAAGCATGATTTTTATACATTTTCGTCATATTTGGTGATTAAAATCTCAATTCGTAGCGATTCGATTTGGCTAAAATTTCATTAGGCACCTTTTTTTCAATTTGTTTAGGTAGGTGATTTCCAATTTTATATCGTTTTGACTCAAACTCCAAACATACTCATATTCCGTACACTCGATACATGGAGAAGATTTATCTTAAATATTCCAATATTATTGTATGAATATGAATAAACGTATTAGCATGGCAGGCGTACAGATTAAGGACATTAGAATTGTCCAACAGTGAGAAAACGTTGAAATTTTGCATTTTAGTGCAAGTGGTATTTGAGACAAAGTGTGGCAAAATAAAATCATTCATTATTGATGATTACATTCAATAAAATATGATTATCAAGCACTTATATGAAAGTTCTATTTTTGCGCTACCCGATGGAAACAATTGGTCTAAAAAATTATTTTAATTTATGTGCCATAAAGACCTCCGAAGTACAAAAATGTGCTTGTGTATGGAAATCGATTCTGTCTTTATACTTATTTCTTCATAAGTTATTTCGACAACCTGATATGTCTATAGCATTAGCATTAGCATTGGTATTGTTACGGTGTAATTCGTAGATTGGACACTAGTGATACTCATGTTTTACTTTTAAGATCCTTATCTAGAATGCTATCAGAAATCAAGAAGGGGAGTGGTCTTTGATTCCAGTCTTAAACGAAAATAACAAAAGCATGGGGATTACTACTCCTGGTCACGCTCATCTTCACCATAACTAGGGACAGGAAGGAAGTGTTGATGTGGTACTTACTTAACGAGAGACCACCGACTTAGCGACACACTCATAAATACCACGGAGTTGGGTAATGAGGAAGGTATTCGTTGGGTCAGGATTTGCTTGTAGCTGGAAATGTAACCGTGGTAGATTTTACCCCGTAACACACCACGCAAAGGTGTTTACCCACACGGTGTCTCTGTGGGGAAATGTTAATTTGAAAAAATCAGTAGGGGAAGAGGGCCCAAAACGCCCCCCCGAGGCAAAACGCCTTTTGTGGTTTCCCTCATATTTACCGTCATTAAGATGGCCGTAACAAAACTAGATCTAAAATTGTGTAGGATAGGCGAAAAAAGTATCAAAATAGTGTATGGTAAGGTCGGAAAAACCGAAAATTTCCACATTTTGAAGAAACATCTAACATTTTGGCGAGGCAAAACGCCCTAGTGGCACTAACCTACAATGTACTTGCGTCTCCACGCATTATCCATACCAGAATGCTGATTCGCCGCCGCGTGGTGCTTTGTTCCCTAGGAGCTGCCAGTTAAAAGGCGTTTTCTTCTTCTTCTTCTTCTTATTGGCATTACATCCCCACACTGGGACAGAGCCGCCTCGCAGCTTACTTTTCATTAAGCACTTCCACAGTTATTAACTGCAAGGTTTCTAAGCCAAGTTACCATTTTTGCATTTGTATATCATGAGGCTAACACGATGATACTTTTATGCCCAGGGAAGTCGAGACAATTTCCAATCCGAAAGTTGCCTAGACCGGCACCGGGAATCGAACCCAGCCACCCTCAGCATGGTCTTGCTTTGTAGCCGCGCGTCTTACCGCACGGCTAAGGAGGGCCCACAAAAGGCGTTTTGCCGCATGAGTTTTCCGGCAAGAGAATATCACCACTTTTTTGAAATGTGAATATTATCAATATGATTGAGATTTTTGACAATTTTTGAATGGCATCAACTAGCTATCTTGTTTAACTGTTGCATAATGTAAAAATACCCATGAATAGCGTTACAAATGAGACAAAAAAGCAGTGTATGCTTAGCTAGGGCATATTGCCCCTCCTTCCCCTATCTATGAAACACCCACCACGCGAAAGCATATGCTCTCCTCTTTCATGTCGTGGGTAAATTAAAATGTTCTATCGGGGGATCCAGAACAATTTTTATTTTTTTCAGTATTTTTAGTGCAATTTCCATAGAAATATCGAATAATAGCCGATTTAACACCCCTAAAAATGTATGGAAAAATGACCCCCGATAGAACATTTTAAAAATGCACTTACGTGAAAGAGGAAAACCTATACTTTCGCTTAGTGGGTGTTTTAGAGATACTGATTTTTTTTAAATAAGCCCTCTTGGACAAACACGCCGTGACCCAGCGTTACGGGTCTTTCGACCAAGATTTTTTTATGTACATAAAAAAATCTTGCTTTCGACAACCTGATATGTCTCTATCCCCATAAGTGTTTCTCAAGAGAACCCCAAGCGGCAGAATAGAAAGGGATATTAAACATGAACACAATCATATTACGAGCGTATGGAGAAACATGGTACATTTGTGCAAAGGTACATCAACTTCCTATGATTAATAAACTTATTGGACAAGTTCCAATTCATCTGACGGCTTGTATAATGTAAAATCGAACTACACGTTGGGAAGTACGTATTTTTAGTCAACTGCTTCTGACATTTTTTCCCTCATTTTTTCGGGAAGGCTTTCGAAAAGATTTTCTTGAGATGATGAAACAATGAAATGTTTAACTATCGAGGCGAAGTAAATATGGATAAGCGTGACTGCGTGACTCTCTAGCAGAAAGTTGTAATTCTATCGGCTTAGAAAAGCAACGGAAACGTCAAGACTGAGATAGCCATCGACGCCATTGTTATCCTTTGCTCATTTAGATTGAGGAATCCCTATAATAATCTTTAGAGTTTATATGGATTTCTACATACGTACTTGGAGATTTCAAGAAATAATTTAAAAATAGTTTTCACGTGTTTAAGGAATCTTTCAAACTAATATTCAAATTAGGGGTAACAGGAACTATTTCCAAAGGCGTGATGATCCCTTCCCAGACCAACAGCGAGTTGTGATGCCTGGCTAGGATGAAGTGGGGTTTGACAGTGGGTCTTGTTAAACTTCTATAAAAAGCGGCATGTATTCGCAAGCAGGTTTCACCAAAGAGGCTGTGTGCCGCTTAAAGCGCACATGCCCAAGTCCTGGTGTTAAGTGGGACACTAAACAGACCTGACACGACGGCTCTCCGACGATACAGGTGGTTTGCACAGGCCCAATAAACCGCAAGCACGACTTAATAATCGGCAATTAATAAAAAAAAGCTCTCAATATTCTAGAAAAACTTGTTAAATCTCCAGCCAGTATTTTAAAATTTCAAACATTCCACGTTATCGCTGTATTATTTTAAAACAAATATTTGAACTATGTATTTTAATAATATATAGGTTATTCGGATTCTAATTTATTGAAAGTTATTTATCTAACTTGAAGCTATTTTTATAATTGCGAGCGATAACACATTTCACCATACAAATTCTAGCGATAAAGTTAGCATAACAAGTATGCTGTAGGATGGAATTTGAAAGTTTGTCGTCTTGTAGTGTTTTCTGGAATATTGAAGTAAGTATCCATTTCACGACTAATGGCGAAAACCATTTCTCGCTTTTTTGGTATTGAGATTATTACATATCTTAAATCTATTATTAAAATTGAGCCTAAATTCAAAATTTCATGAATCATACATGGATTGAAAAATGTAAACACTCCTAACTTGATTTTTCTATGGACCGAGCTTTCAACCTGTGAGCTTACTGCCATAGAGTCAAGTTTCCAAAAACTTTTAAAATTGATATTAAAAATTAAACTTGTGGTCTATGACTGTAGAAAAAATATGTTGTTGCTCAGAAAAAGGTAATCTTTCGAAAGAATAAAAAAAATCAACTTGTTTTTCAAAATAAAAAAAAAACAATTATCCCCAGCAGAGCTTTAAATATTTTTTATGAAGCCCATCGGCCTTCTTTGTCACTTCACTTATAAACATATTCATATTCGGCTCTGCACAGTCAATTTTCGGAATGAATATGGATCAGTGAGTATTTATTTGAATTTCACAAATTCTCAAATTATCGTAAAACTGAACACATGTTCGATGATTTAAATAAATACAAGCATAGATCTAATCCTGACGTTCAATTGAGGGGCATTTTTAGCGGCAAATCTCAGTACAATCAAGGCTAATTATGTTTTTTTCACGCGGTTACCATATTCAGTGGTAATCAAATGAATGAATCTATAAAGAAGTAAACTGAGTAAGTCATTCTTTTTTTTTGAATAATCAAAACACGATTGTCAAAAGCCGGAACGAATATGCTTCATGAAAGTGAATATTTCATGCTCTGATCCCCAGTTCCAACTTAAGGTGCTCGCGTTTTCGGAAGCACACCACTCGATACGGAAGCAACGCACAACTGTCATTTTTATTTTTTCACGCATGCTGCTACGCAGCAAAGCTGAACCAACAAAAATGACAGTTGTCTGCCGCCTCCGTATCGAGTGGTGTGCCCCCAAAAACGCGAGCACTTTGAAACTTGGATTCTGTCAGGAGTGACCCTAAATTTGCATCAGCACCAACATAACTGTTGAGCGGTTCTCTATAGGTTCGAATGTCGGTTTATGTAATATTTTTCTATTTGCCTGAGATTTCGCACTTCATAACTAAAAACATAATTTGCGTCATTGGTTCGCCATTTTAACTCCAGAATAACTTTCGAGAAAGATTTAAGCAAAACACCTAGAAAGTTTTCAAACATTCAGTTTTTTTGCCTTTCTCGTACAACAAATTTGTACCGAAAGGCTATAGGACTACTCCAAAAAAAACTTTTGATAGAAGGCCCGGAGACCCATAGTGTTATATACCGATCGACTCAGTTCGACGAATCGAGGTGATGTCTGTATGTGCGTATTTATGTGTGTGTGTATGTGTGTGTGTATGTGTGTATGTGTACAAATTTTGTAGACATGCTTTTTGGAACTTCGCATTATCCGATTTACTCGCAACAAGTTGCATTCGGCGGGGAATGCGGTCCCATTTTTTGCTATTGAAAATTGACCCGATCGGACATTGCATTTCGGGATTATTGAAAAACCATTGGAAAAAAAACTCAAAATCGAAAAAAAAAATTTTTTCAGGAATGGTGGCAATGCATAGTAATTAATGCAAAAACATGCAAAATGATAGAAAATATGCGATCTATTCCCCTAAAGTGCTTTTTTGACCTTTCTTATGTGATTTTTTCAGTACTTTTTACGATGCACGAGAAAGGCATCATCGCCGCTAGGTGGATTAATCTGGGTTTTTTATGTAGGGGATTGGTTTACGTTTCCACAATATATATGTTTCGAATGCATCCTCAAGGTAAGCAAAATGAAGTAAGATTTGAGGTAAGCAATCAGATAACGGTGGAGCGTGCTTAGTTCTTCTGCTTTTGAGTCTTTTATTCGAATCATTTTGTTTATTCGGCTTTTGTTTCTAACCATGCCAGTGTGCAGCGCGATAATATGGAACCGATCACTGTTTTCATTTCATTCAACATGTTTAAATAATTAGGTTTATTTAAATATGTTTTTCCATTAAATCAAAGTTTTATATTGTGGTCATTAAAGAGCCAGCACTTAAGAGCACAATCCAGTTACTGAACCCAACCAGCGGAAATCAACTTTTATTACAGTTCTTTGTAAGAATCTTGCAAATCCTGTATAAAATCTGATACAATTCTGCCTTAAGACAATTAAGATTACAATATTTGTCACCAATATTTGTTAATTATAACATATCATCGTTTAAAACATAGCACATTTACATTGAATGTTTCTAAAAATGCGTATACATGTCTGCCGGATTTGTTGATTATAAATATACGTTCGAAAAAAGATTTATAGCAAGAGCAACACAAATAGAGCCGTTTTCGCCCGTACGTCTAAAAATAACTAACAATACAATAATAATAATAAATGTACGTTGACGGAGGTGAAAAGCGCTGAAGCACCACGGCCAGAATACAGCAGCACTACAGGTACACTGTCAAGGTCTCTTACCTTAACCCTTTCGATCGGTATTTCAAAAGTGGTGCGCACATTACTGGACGGTGTGGCCAGTGGGCTTTCTACGAGTGTGACACGTGGGCTGCTAACGGGACTACTGACGCTCAACGTTATGCCATTTTTGTGCTGCGTGGGACTACCGGCCGTGGGTGTTTGTGGGGGTGGTGGCGAGAGAGGGAATTCCACGATCGGACTCGGTGTTCTCGTGGGGACAAAGTCGGACTGCCCCGTCGACCGGAATATGCCCTTCCGGACAGGCCACGGAGCCTGACTGCACATGATATCTTGTCACTAAGCTGTGTTGTGTAATTGCGGTTACGTCTCTTCGCTACACTGTTCTCGGCGGTGTTCGCTAGAATTATTTTTCGCGAATTCAACACACGTCCAATTGTTTCGCACTGGACTAATGCGGTTTTACCCCGATGTAAACAATCACTTTTATTATGCACATGGTAATTAACATTCGTTTGCTAATATTACTTAATATGGGAAGCTCCACACGAAAGTACTGCGTCACTTCGCACAAACATTCGCTTCACGAGGAGGGGTATGACTGCGATCACGGCTAGTGTGTTGCGTGGCGTATGTTCTCGGAAGTGCAGAAATAATACAAGTGATTGAAATCTGGGCTTATGCCAAAGGGAAAACTCTACCGAACTACTGGCGATCGCACGCGGTTGCAAATTTGAACTGTGAACAGCGACGTGCGTGTCGTCTAATAGCCGCTGCCGCCGAATGTACATATTTTCATACCATTTGAAACGATCGCTATCCGAGTTACCTCTGCGTGGTGTGAGTTTCACGAGCGATCGTGAGAAATTTCACTTCGTGTGTTGCTCTTCTAGTTGTAAGACAAGGGTTTTGGGGCAGTTAGAAATTTGGGGGTATTTATTCAGTTCAGGGGTTTCCAAGTTGTGATAATAACCTCATCAGGACTAATCGTTTTTTACCGTTTTGAATTCAGGAAATTGAGAGACCGCAGCTGTATCTAGCATTGAAAAAAGTGATACACAATTGCTCATGTAGACTCATACGTTGACGACAAATAATTTAAATCAACATTGATTGAGCTGTGGCACACCTTATTAAACAGTTATTTCACATTAAATTTCAAACCAAATGTATTTTTTTTCTTGCCTCATTGAGTGAGTAGGTATTAACATCAAGTTTCGGATAAACAATTTGTGTTTCGTGAGTTTTTGAAAATGTGAACAGCATGTTTCTGATTTTCTGAATTGTCACAATTAAATAAACAAATTGTATTGTTATATGTGCATCACATCTATACAAAGATTGACTCGCAATAATATTTTTGAAAACCGTCGAGAACCATACATGTTCCGTTTAATCTGTTTCAGGAACTGCTGACATGAGATAAACCGGGTGATCACAAAACTATATCCATTGCTTAGTTGAGATGGTGTTTGCTCAAGAAATCATTCATATTTCCGAACATCTGGTTCTCTCACGTTTATTTCAGCTGCAAAACGACAAACAAGAGTAAATCTGTCTGATTCGAATTTGACATAACACAATCACTATGAAGACACAGATTTAGTTTCTATACTGGTCTTCAAGTTTGGAGCATTCCTCTATTAACTCATTCTTTACATTCTCGCATATTCACAGCCACAAATCAAAAGACCACTCGTGCCATTTGCGTCAGAATGTTCTGTTCGTGCGCAGGTTTTTATCAACCATCACAAAAGCAGCATTGGGCTGGCGGTTTTACCCGGCACCACCAAAATGATTTACTTTCCTTCCTGTGGCAGATTTTCTTCACTGTTCTATATACATGCAGCAATAGCTTACCAGAGGCATGTTGTGTTTTTCCCGCACAATAATAGGTGTGTGATGTTTTTCTTTTGCGTCGCTTATTACAAACAGGCAAGTCATAGTTCGAGAAAATTGTTTCTTGTGACTGGCGATTCAGTATCGTTACCTGTTAAACCGCGAGCGTGTGGACAGTAAAACCAGGACGAGAAGAAAACCAGCTGATACGCGATCCAAGCCGTTTGGGTGCCTGATTTTTTTTTCAGTTAGTAATTAGCATGAAGCACTATTAAGGTGAAGTTGAGTTGGTTTTTACTCGATTGGATTTGAATGTCTAGCTAGCCGCTGTTGACACTGAACTGTATCGTACCATCATCATTAGTCGCATCAAGCCCGCTACCGAATTGTGGCAACGAAATAAGGGAATCTATTTTTGCGATTCGGGGATTTGACTTCGCATGATTTATTTTATATGGTAATTGCATTCGCCTGCTGTTCACTAAGTGAATCTCAATCTACAGGATTTTCGGAAGACCTTGAGACATCAGTCATCACAAACTGACACCTGCATGGCACAGAGGTTTACGTCTGGTATTCCTTGCGAAGATTGTCTTGGATAATCTGTCACCCAATCTATTGAGTAGAAGTCAATCTATCACCTGGCCTATTAACACTGAGTAGTAAAATAAAATCACATGAAAAATAAAAAAATCCTCTGAAGAAATCTTTCAACACAAAGAATAGGGCAGAAACTTTAAACTAATATTAACATTTTATAAAAATCGCTTTAAAATAACTGTAGTTCAGCTACAGATGCATACAAACAAATAATTGAAATATAATTTGTATATAAAACAATTATCTTTAAATTAGTTGAAGTTGTACCTAATTAACCATGCATAAACATGTTTTTTTTATACAATTCGACATCAAAGAAATTTTGAAAAATAATAGCTAAAAATATGGATGAGCTTTGGTGTGCCTGAGAGTCAGTCAAGCATCCACCGCACGAAAAAAAAAAATCCGTCCATCGAAATTAACATTGACTAGAAACAGCTATATGCAATTTTGGATGACGTTCATTTAACTCCTGTGAAAAGCGTAATCAAGAAAACCGGCGAAGCAGAACAAAATATAGGTCAGCGTTTTTTTCTCTCTGTCACGTGGCTTACAGATAGGTTAGTCTGACAACATAATAAGATTCAAAGATAATCAAACAAATGAATAATTGAATCACACATTTGTACGTTGCTTGTTTATAACAGTATACAGATAACCTGTAAAAATAAATCAATGCCCCGAGTCGTCTTGGCCCTGGCTCTTGAAGTTAGATATCATTCGTCTGACTGTGTCGACTCAGTGCCACGATGATTCTGTTCCCAGGTAACCAATAAGCATTAAAGTAAGCACTATAGTAGCATTATACTGGCATTGCATATGCTCCATGCTGTATATAAGCATTTCGAAAACCTGGCTGTTCTAAATAAGCATTCTCAAAGCAATCATGAGATGCATAGTCTTAAAATAGCATTTGGAATGCACAATGTTGTTTTTCGTTAAGTGCAATGGAACAGCTACATTAGTGCCACTTTAAGGCCTTTAGTGTTCATACGTCAAACGTTTTCCAATATGGAACCATATAGCGGGGACTATTTGTCCAATGAACTTACATTTGAAAATAGAAATCGGTACGTGCAGAATGTTTTTTCTATTCCGACCATTGACAGGAGTACTTGTCATTAACCTAACCCTATCACTAATTACATAGTTTAGCTACATTTTATTATTCCATTGCACTATTTTCGATGGATGCATTAAAGCAGCACTACTGTAGCTGTTTCATTGCAACTGGGTATGACGTTTGTGACGGTTGCATTCTGAGATGAGTTAGATTTAGTTTCAATGTTCCTGAAGGAGATTTTGTTTATGTTGGGCAAAATTATTCCCACTACCATCTCTCTCTTATGGGCCAGCTGGTAAGGGCGATGACAACTACAGCGTCGGGTGGCAAGAGCGCGAGTTCAAATCCCGCTCGAAGAAAGTAAAAAATTATGTTCCATTTCAAATATGAAAATACAATAACGATATAATATGAAAAAAAAAACTATGTAAAAAAAAAGAATTAGAAAAAAATGCCATTAAAAAAACTTTTTTTCTTGTTTTAAAAATTAAGCATTTATTCAGCATTGCGGATGCTGAATAAATGCTATTCAGCAAAACTTCTATTTTATCGATAAAGTAGGATTGAGCAGCCATATATTGGGCCAAAACCTGCATTAAAATAGCATTAAAAGCGACTACAGGGCTTATTGGCATTTAATGTTTTGCAATAAAGGCGCATATAATGCCACTTAAATGCTTTATATAATGCTTACTGGTTACCTGGGCTGTCTTGATTAAAATCAGGTTTAGTTAACACTGGGGCAAGAGTATCGGTGAAGTTATAGTACTGTTTTAATTCATGTTACAAACATGACTCATATTCCGAACATTCGTGATCATTTATGATCTCAATCATTCACACAAAACCATTTTAAATTATAGTTGTGTTATTAACGATGTTGTGTGTGTTAAACAAGACCAAGCTGAAGGTGGCTGGGTTCAATTCCCGGTACGGTCCAGGAAAATTTCGGGTTGGAAATGGTTTCGACTTCCTTGAGCATGAAAGTATCATCATGTTAGCCACATGATATGCGAATGAAAAAATGGCAACTTGAATTAGAAACCTCGCAGTTATTAACTGTGGAAGTGGTTAATGCACACAAAGCTTCAAGGCGGGATGTAATGCCAACGAAGAAGAAGAGGACAAAAGATCGCAGATTAATTTCGACTGTTGGTACACGGGTCGATCAAAGGACCTATTTTTTCAATTGTTTTAGATCTGATATCTCTTTCATTCCACCCGTCGTCGGTAGACAAAGAAAGAAAACTGCTTAACGATTGAAGTTCAATGGAAAAGCTAATTCTAGGTTAAATGAGTAAAACTGAAATTTAGATGAACATAGCGTTAGGTAAAATAATTTTTAATTCAGGTACTTTTCTTAGGCCGTTACAAATATTTTATTAACTTATTGTCCTACTGGTCCCCGAAAGGTCAAGGGGGGGGGGTATATTAAAAAATAAATATTAAAATGAAAATAATAAAAAAAAAACTCCTCAGATTTGTTTAGGAATGTTTCGAAAATCCTCAAAATTATCCTAATTTTATTTTGTTGCCCCCTCAAAATATTATTTTTTGGCAAAATAAATCCGAGGGGGGGGGGAGACAAAATAGATTTTAAATATTTGTATCGGCCTTATATGGGATGAGATAAAATTGAAACTACTTTCGACCCCTGCAACTAAAAATTGGTTTCTCCAACCAAGAATGGTCTAATTCAAGCCGAAGCCAAAAATTGCCGTCCTAGTGCCCACCTCTCTTTTAATGGACACAAATCTTCAGTAATAGGTGATCTTTTTGCATGCATGCTGCAACGCAGCATAGATTAAATATTGGTTTTCGTGGAAATAGGTTCGACATTGGATTCAAACGGGTTTCACCTTAAGGTTGATATATAATTAGACCCATGGTGCTTTTGAAAACCCAGATTAATCCACATAGCGGTGACGATTCCTTTCGCGATTCAATCCCTTTGGTTTTGCCTTAGTGTGATACACAACATAAATAATTGCCTACATTACGGCTCTTGCAAACGCTGTAAGGCAAATCAACCAACCAACCGTATATGGTTCAACACACCATTTTCTTCATAACTTTTGAACGCAATGACCGATCGTGATTATATTCAATAGTGATCAACTAGGGTTTGTCCCTCGTCGAATGCAACTTGTTGCGAGAAAATCGGTTAAGAATTACTGTATGAAAAAGTGACTAATGTTTTTCGGTTTTCGTGTGCACACACACACACGCATACGCACACACATACACACGGACAGACAGACATTTGTTCAGCTCGACGAGCTGAGTCGATTGGTATATAAAATCATGGGTCTCCAAGACTTTTATAAAAAGTTCGATTTTGGAGTGAAATGATAGCCTTTCGGTACAACTTTGTTGTACGAGAAAGGCAAAAATGTAAAATATTCATATTTTCTTAATCACTGATGTTTCGATTTAGGGATGGAATCGAGCCCTGAAGAATATCTGAATCTATGACAAAACTCGAAGGACGAAAGATCGAAAGAAAAAATGTCGAAGGATAAAATGTTGAAGGACAGAAGGTCGAAGAGACAAAATGACGAATGGAAAAAAAAGGTTAAAAGGATAAAAGGTCGAAGAGACAAAAGGTCGAAATTTAAAAAAAAAGGATTTAAATTGAAAGCCATAGTCTTGAAAACAATACAAAGCAAAACTATTATTTAGGTACCGCCAACGGGGGTGTCATTGGGCCAAAATGTGGTATGCTCCAAATAAATGTTACAAAGCTCTAGTAGTTAACATTGGAATCAAGTTTTAATTAGTTTGGTACAAGCTTGAACAATGAATTTACCACTGTGTGGGGAAAAATAATAAATGAGGGAAATTCTTCAAAGTTATATGTTGTTTAAAATTGGCCCATTCTCACCCCTCACAGGGGGTGACATTGGGCCAAGTACAATAAAGTTCAACGGTGACGATGCAACGATTCAATCGTTCATTGAAAATTATTGCCTATTTTACGGCTCTTACCAATTATGCATGGCAAATCAACTAAAGGCTTGGCCCAATCTCACCCCTTTTCAGCGTGCATTGCGCGTTGCTATGAAAAACCATAACCGCTACCGCCAACGGGGGTGTTTTTGGGCCAAAATGTGGTATGCTCCAAATAAATGTTACAAAACTCTAGTAGTTAACATGGGAATCAAGTTTTAATTTGGGAAAAATCAAATTTTCAAATAATCGAGGATGAGCAACACAATCTCATGCGATCACAAATCCAAATTATCAATTGATAAAAACTCGCTAGCGAGTGAGAATCGTTCGACAATTGTATCTCGATTTAACCCTTACCGTTACTTTTTGAACTTATTGCTCTACATATCAATAAAACACAATGCCAAGCATCAGAATGACCTTCATTGTTGACATTAAATTTGAATTGGAAAGGTTTAAATTTAATTGAAAATTTTGTGTTTATTATCAATTGATTCCAAAATTTGAAAAGTTATCGCCAAGGAAAACTCGCCTACTTTTCACACCTGAGATGTTATCAAATGATAACTCCAATCATTATCGTGTGAGAATGATTCAACACAACCCTGTTAATTAGTTTGGTACAAGCTTGAACAACGAATTTACCGCTGTGTGGGGAAAAAATAATAAATGAAGGAAATTCTTCAAAGTTATATGTTGTTTAAAATTGCCCCTTTCTCACCGCTCACAGGGGGTGACATTGGGCCAAGTACAATAAAGTTCAGCGGTGACGATGCAACGATTCAATCGTTCATTAAAAATAATTGCCTACATTACGGCTCTTACCAACTATGTATGGCAAATCAATCAAAGGCTTGGCCCAATCTCGTTGCTACGAAAACCCAGAACCGCTATGTAAATATTCATAAAATTCGATAAAACAACAACAGACTATCGTAACATGATAACCAGGTATCCATCGATCCAAAAACTATAGTTATGTAATAGATTTGTGGGGCATTACTGACACTATTTTAATACGGGTTCATTCGATCAATAGTTTTACATTCAAATTCCAAGCATTATGGTACGAGCACAACTAGTTCTTGGAATTTGTTTTGTGGTTTCCTAGACGTGAATTTTACTATAATTTCGAACCGTTTGAAGTTTTGATCAAAATTCGTAACGGTTTCTGAGATATAAGGAGTTGAAACATTTTTCGTTTTTGGCCCAATCTTACCCCCTAGGCCCAATGTCACCCCGAACGACGGTATATAAATATTCATAAAATTCGATAAAACAACAACAAATTATCGTAACATGATAACCAGGTATCCATCGATCTAAAAGCTAGTTATGTAATAGATTTGTGGGGCATTACTGACACTATTTTAATACGGGTTCATTCGATCAATAGTTTTACATTCAAATTCCAAGCATTATCGTACGAGCACAATTAGTTCTTGGAATTTGTTTTGTGATTTCCTAGACGTGAATTTTACTATAATTTCGAACCGTTTGAAGTTTTGATCAAAATTCGTAACAGTTTCTGAGATATAAGGAGTTGAAACATTTTTCGTTTTTGGCCCAATCTTGCCCCCTAGGCCCAATGTCACCCCGAACGACGGTACCGTCATCGGGGGCAACAATAGGCCAGATAGGCGTAGGATTTGGTCATGTTTTCAACAACATAAAATGACTTTATAATGGAATGTATCTAAGGACTAGCAAATTATAATACAAGATACCTTTTTGAGCGAGTTAGATATCCGACCTACGGACTGTTCATGAGAACGAAGGTCCAATCTTGATTTAAAAAAAAAAAAAAAAAATCTCATCTTTTCCTCATCTTATCCCTTAACTGAGCTTATTGCTACGCCGTACTCTAGATCACTATGTGCGCGATCGCATTATTGGGTTTTCCAAAACGAATCAATTAGTTGAAAATCTTGCAAACCAGTGAATCCGATCGTGGGTTTAAACGGATACAAAGGAAACCTAATTTTTATATATCGGCACCAACATTTCAAAAGGGCGAAACTGCTTTTGTAAACAAGATCTTCTCACGTCTCTGGTGGGCTTATTTGTGCTCACTCACGCAATCCAGCACCATTAAATGAAAGAAGAGGATTCGATGCTTCCATCAGTGGTATTGGATTGCGTGGGTGGGCTCAAATTAACCCACCAGCGACGTGAGAAGCTTTTGTTTACAAAAGCAGTTACGCCCTTTTGAAATGTTGGTGCCGACATGTACTAGACGAACCCACCCGAACTATCTCGGATTATTTTTTTGAGTCGTTTTTTAAAGACATATATGACTTGATTTTGTCGTACATAAGTTATGATGGATTATTAATTACATGTATGCTGCTTGGCCATCAACTCACTGTTCCCGAAAATAACAAACCGATCGTGAAAACACAAAAAAAGATCGAGAACTGATCTAATGGCAAAGATTTTTGGCATGAATTTGGACACGAATTGTAACATGGAATGTTTCAAGGGACCTTACGCTACCAAAGCATCATAATTCACACCGTTTTGGTTGATGTAATTCATATATGACTTGATTTTGTCTTACATAAGTTATGATAACTTATTAATGACTAAGCTGACCATGCATACCGTATTTTACGGGATAGTCCCGTTTTTTAGATCTTATTGTACTGTCCCGTCGTAATCTAAAAAATCCTCAATTTCTCCCGTTTTTTCATTGAGTCTTCCAATCAGCTCCAAAATATTATTCAAACAAATTCAATATTCTAGGCAGGAATCTAAAATCAAATAAATTGTGTTTTTTTGTGTCTGTATTTGAGATTAGACTTTTCTTAGGGTTTTTAATAGTTGATGACAACAGGTACTTCTCCGGGAGATTTTTTCATACAGTTTCATTTCAATATTTTTTTCTGCTTATTTCGGAGGCAATGCAATTTGACCAACTGAACGGATTGATAACGTATTTATAGTATTAATAAGTATTTCCTGAAAATCAGGTCACGCCTCAACGCCAATCAAATGAAGCGCAGATAAGGTTCATTTTCGATTATTATTTTTGAACCTTCGGAAGTTAGGTAAATTTTTTTCTTTAAATTTGGTGAAGACTACATATTTTTTAATAATTTGATTCTTTTCAAACATTAAGAATCATTCAAAGTCTTTCTGAATAATTCTGAATAGGTATTTTGAAATCATCCACTGTAAAAAACGACAGCATGAAAAAAATATTTATGAATCAACTGAACAAAATCGAGTTTTAGACAGTTTCAAACCGAGGGAAAATTTGGTCGGACTAAAGGCTAGATTTAAGGTCCTCACGTACGTAGGAGTTTGTCGGCAAATTTTGCTTCCATGTGTGTGTACGGGATTTATGGGATATGGGATGAAAAATTAGCAATTCAGCCCGATTTAAAATACAATCCGGTGGAGATCTTCGAGAGTCCGAGCTGTAAACCAGATTAGAAATCATTTAAATCAATTTGAATCAAAAAGGATTGTGAATTGATTGGATTTCACATTTATTCTCATGCGCCAACTATATTCATGAATGTAATTGAAATCACTTTGTTGTTTTTTCGTATTTGTCTTTCGACATTTTTTCTTAGCCTTCTAATGCCCAAAACCGGCCTCAGGCAGGATACTGTTGTTTGTTATTTTCAATTGTTCAGAATTGAAAAGTTTTTGATTTTTGTCAATAAAAAAACCCTTAAGGTATGTCTAAGAGTAGATTAAAATAAAACTTCAAAATTCCATTTTTTTTTTAAATATTGAATGACAGAGATAAGCCAGCCTAGGGCTAAAAATCTCTTTAACAAAGACAAAAAAAAATTGGGAGATGCGTATTTTTTTGTTCTTTCGTGTATTTGTCCGCGTCCTTTTGAAGAATGAAATATTTGTAGTTTAGTATTTTTCCTTAATTAACTTAATACAATAGAATGATTCAGTATTTAGTATACCTAGTATGAATGATTCACTATAAAATTTTAATTGCTTATATGGAGTATAAAAATGAGGCCCATAAATTTTGAAATATCCACAGCTCTTGAATTTTATCACAAGATTTTTTGATGTCCCATTTTGCAAGCGCGTTTGTCTCGTTTTTTACCGAAAAGATCTGGTCAGCATGACAAGTTACTGCTTGGGCATCAATCTACTGTTCCCCAAACCTAGCAAACTGAGAAACAACAAAAAAAAAATCGAGAACTGATCTAATGGCAAAGTGTTTTGGCACGAATTTGGACACTAATTGGATCATGGAATGTTTTAACGTTATCTCAGTCGGGTAAGCTGGCACAACTGGCCAGCAAGGCAAGAAGCTCGGTATCCGGACTGAGAGAAGTTCCTTTGGCAAAACTTCGGAGAACACGAAAAAAACGTCGGGACATGTATTGTTATATTCCGGTATTCGAGGGAATAACGCTCCCCTGCGCAGAAGAGTTGCTTTCCTGCTTAGCACCCAAGTACAGGCGGCGCGAACAAACTTTCGAAGGACGACATCAGAATCTATGTGGGCGACTTCAATGCGAAGATCGACTCCGTGTCATGGGACGTCATGGTCTTGGAGAAATGAGCGAATTAAACTTACAAACAAAGAATGTTTGAACAATCCGTATTTTTTTCGTCTAAGACAGTGGTGCTCAGCACTTTGGGCGTATTTTTCTTTAATTTACTTCTCACACAATAAAAATGAGCTTTGACCATACACATTAGCACTTGGTTGAAAGCTTTCAAATATATCTATCTGCTGAGGGAAATAAAACGGATATTGATGTCAAATTCAGTCCGTACGAAACGATCAAAGCAAAACAAAAGTGCGGCCCACGGGCCGCAAGGTAATTTAACTTCGATCAAGTCGTACGGAGTGATTTTAACACCAATATTCGTTTTAATATCTTCAGCTGATAGATATATTTGAAAGCTTTCGTCCAAGTACTAACTCGTAACTCGTGACAAGCAAATTAAGCGAAAAAACGCACAACATGCTGAGCACCACTGGTCTAAGACGAGTTAAGTACTCTCCATTTAATTCCACCAATTATTTTCGATATCTTTGCATATCGACTTAAAGTCGAGTCAAGTACGAGACACTGAAGACGACCACACAGTTGTGGTCGAAATACGTATCTGCAAAGATATCGAAAATAATTGGTGGAATTAAATGGAGAGTACTTAACTCGTCTTAGACGGTTGAATACATTCCACTAAAAGAGCTTTATATATTTTTCCGTATTTTTTTGTTCTGTCAAGTATTCAGTTGATTTTTTGTGCAATTGCACTGATTCTGGTTAATCACGGAGAAGCAACCATGCACACAACGAAATGGACGTGTAATATTATGTCATTAATTAAACTTAAAAGTGACAGTGCGAAAATTACAAAAATCACCCGACTGTATTGCTGGTGCTACCCAGCAATAGGGCCTGCCGCTAATTGGCGAAAAATAAGTGAAGAATAGGAATCTCACATGGGCCTGGTTATCGTAGGCTAAGGAAAAGGGACAGTGTAGGAGAGTCGAAAAAGTCCGAATAAATATAGCAAACGATTACAAAAAAAATGTGAGTTTTTCTGCACTTCCGTGTGATCACTCCTTCCACTTATGCATGCCGACCCTATAGTGTATTGTAGACAGGGAGTTTCAGGAAGGCATTTCTGCATCTAGGCTATGTACACCCCTGATCGAGTTTCATCGATTTCTCACACTCCTATTGTGTGCTGCAAATTGATGTATATGTGTTTGAGCACATAGGTAAAATGTATCTACCCCACTATTATCATTATCGTTTCATCTTTGTTCCCAAGTAGGGTAAGACGGTATAATGCGCCCCACCTGGCCAAAACGCCCCGCTTTGATTTCTAGGAAACTATAACTAACTAAGGGTCAAAATCAGTTGGTACCCATAAATATTTGTAAAACCATCATCCTATGTGAATATGGGAGTATTTTTGTATTACGTGATAAAAATAATAACAAAATACAAAAAGTTACAGTTTTGATGTAACTTTCACTGTTTGTTTGCCCAACATTCTGGAGTGACTTGAGCATACTGTCCGCAAAACTTGCACTGGAACAATCAATTGGGCAACAAAATAACTTTTCTCAGTGGTTATTAAGATATAAAATTGCATCCATCTTTAAAAATGTAACGTTTTTCAAAAATATGTTCAACTGGTCAAAACGCCCCAGTGTATGCAGGACTATATGCCCTTACCAACTAGACACAAGCGCGGCGAGCTTGCAGCAGTTGCTACTAAATTATATGGAAACTATTGAAATGTAATTCCAACCTGCTGAAATGGACTTATGTTGGATTTTTACTGTCAAGCGTATAAGGATTTGTAACCTTTTTATTATGGGATTGATAAAATACTAATGAAAGGCTATGAAACGTCTTTGGTTAAGGTGGGGCGTATTGCCCAGGCACTTAGGAAATCCATTTTTTCACGACTTTTCAAAAACGCTTTATTACGTGTTATCTGTAGTTTGTTATCTGTAAGTTTGCATAAATTGCGTTGAAAAGTAAAAAGTTATCAAGGAGTTGCCTTAGGGGGGGGGGGGGCATATTATACCGTCTTACCCTAGTGCATTGCCTTGTTATCGGAAATTTCTTAGATATATTTTATACTAAGGATACTGGTAGTATAATTTCTAAAGTGTTTCTTTTCTATCTTTATTTGTCGGATCAAATTTCTGTTCTGCTTTGTGCGGGTGAGTAAGTTAATCAGAAAGTGAAAATTTAGTTCGCATCCGATAATTAAAATATTTAGCGTGTTTCGATTTTTTGTTTTAATTCAAACTACTTGCTATACACGGCAGACCGTTTACCAAAACGAACCATGCTGCACTCCCTATCCCATATATCCAACATCCCAGTGATTTCTCGTGGAAGTGCAAGTGACTCGTCGGCTTCTATCAAAGCGAGTATCACGTCAACAATTTCCAACATATTCCTTAATTGACCTGCATTCGGACACAGCCGGCGCTGGTATTGCTTATTTTTGGGTCACCAGTTCTTACACATTGAAGATGATGTTAGTCCCAAACTTCATCTATTGGTTCTCTGTGTAATTACAGTTGGCCTGGCAATAACGGAGTAGCAACCGTGGGCAGTCAATCATGGTCATGCTCAATTATGTCCCGCTCACGGTAAGCTGCTATATCTGTGATGTAAACGTTAACCGTGATGTATTTTAAATAATTTCTAAACGTTTTCAGTGCCGACTTGCCTGCAGCATGCTCAAAACCTTCTAAATATGGCGTAAAACCGGCATCGACTCTATTAACATGGATGTCGATGGTAAATATGAATGGTATATCGCTGCAAACGCAGTAAACGCAACGGCTCCATGTGACAACGTTAACTGGTTAAAAAAAGACGTTCTGGTGATGTGTCTCAGCAAATAAAGCTGAACCAGGAACTCGCTCTTGTCGATCAAGATTCTGAAACTCCAAAAACTAAGTTCGCTTTGATAAGCCGTACTCGTGAGTTAACTTCGGAAGACCTGAATAAACTACTTTGTCAGCGGTATCCGACGCTGGACAGAATACTTCAAGCAAATTTTATCCCAAAATTCTGCGGACGCGGTATTTCGTCTGGTAGAATTTGGTTTGAATGCATGGATATGGAATCTCGCTGTTGGATGGAGAAGCAGGTCAAGGAGATTTCCAATACATGGTCGAGAGGAAGTTTCGATGTAGTGGAATGGGTTCCAGCTCCTCCACTACAACGCGTCTGTGTCTCGATTCCATGGTTAGTAGACGATAGCGTACTCCTGCGCAACTCGTTGTATAGCGATTGGATAGCCTGAATTCTCATCTTGGAGTTAAATGCTGGACTTTATTCAAGGCGGCAAAGCCCTGGTAGGGGAAGAGGTTATTCATTTTTGGCCTCGATGATGAGGCTCTAGATCTCTTAAAACAAAATGAATTTGAACTGTTATATATACAAATATAAAGTAATTAAAGTATACTTCTAACTAGTGTTACGGTCGTTTTATATTTACATACAATGCATACTACAATGAAGAACTAAAATGGACTTTGTAATGAAATCATGTAAAATAAAATATTGAATATCCTGCATAGCACGTATTTTGTTATTTTCAATTTGAAAAAAAAATGAACAATCCGCACAAAGCGTGACTCCTTGAAGCGTTTTTTTGTCGTCTTTTTTACAAAGGATTTATTTATTTTTTATTCACACTTGTTTATTGACTTTATCTTTCTATCATTTTTGATGGTTTCTCTTATAGTGATTTCTGCTCAGGTAAATGATGAAAAAATGTAGATTTGATTTAGCACAAAGGGCCTGCCTATGATGGCCTATGTGCTTTGGGCGTTAAACTTTCACTCCACCCTTACTGATATCTGATACCCTAGTGTATTGTAGACAGGGAGTTTTAGAAAGGCTCCCCGTTTACACCTTTTTCGTCGAACACGCTAAGCCTTCTAAGAAAACCACCATTGGGTATTTCGTTTTGGGCTTTCATCGCACGTTGCTGGCATAGCCCGACCCTGGTCATCGTCGTCGGCGAACACGCCAAGCCTCCAACGAAACACACAGCCCGAAAGCAAGTCCTTCCACAACCACTATCACGTTCACCACACATTGCGAGGATATTGAAGCCCCTTTAGGAGCCTGAGCCTGGTAAGCTTCGATGACGAACACTCCTCCGACCCCTCTTCTGCAACCTCGCCACGCCTCGAGATGATTTATCATAATAAATGGTGGTTGCGACCCGCAACCCACCAATTCTACGCCTTGTTGCTCGCCGTATGTAATCGTTTATATAAAACAATAAGTCAAAACTTAACCATATTTGTTCTAGGACCTCATATCCGAAATCTCCGCTACTTAATATCGCCTTAGGATCCGGGAGAAATAAGAAGGTCTTTGGTGTCCACCCCGAAAGCAGCCGTTGGCTCAACACCACATACTTGGTGCTTAGGTGGGTCCCGAAGAGTCTATCCCGGACTCATATCTTTTGACTTTTTTGATCAACAGACAATCTACGCAAAATCATCATTTCTAAAACCTACCAATATTAACAAATATTTTCAAACTTGTTCTTGGCATTTATTTTTGTGGTACCTCCATCGAGGATGATAATGAGACAAATGGGAATGATAATGGGCAATGGTTCAACAACGGGTGGTGGCATTTTAACCTGTAGAATGGATCTGAGAACAATAATACTAAATTACAAGAGACATTTTTGAACAATTTTGTTTTCCAACATCATGACTGTCAGTGAGAACGCGACCCTGTCGCACCCCCTAGAACCTTTGTCATCCCAATGATGGTTCTTGGAAAAGTAAGTTGAAAAAGTAACAATAAATGCTTTCAATCAAGATACGGGTTTCAAATGATAGAAGTGTTTACCAATCAATAATTTAAATGAAGGTACGGGTGCGAGTTTTTTTTTATCCAATCGTTTTTTTCTTGTACTATGTGAGGCATAACATAACTCCATAATGATCAGTGCAGGAAACCTCGCCATCATTGATATTGAACTACGAAAGCGCATTTACTTCACGCCTAGGAGATTTGCCGATTGTTTTCGACAAAGTTCATCGACTCTATAAGCATTCAGTTACCCAACAAGGACGCTATATTAAGGTTTTTCATATGGCTATAGACTTGGTGTTATCAACATCATCATTGAGATGTAGAACTTCGTTTCGTACGTTCCCATTGCCTTTTCTATCGTGGATATTTTGAGAAATAATACGTTGGCAGTTGTCTTGGTCGAACAGCCGCCATTAAATCGCACAAACGTAACTCGTGATTTTGTTAGCTGCAGGTGTTTTTTGCAATTCCGAATACATTCCTAGTGATATTTTTAAGCAATTTACAATCGCCCTGCTGCCCTGCTGTTTTTCATATACTTTCCACAAGAACCTCTACCTTTTTGCCTTTCTCGTATATTTTTGAATTAACAGACGCTTTCCATTTCATTGGATGATTATTTAATAAATTATATAAACAGATCAAACGATTGAACGTTTCTAGCACTTATTCAACACAACCAGCATTTAATTGCTATATCATACATACACTAATTAGTGCGTTAGGTATTTCAGAAATACTGACAAAATATAATTTTGACTCTTTACCTCAAAAATGTTGCTGTTAATGGGTCAACATTGTACGTACCAGAACGCTATGACCTTTTAACGTGAGGATGGATTTCACTTGTCGTTTCTCCCAGATCGATATGGGTTGTGATTTTCGTAGAGAGTAAAAATTTCGTTCAATGCTCCACACTGCTCTATCACTAGTTTTGAAGAACACTATTGCTCTAATTACATAACGCCCGAGGATCATGATGGTTCGGCCACGAAGAATTCGCAGCACGTCAAAGATCTTCACTAATTTATGCTAGATTCCTTGGAATACATATTTTATTCTTAACGACGTTGAAAATTAGGCAATGACTTGAACTTATTCCTTCTGCTCCCAATGAAGCAATCTTTCAGCTAGGATCTAGCTCGCAATTCAATATACTTCAAATCCGTTGTTAATCACTGGAACGTTAAACTCAAACTGAAAAAACTTCACCGACAGGACTTTCTGCCAACAGGACAAAATGACATAGAAAAGGCTCCTTGTTGCGCAGAATCAGGACGAGTCATCAACCTCGGCTGCAATCGTCTGTGTCGCAATTCAGACGAGACAGCCTTTTTTCTGCTTTTTTTAAAATTAAACTCTATAGCTGATAAGTTTGCACGTTGCGAGGCTTTCCCAAAACAACGAATGGGGAAGGGCAATAAACAAAAATGAGTCATTCACCGGCGAATTTGTACGCTACGGGGCTACGGGAATGACCTTGACGATTCCGCGACATGCGCTGGTACGAACGAAATTCCAGCGTTAGCATAAACGCAAACATCATATGCTGGTGAATGAAGATGAGTCATCGCGTTTGGTAGGTATGCTGGGGATGATATGATAGTAGTTACGCTCTGAAAATGAGGCACTTGTTGGAATATAGTGTGAAATAAGAATGAGTCATGTGGGAATTGTTGTACAACAGGGATAACATCCTTTCGAGTTATCATCTATAATTGGTAGCTACGTATAATGTGTACGCTGTCAATGATCGCATAATTGTAATACATAGGGGAAAAGACGGCTTTGGCAGGTTTTGTTCTATTATTGTCAGGGGGTTTTTTGTCTACCAAATTTTATGAAATTTAGCCACAATAGTCTTTGATATGCAAAGAATGTTTAGGCCAAATTTGAGCATAATCAGTCATAGAAAACCCCCTGACAATAATAGAACAAAACCTGCCAAAGCCGTCATTCCCCCTATTTGAAATTACAATTAAATTTGCTTGAACCTTTATAATCATTTCCAATTTTTTTGTAAAATCGATGACTAGGCGATTTTTTTCTAAAAATGAAAAAAAAAGCTGTCAAGTTGATTGTAGTAAGGTCACCTTTCGTGTTTTTCGCAAATAATTGCTCACAGCTCACAAACATTGAGATTTTTGTTACAGATAAAAATAACACGAAAAGTTTTTAGAAGGACATTTTAAATAATCAAAAAGATTGTTATATTGATACACATTAGAATTAGAAACTCCAAGGTCTCATTGCTCCAGTGTCTACTTTTGTCGATTTTTTTAAACAATACGATCATGGGCTGTACCTATGGTTGGGTAAAATTACTTCTCTTCGCTATATTTTGCTTAACACCGGGAGTGTTGGGTAGATATGGGTCATTTTCTTCTCAAAATCACTTCCAAAATGAATAAGTTAAAGTGTTTTTTTTTGCGTTTTGATGGTGTTGTTCGCTATAATAGCATAATGCTAAAGTGGGTTTTTATATAAATCAAAGAATATATAGTGAGATTGCATTCCTAAGTTTTTAAAATTTGTGCGTAATTTTGTTAAAGATTTAAATACGTACATTCAGAATCGCAGCTTTCTCCTCGTGCTTCAATCCATCGACTTCCGTTTTGTTGCTCACGGCGGCCAAAGCCGCCTCCTCCTGATATTGGACATCCCCAGCGTGTAGTTTTTTCATCTGTGCCGAATTCAAGGTTGCCTGCTCGCGGCTGAACCCATCTTTTACCACCTTGGTTTTCGATTCGGATGTGGTTTTTTTCTGCTCAAACTTCACCGTATCTACAGTTCCGTTCATGCCCAAGTGTCCATTCTGCACCATTGTGCCATCGGGATTCTTCACTATCATATTACTAATCTCACCATCAGAGTCCGGGTGTGTAACCTGGTACTCAGTCATGGGCTCGTCCAGGCTGTCCATAGAGGCTCGTAGTCTGCACGCAAAATACAGAAAGCATTGAAAGTAGATGCATGGTTTACTTTCATCGTGAAATGCATACATACCTCTTCTGAAGTTCCACCAAGTTGGATGAACTGTTTCCCATGGCTAATTTTTTCACTTGACTCGACGAGGAACACTCGGAGGAAGTCATTTTGGAAGACGTCGAAGATGACGATGTGGAAGTGGAGATCTGCGATGAGGTTCTGGCGTGGCCAAGCATGTTTTTCATTTCGGCCATGGAGTTCTGCATTTCGCCGAGATCCTGCTTGACCGCCGCTGCTGACGATGCTGTCGCCGATGACGAGGCAGATTTCGACGATGAGGAGGAGGAGGATGTGAGAGAGGAAGACATCAATCGTTGTGTCGAGGAAGTTTTGGCCATTCTGGACGTCGTGGTGGTGGTGCTGCTCGTCGAAGAAGACACTTTGGAACTCTTGCTACTGGTGGACGCGGAGTTCAGTAACTGAAATGTTGATAGAAGGAAAATATGGTTAGCTAGTTGAAGATTGAAGAAGAAGAATTTAATTGAACCAGGAGATGCAGTACGAAAAAATAACGATTTGATGACTATCCATAAGACAGTTTCAACTATATTGCCCCCAACGTCAATTAACTTCGTTAACGATAACGATAATAATTTTCTGCTGACGCTTTGTTAATGATAAAATTGACCTTGATTTAACGTTGTCTTTATCGAGTCTTACATGAACTAAATTAGCAAACTTGCTGTAGTTAGTTGTGAGCATGTAAATATTTAGTAATACCTTTCAATCCTAGAATCAAATCGTTACTTTAAAGTGACTAATCAAAGTATATTAGAATTAATACCACACAAATTTATTTTGTTAACAAAATAATCAATTGAATATTTATAATCCGAAGTAATTATAAAAATGATCGATTTGAAAATTAGGAACACCCGGACAATCATGTTTTAAATAGCATTCCGTATTACTGTTTGCCATCTGGGTTCTCTGAACAATAAGCTTATCAAAAAGCCATGTTCTGTTACTACTATATATCAGTTATCTGACAACAAAATCAAATGATATCATTTCTCCATGCCTCAGAGAATGAACCAAAAACACTAACCATTTGGGTCCGGTGAAGGCTCGAGCACATTTAACATTATTTGTATTTGCCATGTAAAGAATCAAGCAAACATTACATACAACTGTTCTGAATTATTTTTTTTGTATTCGAAACCAAACAATATTTTGTAAATGCTCTGATTTAATTTTCAGCGGTTTCTGCCTTCAACGACGAAAATCTACAAAACTAGTTTATTTAGTGGAGGCGCATGGTAATTGCTTGGGTGTCTATCTCGGGTAAGCCAAAATGCTGCTGAATAGGGTTACGGATGATATTCACGGCGGGGTTCTATTTACGGCACGTCGTATGTGTTCACTCGAGAATTCACGATGCAGTTAGTTGAAATTGAACTAAAAGATGTAATAGCAGCTTTAGCGCATGACGATTACCTACAGCTATTTTTGATGTTCTATTCGGAACTCTTATAGAGCCCTCCTCTCATTCGAATGCTATTTTTTTTGTCTTTATTAAGGAGACTTTCAGCCCGAGGCTGGCTCGTCTCCGGGAATGCTAAACATTAGACAAAGGCAAATTGCTCATTTTGTTCGATTCTGGTATGAGGCATCAGTTTTGGTAGGAAAAAATTCAATATCTCGTATGACGTAAACCTAAGCTTGACGACATCTCATTATCAAAAAGGAAGCACAATTATACTTTCTAGTAATACGCGACAGCAAGAGATATGTTTCCAATGCATAACTGGGAGCAAATAATTGGTTATATATTGTCAACAGGGATTGCAGAAATCGCTCTCAATAAATAACGAACAACGATAAAAAAGAGAGAAAAACCTCTTCACTGCCAAAAATATCTGTATAAGATATATGTGTCGCCGTTATAGATTTTTGCAATAGCTCCACCCTAATATAATCGATATAGAACCACACATAAATTAAATAATTGCTAATTCGAGACCACACATAAAGTTTATTTGGATATATATTTTATTAGCAGTTCGCGTGGAGAATGGTTATGTGTGCGCTGATATACATCATAAGTAAAATCTATGGATTTTTGCCAATAAATATGTGTGGATTTTTAGTAGTGTTCGAATCATAACAAGCCATGAAAGCAAAACTATCGCACTTGTATACAAGTTGAAAAAAAAAAACTGATTCGGATAGGCGGCCCCACCAAGGGGGTTTGATCAAACTTTTTGTTCTCGCTCATTTTATGTTGGAAACCATATTTTTTCACACAGCTGTTTAAAACAAGTTGAAATGCATTATCAGAAACGGTGCCTCCGCAATTGGGGTTTATTAAAAGAAATTTATCATGGGTTGTAGCCCCCCGAATCAGTTCATTATCGTAACAGCTACCGGAAAACGTCTCTCACGGTATGCTACCTATCAAAAGTGTATACAAACATGAAAAGTGAGATATTTTCTCTTTTAGATTCAAACCCTAATTGTCATGTTTTTAATAGACTGAATAGTACAAACAACGTGCAAAAAAGCTATGATCAAGTATCTAAATTAACCGTTTGTTTGAAAAACTGTATATGTGACATTTTTGGCCAAAATTAGATTTATATATGTATATCTGAATCCTCATCCAAAACTACGTATTCTGGAAAAAATACAAAAAAAAAATCAATTTGTTTAAGAGCAGTTTTCTGCTTCACGTCGCCTATTTCCGATTTAGAACAATGACCTGTAATAAAAATTCAATTTCCCCATACTAAATTGCATACAAATTGAAAGGGCTTGTGCTAAGTCAGTTTTTTTTGCAAATCGGCTCCAATTTATGGAGGACACTCAAAACCTGAGACAGAATTAAATGAACATGGTGGAGCAAAATTGATTATTGAACCACCCTATTGATTGGGTTCTCAAGTTCGCCTTGCAAACAAAGGCGTTGGATTGCCAATCCGGAGATGGCGAGTTCGATTCTTCATCCGATCTAGGATGTTTTTGGAAGGGAAAGATTCTTGACTCCCTGGACATAGTGTGTCTATTGTGCTCGTTACACAAGATACATACTAATTCAATGGATGGCATAGAAAAGCTTTCAATTAACACTAAGAAAATGTTAATAGAATAACAAGTTGAAAAGCAAGCCAAGTTCTAGTTGGAATGTGGGGAAGAAGAAGAAGAATAATAAAAAGAAGAAAAAATGACCACTTTAATAAGATTATAAAACAATGAACATGCTTGGGTTTATAAAAAGGTTTAGTTTGCACTTTAACGATCAATACATAACGAAAACATTGTACCTCGCGTATGTAAGACACATTTTTTTTTTAATTTGTCGTAAAGCATTACGGAGCCGAAGTCATGGCTTTGATGATTTTCATACATAAGGTTGGTATTGGGAGACCGAAAGATTCAGAAGTTAAAGAATACAATTTTACAGCAGGAAAGGAAGGGATATTAAGGTACTTCAATTATGACGAAGCTGATATTCACATCAATGAAGCTCTTGGATGACGCTTCATTTCTCTAATGGTACTAAAATTCATTTGTTCTGGAAGACAACAACAAGAGAAAGACATACATAGAGGGGTTAACGACATACATTGAAATGGACAACGAGAGGATAACATAGTACGACAGAAAAAGGGATGAGCTAACAATGGGGGTCTTCTTTAGTCGTGCGGCTATCAAGCAAGACCATGCTGAGGGTGGCAATTTTCGGATTGGAAATTGCCTCGACTTCCCTGGGCATAAAAGTATCATCGTGTTAGCCTCATGATATACGAATGCAAAAGTGGTAACCTGGTTTAGAAACCTCGCAGTTAATAATTGTGGAAGTGCTTAATGAACACTAAAGCTGCGAGGCGGCTCTGTCCTAGTATGTGGATCTAATGCCAATAAGAAGAAGAACAATGATTGCAGCCAAACGTCAGCATCTATCAAAAATGATGGACAAGGGACATGTATTCGAGAACAAGACATGCAACAACTTCCTAAGAGGCTTTGGTTGTTTTCCTTGGACTCGGAGATGTTCAGTTAGCCCAGATCCTGTCAATATCCTGATAATATACTGCTAACAATTTTATTAATATCTTAAGTCTGCTGAAAAATGTTCAAATGATTGTACGGTATAATGCGAAGGGAGAAGGTAATGGATTATTAAAAAATCGCCTATCCGCAAAATGGCAAACCTGTAGCTTATAGGGCAATTATGATTTTCAAAACTGCTGCTATTCTACATCATTCTTATCTGAGAAAATTCCAATTTGCTACATGAATCAATCCGTAATACACTCAACCCTCTTTTTACGGCACTTATTGGGAGGACGTAATCAGAATATGACGTGAAACGACGTGATTAACTGCCGTAATCTGACAAAGTGATGTATACGCCATTTCGTAATATTAGTGTAAACGGTCTCTACCTATGTGTTGTAATTTTCAGATTACGGCAGTTAAGGTCAATACACTTAAAAAAGATCTGTTTGCTTCTTTTAGAAATGCTACAAGCATGTCCCATGTATGTCCCATTTCAGCCCATCCAAGAATTCCAAGAATTGGAGTACAGGCCTCAAGGTCAATACGCGTATCGAAACATCCTCCTTTTAGAAATCCAACAAGATCTTAATGATTATTTGAGCCAAATTGGATATAAAGTGAATGCATGTTTCCAAAATGTATACCTTCTTATTCTTCGTCTACATTGTATAGCTATATATATGGAAGAAAGAAATATAAAGAAGATATATCAGAACGAATAAATTTTGGCTGTTACGCCCTTTTTAAATATTGGTCTAGAGGTACATTCCGTCATATGTTATACAGTTCGACCGCGAAAACGAATATGGCAAAATGTTTTTCGGTGAAATGTCAAATAGTCGATATGTATTGCTTAAGAAGGGATCTTATATATTTGTTCCAAGGATGTTATCGATCATTTAGTAATTTGCGTTCGATCATTTAGTAGTTTGTCCATAACTCATACTAGAAGCTGAATTTCAAAAAGTATTGTATGTTGGACTTCTAGTGCGAAGGTTTTTCTACAACTCTGCCTAATGCTTCGTTGTTCGAATTCTAATAGTATCGGAGTTATAGCTAAAGTTGCAGTAACTTAAACAAAATGATAACAAAATTCCAATAATTTAGTTTAAGTTACTGTTACTAGCGCTATAACTCCGTAATTAGTTGAATTCTAACAACGAACCATTAGGCAGAGTTGTAGAAAAACTTTCGCACTAGAGGTTCACCATACAACATATTTTGAAATTCAGCTTCTGGAATGAGTTGCTGACAAACTACTAAATGATCAAACGCTAATTAGTAAATGATCGATAACATCCTTGATTTGTTCGTATTCTGGCAAAATTCGTGTACATTAAAAGAAGAGATCACATTCATCGTTGACTTACACACCTTTGTTTCTAAAAAAAGAGGTCTCATTCACCTTTGTCTTGTTTCAGGCTAACGCCTACTCCTAAAGAAGGGATCACATCTACCATTCTCTTACTCCGTGTAAATGATTTCTTTTAAAGAAGGGATCAGATCCCCCATAAGGATTCCTGGTATATACGTCGATTTGAAGAAGGAATCAAATTTATTGTTTAATTCTGCTGGGTAAGGATCTCATTAACCATTGTCTTATTCCGAGCATATGCATTCTTTTTAACTTTCTGGGATTCGCATCGTTGTAAAAAGTACAACACCTTTGAAAAAAGCTCGCTTGTCGTTCACAACAACTGAAGGGTTGCGTGAGAGATCCAGGATCAAACAGGAACCATATTCACCATTATCTCGTTCCGGGCCATCGCAAACATAAAAAAAGGATTAACACACACCATTCTCTTATACTTCTTGAAAGGGGATAGATATTGTACTGGAAGTTTGATTTCAAAGAGTGATTGTTTCCACCATAACGCTTTCAATCGGAATTGCTGTTCGCAATTTTACTTCAAAAGAAATGCAGCCATTGTTCGGAACTGTACTTCGATAACTTTATAATTTAACAATACATCTGGGAGGATCAAGAACACCCTATACTATTGGAGGATCTTCCGTTGATTATGTTCGGCATTTCCAAGAAGACATTCTTGAACGAATATTTAAAATCTGCCTTGATCGGACACATATAGTCGATTGCAACGAAGTGTTTACAAGAGAAATGTGGTCAAACGAATAACCTAAATAAAAATATTTGCAGTGATCTAAGAGTTTATAGCCCCAATACACACGGTGAAGCATGTTCATCAAATATTGACTCCGTCCCCGTGAAGATAGACAAGTTGGTGAAACATTAAATCTTGTCAAATTTTGACCGTGTGTAGAGCTGTTTGACGAACAAAGTTGGTCTACTCGTTTTGTCAAACGACTCTACACACCATCAAACATAGCGTCAACTTGTCTTATTTCCCGGGTGGAAATAAGAATTAAGACAGAGAGCTTTGACAAACAACTCGGTCGTATTTCTCAAACCAATATCACTTTCCCAGAATACCCAGAACCTTTTTATGTATCTCACTGTTCTGCAAATGTTTCTTTAGTAATCGCCTCACAAAAACATGCCATTTGGTTTGATTTCATGCTCACAATCGGATCCGCAATGGGCCATTTTCTTGGGGGCACCTGGAACCCGTTATATGGTAGCCAGGGAACCTTAAGCTTCGCAAAACCATGAAGTATGATTTCCATATTGTTTTATTGCGATCCGTTATTTATTTGGCCATATTTCCGGACCTAATTTCACGTTTATGATCCCATCTCTATACAATTATACTTTTAATTATTTTTCCCCACAAACTACATACTGCCTTCTCCATTTTTTTATTGTGCTGCTGTCGATTGAACTAAATCTTGATGCAATCGTTTTGCATCATACCATAACATTCAAATGTATTAATGTACTTCTGGTAAAAGCTCAGATTTTGTCTCACTCTAATATTTATCGATATTTTATCAGCCATTAGACCACAAACAATAAAATAAGGTGTTGAAAGACATCTCAATTAAACTGATAAATCTCTCCACTTTTATCCCTTGACATATTGCTAACGATATACACATGTCGGCAAACCATTTCTCAGAAAGGCTTAACGGCACCGCCCCACTATCGATAGCTACTTTATTAGTTTGGTTTTGCACGAACAACCTCGCCGACAGCGCATAACGATGAAGGGATCGGCTTTGGCAGCTACTGTAGCGGGATTTCGCTAAATTAATCATCATTCTATGTGATGAACAAGGTGCACATGCGGGAATATTTTTAGAGAACCTGTTTGTCGCGCAGTTTACACTTGGCGACATCTCAATTGCTAAATTACTGGTTATTGGTTTTATGTGGTAGAAAATACTATCTGAATAGCTGGTCTTATTGACCAAAAATCATAGTGAAGTCTCACGCAATGCATTTCATTCGAGCGATCGCAGACTACTCCCTACCAACAGGTGACAGCTTATTAGTAACGGACCATTTGTTAGTGGGTGGTATCACATATCTGACGCTGGGTTGCCGACATGGCACACAGCACACATGCAGTTATTATTTTTAAACATTCGTATTCACATGTGCAAATTAGTGGCGAGGTATCGCTAGAAGTAACCAACTTGCGCTTCCTGTATTTACCTTTCACGTTTGATTTTGAAGTAAACTGATCTCGATAGGTTTTTATTTCTTGTATCGAGTCGATAAATCACTTAGCACTGATTGAGGCACTTCTTTTCTCGAGAAACCACTCTAGTAATCACTTTCTCGATTAGTCAAATACTCTTTTTGCATATAGTTCTAAGAGTAGTTCGATATCCGAAACTTCCACTGGAAACGTCTTCAGCCCACTTAGAGTGTAAATTTCGTGGTTTGTTGTTCGTTCGATCGTTGTACAAGTACTGACGATTTTGGCTCTTGGCATTTTGAAACTGGCCGAATTCTGTTTCCACATGCGACATACACGTTGACACGTAATGTGGATGTGGCATCATCATAGTTGTCGTGAGTGTCACCTCATAAAAAGTTGGCGAATTTCTAGAGATTCGCTCTTTTTCCCTCGGGGATTGAGATGGATGACGTTGTTCTAGTGGAAACTAATTCCGCACGATGACAATTTAATGCATTTTTTTCAACAGATCAACAGCGATGATGCTTATTCGTACATTTTAAAAGGTAACTTGAAAAGCATATACAAAGGTAAAAAATAACACCTTAGAGAGATAGGTCTTATTGCTTGCATTATTTAAATATTTTCGTGTTTATTCTTATACATAACAATACAGAAAAATTGTTCAAACAGATTTCTGAACAGAGGCTTATTGTAAAAAAAACTCAATCGTGTGTTACCTTTCTCGTAATTAGACATTTATGACATCCACTAACTCACTTTATCACAATTGATAAACTTTTTTGTTTAATACGCATAACTTTATAACTTTTAAACGCAATGTATGGTCATGATCAAATTCAATAGGAACTGTCCTGTGTCGAAAGCAACATGTGGCGAGCAAATCTATTGAT
Source organism: Armigeres subalbatus (assembly GCF_024139115.2). Classification (NCBI taxonomy): domain Eukaryota; kingdom Metazoa; phylum Arthropoda; class Insecta; order Diptera; family Culicidae; genus Armigeres; species Armigeres subalbatus. Next base: position 143,714,638 of record NC_085140.1, read on the forward strand.
TGAGAACACGCGTACTTATGTGCGTATGCACTGTTTTTGAAGATCTGTATCAATTCCCGAGTTAGATTTAATTTAACTTAACAGTGACGGCTATAAGAATGGAAACAATACACCCAATTAACAAATCTGACAATTATTGTATAAAATCTGGGCATATACAATTCTGTAAGCTTTTTATACAAATATTGTATTAAAATAATACAAATCTGTACACAATAATTGTATACAATAATTGTATTGAAATAATACAGATTTTGTATATGCCCAATTATTATACAGTTTCTGCAAGGTTCTTATGCAGAACTGTATTAAAATCTGCCATCCGCTGGTTGGGTGATAATAAGACGTCTATAAAAAAATTTCAATATCTGTTAAAAGTAATCTTGCACTGCGAGCACCCTGCAGTAAGTAACCCTTACTTAATAATTTTCGTACTGTCACTTTTAAGTTAAATTTGAGTTTAAGAAGACAGACGCTTTAGCTTATTGGAAAATATTCTCTGCAAATGAAATATTGGAAACCACAGAGAAAGTGTGATCTCAGATTTTTTCGACAACCAACGGGATCTGAACCTAAGTAGGTACACAACAAGCAGAACAATCAAAATAACATTAATTCAAAATTAGACCGGCAGCAGGGACCATGTCCAACGGCTTGACAATCCCTCCCCAGACTATCTGCGAGTTGTGGGGCCTGCCTAGGATGTGGTGGGGTTTGACAGTGGGCCCTGTTAAACTTCTATAAAAAGCTGCATGTATCCGCAAGTAGGCTCCGCCAAAGCGACCGTTTACCGCTCAAAGCGCACAGGCCCAAGTCCTGGTGTAAAGTGGGACGCTAAACAGCCCCTGACACGACGGCCCTCAGAAGAGACAGGAGGTTTGCGCAGGCCCAATAAGCCGCCTTTAAAAACAACTATTACGAACGACATAGAAGATAATACGACTCGATACAATCGGCAACGACCTGGGCGACGAATAAAGGATCACGATTGGAAGCTTGGAACATGGAACTGCAAGTCGCTAGGCTTCGCAGGTTGCGACAGGATAATCTACGATGAATTACATCCCCGCAACTTCGATGTCGTAGCGCTGCAGGAAATCTGCTGGACAGGACAGAAAGTGTGGAAAAGCGGGCATCGAGCGGCTACCTTCTACCAAAGCTGTGGCACCACCAACGAGCTGGGAACCGGCTTCATAGTGCTGGGAAAGATGCGCCAACGCGTGATTGGGTGGCAGCAAATCAACGCAAGGATGTGCAAGCTGAGGATCATCAACGTGCACTGCCCACACGAAGGGAGATCCGACGACGAGAAAGAAGCGTTCTATGCGCAGCTGGAGCAGACATACGATGGATGCCCACTGCGAGACGTCAAAATCGTCATCGGTGACATGAACGCTCAGGTAGGAAGGGAGGAAATGTATAGACCGGTCATCGGACCGGATAGTCTGCATACCGTATCGAACGACAACGGCCAACGATGCATAAACTTTGCAGCCTCCCGCGGAATGGTAGTCCGAAGCACTTTCTTCCCCGCAAGAATATCCACAAGGCCACATGGAAATCACCTAATCAAGTAACGGAAAACCAAATCGACCACGTTTTAATCGACGGTAAATTCTTCTCCGACATCATGAACGTACGCACTTACCGCAGTGCGAATATTGAATCCGACCACTACCTCGTCGCAGTATGTCTGCGCTCAAGACTCTCGACGGTGATCAACACGCGTCGGAGTCGTCCGCCGCGGCTAAACATTGGGCGGCTGCAAGACAGTAGACTAGCCCAAGACTACGCGCAGCAGCTGGAAGTGGCACTCCCAACGGAAGAGCAGCTAGGCGCAGCATCTCTTGAAGATGGCTGGAGATCCGCCATTGGAAGCACCGCAACCGCTGCACTAGGCACGGTGGCTCCGGATCAGAGAAACGACTGGTATGACGGGGAATGTGAGCAGTTAGTTGAGGAGAAGAATGCAGCATGGGCGAGATTGCTGCAACACCGCACGAGGGCGAACGAGGCACGATACAAACGGGCGCGGAACAGACAAAACTCGATTTTCCGGAGGAAAAAGCGCCAGCAGGAAGATCGAGACCGTGAAGAGACGGAGGAACTGTACCGCGCTAATAACGCACGAAAGTTCTATGAGAAGTTGAACCGTTCACGTAAGGGCCACGTGCCACAGCCCGATATGTGTAAGGACATAAACGGGAACCTTCTTACGAACGAGCGTGAGGTGATCCAAAGGTGGCGGCAGCACTACGAAGAGCACCTGAATGGCGATATGGCAGACGACGGTGGCGGTATGGTAATGAACCTAGAAGCACGCGCGCAGGACATGCGACTTCCGGCTCCGAATCTCCAGGAAATCCAGGAGGAGATCGGCCAGCTGAAAACAACAAAGCCCCTGGAGTTGACCAACTACCAGGAGAGCTGTTTAAACACGGTGGTGAAGCACTGGCTAGAGCGCTGCACTGGGTGATTACCAAGGTTTGGGAGGATGAGGTTCTGCCGCAGGAGTGGATGGAAGGTGTCGTGTGTCCCATCTACAAAAGGGCGATAAGCTGGATTGTAGCAACTACCGCGCAATCACATTGCTGAACGCCGCCTACAAGGTACTCTCCCAAATTTTATGCCGTCGACTAACACCAATTGCAAGAGAGTTCGTGGGGCAGTACCAGGCGGGATTTATGGGTGAACGCTCTACCACAGACCAGGTGTTCGCCATACGTCAGGTATTGCAGAAATGCCGCGAATACAACGTGCCCACACATCATCTATTTATCGACTTCAAAGCCGCATATGATACAATCGATCGGGACCAGCTATGGCAGCTAATGCACGAAAACGGATTTCCGGATAAACTGATACGGTTGATCAAGGCGACGATGGATCGGGTGATGTGCGTAGTTCGAGTTTCAGGGGCATTCTCGAGTCCCTTCGAAACCCGTAGAGGGTTACGGCAAGGTGATGGTCTTTCGTGTCTGCTATTCAACATCGCTTTGGAGGAGTAATACGAAGAGCAGGGATTGACACGAGTGGTACGATTTTCACGAAGTCCGTCCAGTTATTTGGTTTCGCCGACGACATTGATATCATGGCACGTAACTTTGAGAGGATGGAGGAAGCCTACATCAGACTGAAAAGCGAAGCTAAACGGATTGGACTAGTCATCAACACGTCGAAGACGAAGTACATGATAGGAAGAGGCTCAAGAGAGGTCAATGTGAGCCACCCATCACGAGTTTCTATCGGTGGTGACGAAATCGAGGTGGTTGAAGAATTCGTGTACTTGGGCTCACTGGTGACCGCCGATAACGATACCAGCAGAGAAATTCGGAGACGCATAGTGGCTGGAAATCGTACGTACTTTGGACTCCGCAAGACGCTCCGATCGAATAGAGTTCGCCGCCGTACCAAACTGACTATCTACAAAACGCTTATAAGACCGGTAGTTCTCTACGGACACGAGACCTGGACGATGCTCGTGGAGGACCAACGCGCACTGGGAGTTTTCGAAAGGAAAGTGTTGCGTACCATCTATGGTGGGGTGCAGATGGCGGACGGTACGTGGAGGAGGCGAATGAACCACGAGTTGCATCAGCTGTTGGGAGAACCATCCATCGTTCACACCGCGAAAATCGGAAGACTGCGGTGGGCCGGGCACGTAGCCAGAATGTCGGACAGTAATCCGGTGAAAATGGTTCTCGACAACGATCCGACGGGAACAAGAAGGCGAGGTGCACAGCGGGCAAGGTGGATCGATCAGGTGGAGGACGACTTGCGGACCCTCCGCAGACTGCGTGGCTGGCGAAGTGCAGCCATGGACCGAGCTGAATGGAGAAGTCTTTTATGTGCAGCACAGGCCACTCCGGCCTTAGTCTGATTATAAATAAATCAAAATTAGACCTACTGTACTGTATTGTATTACTGTGAAGACAGCAATTAGCTCGTCGAGAACGGATTTAGATTTATTTGGAACTGTGAGTAATCGACGCGACGGCGACGACGTCAACGACATAGACAAAAGTTACGCGCATACGTCTTACGTCGGCGCGCCCAGAGACACGAGTAGCGAGTAGCCCTGGTTTTCCGAGAAATTCACCAAGTGGGACACCTTCTTCAGAAGCACGATGCCGAAATATAAATATTTTGCGGGAAATTCCCTTGTTTTCCTTTTCGCAAAAGTGTCGCGCTCTCCCGTGTAACACGTCATCTTTAAAAGTACCATCCCATCAGACATCGAGCGAGAGGACAGAGGTGTCGTGGTTGTCGTCTTCGTCATCAGATTCGTGAACCTCAACACTGTTTGAAACGCACGTGTGAACGATGGTTTGTATTCAGCAATCAACGAGGCGTACAGTCCGCCGGTAATATGAAGTTGCATAATCCGTTCGGCTGTGTTATAATCCGTTTAGTTCCTGTCTCGCGCGGATAGACGCCACCTTGACATTGTTAGTCATTCTAAGTAGAGTGCTCGCGACTCGTTGGTACGTAGCGACTCGCTTTTCTTCGGGCAAGTGAGTAATTGGACTAGAATTTATATGATAGACAACGGTCTATCTCTTCCCAAAGTGTGGTGGTTGCTATTTAAATTCGGAAACATTTATGCTGTGTTCTGTGACCCAGCGTCAGATTTGGTGGCGGGCGCGTGGGGGTCATGTATGTGAGCCCTACACAAAGCCGTATCTTCCTAAATCTTTAAATATGTTTTTCTTTTTCATTTATTTTTTGCCCATATCTTTGAAGCCCAGCAGTTAATCACTGTGGAAGTGCCGAACACTTAGCTGCGTGGCTGGGAATGTAATACCAGCATCAGCAAAGAAAGAAGAGAAGTCTATTCCCAGACTTACTTTCGGTTCTCGCTAACAAATACTTTCGCATTACCAGCAATTGGCAGTAAATTAATATAAAATGAGACTAACATTCTCTTAAGAGAAAGGTTTGATAGTACATCCGATTCTTTTTTTACACGGGGGATGCGTTCCGTTCAAAATTCAAAAATTCGTGTAAAAAAAGTTCTCGACAAATCATGCAAAATGGAACAACTTTGCAAAAAATTTGTATGAGATTTATCTTACACGGTCGTGTAAAAAGGTGTAAAGGTGTGTATGTCAACTTTATTATTCAAAAAAGTTTTTTATTCTAATTTGACCAACAAATTATTTTCAGCCCAAAAAACAGAATTTGTTATTTTTTGTTATGTGTTATGGTCACATTTCTATAGTATCTATGTCTTTTTATGACGCATTTCACCACTCATTTTAATCCTATCTTTCCTATTGATTATTTGAAAGGGAAGCGATAATTTCCAATTTGTCCAAATCCCAAGAACCGACATCATTAAGCAAAAAAATGCAAATTAATAACTACCCATTACACCAAATTTGGATCCGTCTTCCTGTCCGTTTGGCTTACCTCCTGTGATGAGCTGATGTTTGCGTTGGCGAGCATTGTGCCTGTTGTTGTTAAACCTGCTGCTGCTGCTGTTCCTGCCGATGACGGTGCATTGGTGCTGAACAAGCTCTGGCCAATGCGATGCGCTGTTCCCACCGGGACCGTGGGTGTTCCGTTGGATGCGATGCTACTGCCCGTATCGGCCAAGTCGGACATCTGCGTTAAGGTAGGAGGGAAAAAAGAAGGCAAGGCATGAGTGTCGTTGTTGGTTGGTGGTGGTTTCGCAGCGTGTGATAATTGAGCGTGCTTTGTTTCTAATGTCGATCGCTTGTTGGCACAGGACGTGAAATCGTGACGCGATGGTTTGGGTAATTAGAATGCAATGTCCAATGGAGTGGCGACTAACACACTGAGATTGAAATGCTAATGAGGCTGAGGTACTGTCTGGTGCAAAAAATTGAATTTCAAGCGAGTTTTATTTCACATTTGAAAAATAAGTCATTATTTCACAATTTGAGCGTGCAGACTTGTAACGTGTTATTCAACTATCTTGATAGTTGGATGATATTACTTTTGTTGGTAATTTAAATAAGTCCGTGTCTTGGACGGCATATTTTTGAATGAATCATTATGTTAAATCTATAAAAACTAATGGTATTCAATATGGCGTGTCTATCTGGTCATCCGGTACTGCAGGTCTGTTACTGTTACAAAAAAACCAATAGATGAATGATTTAGGTTAGCATACATTTTCAATGTGCAAATGCTGATGATTATCGTATATATCGGGAATAACGGCCAGAACGCGGACAAATTTTGCAAGGTGGCAACTCCAAATTCTAACGATTTGCTTATTTGGGTTTCTATGTTTATTATGGCTATGTTGTTATGAGGTTGTAACAAAAAGTGATGCGGTTGTCAACAGGATTTGTATACATATTATTCTCATACATACTAAATTGAATTCCAACCAAACGGTCACAGGACCTGTCAAATGCGACACATAACTATTCAAAGAGCTTAAAATATTTTTTCTGAACTTTTTTTTGTTTTTCAAATGGAACATATATTCTAATCTAATACTAGCTGCCAGCTACGAGTCATCAGTTGAGTCTTTCATTCATTTTGTAACCATTTTCATTAATCAAATACAATAATTCTTCATTTTCTTTTATTTTACCCCTATTTTCGAAGGCTCAATTGCAAACAAGCAAAACAAAGCCGATATTATTAAATGCAACATTTATCTAGTAAACATTACCGCTTCGCAAGGGTTAAACCCACTGGTATTTTTAACAGCAACCCCTCTCTGATCAATTAAGATTCATTTCTTATTACCCTTTTTGGATGTAAATGTGAATTAACAAAATTCGTAAAAATGAATATATGAGATTGTTTGAACTCGAAAAACGATGGAATTTCGACATTCAAGATTTTCAAAGATATTATTATCGAACCATTTCCACCTACCTGCGAGCAAAGCATGCCAAGAGATGTATTTTTGGTTCGGTCTAGGAAATTTTCAGATTGGAATTGTTTCTAATGAGTATTTCTAAAATACCATAGAAAAGTGGCATAACTATTAGTAGGGTTTGCAGAAATCGGTCTCAATAGATAACGAACAACGATAAAAGAGAGGCACAAACCTCTTCAAATCATAACAAGCCATGAAAACAAGTTGAAAAAAAAAACTGATTCGGATGGGCGGCCCTCACTGATGGGGTTTGATAAAACACTTTGTTCTCGCTCATTTTATGTTGAGGACCATTTTTTTTCGCACAGCTGTGTAAAACAAGTTGAAATGCATCATTAGAACCGGTGCCCCCCGCAATTGGGGCTTATTGAAAGAAATTTATCATGGGTTGTAGCTCCCCGAATCAGTTCATTATCGTAACAGCTACCGAAAAGCGTCTCTCACGGTATGCTACCTATCGAGAGTGTATATACTCAATCCAGTTGAAACCCGAAATTGGGGGCTAGCGAAGTTGGATTTTTCTCACAATCCGTACATTAAACTAAACTTCGGAAGTGGTGCGCTGAGTAGCGCTTCCCGATATGAAAACAGCGCACCACTTCCGAAGTTAGGTTTAACGTACGGATTGTGAGAAAATTCCAACTTCGCTATCCCCCAATTCCGGTTTTCAACTGGATTGAGAATACAGACATGATAAGTGAGAGATTTTCTCATTCTCCTTTGGATTCAAACCTTGACTATTAGTATTTGTTATAACTCGTTATTTGGATAAATCACTCGTTCTTATCAACTAAGGACACAGTGATTTTTAAATTTGGAGCGCAAGAATATCCACAAGGCCACATGGAGATCACCTTACCAAGAAGCGGAAAACCAAATCGATCACGTTCTGATCGTCGGTAAATTCTTCTCCACCCGTCCATCGCGAATATCCGTACTTACCGCAGTACGAATATTGAATCTGAACACTACTTCGTTGCAGTATGCCTGCGCTCGAAGCTATCAGCGGTGTGCAGTAGCGCCGAAGTTGGACGCCGCGGTTACAAGTTGGATTGCAGCATCTACCGCACAATCATCCCTAGCAGCGCACATGTTCCACATCGGTAACTGCAACTCATATGCAACCAGATTCAGGATTCCGCAACCATTTTGGTCTGACTTGTGCTGCTCGGGATATTGCAGGACTCCTCCTACAAGGTGCTCTCCCAAATTGTATACCGTCGGCTAGTACCAGGCGGAATTCCTGGGCGAATGCTATACCACGAACCAGACGCGCTTGCTACACGTCAGATATTACAGAAATGATACGAATGAAACGAGCCCATACCCACACATCATCTATACTGCTTGTAATCGCATATCTGTCCCATATGAATAGGAAATCCTTCAAAGATGGGACGAATATGCGGTTACAGGCAGTATACATCTGTTTCAAAGCCGCATATGATATAATCGATCGAACCAACTATGTCAGCTAATGCACGAAAACGGATTTCTGGACTGGATTGATAGGATGATGTGCGTAGTTCCAGTTCAAGGGACATTCTCGAGTTTCTTAGATTCATGCAGAGGGTTACGGCAAGGTGATGGTCTTTCCTGCATGCTATTCCACATTGTTTTGGAGGGGTAATACAAAGGGTAATCATTGACACGAGTGGTACGATTTTTACGGAGTTTGTTCAACTATTTGGTTTTGCCGACGACATTGATATTATGGCACGTAACCTTGAGAAAATGGAGGAAACCTGTATCAGACTGAAGAGAGAAGCTAAGCGGATAAGAGTAGCCATTAACACATAGATGACGAAGTTCATGATAAGAATAGGCTCACCACGAGTTTGTATCGATGATTACGAAATCGAGGTTGTTAAAGAATTCGTTTACTTGGGCACGCTGAAAACAAATCAACAGTGAAATTTGGGACGCATTATGGCAGGATATCGTAAGTTCACCGCCTTTCAAAACTGAAAAATCTTTCAAATCTCCAAAACGCTCATCAGACCGCTAGTTCTCTGTAGACATGAGACCTGGACCATACTCGTTCCGCGTACCATCTATGGTTGGGTGCGAATGTAAGACGGTACATGGACAAGTCGATTGAACCATGACGAGTTGCACCTGCTGTTGGGTGAATCATCCACCGTTCATACCGCGAAAATCGGACGACTGTAGGGGTGCTCAGTATACATGAGTGAGTAAGTGAGGTGGTGGGCCGGGCTTGTAGACAAAATGTCAGACAGTATAAAGATCAGCACAGCCTTAGTCTGAATAAATAATAACAATCTGCTACTCGTGATGAGGCCTTACAGCCAGCACGAAGGCATTTCTTCTTCATTCGTTCAGTTTCAGTAGCTCGGTCGGACTTCCGTCCTTCCTAGCGGCCTTACCGTTCTTCAGTTCTCGGACATTGCTTGTCTATCATCCTCAATCATAAAGACAAGCCTCCCGGAATCCAGAAATAAGTTCACTCGCGTTTTCAAGGGGACACCATTCAAAATGGAAGCAACGCACAACTGGCATCTTCATTATATTGCAGCTTTGCTGCATCGCAGTATGCGTGAAATAATGAAAATTACAGTTATGTGTTGCTTTCATTTTGAATGGTGTGCTCTTGAAAACGCGAGTGCATTTGGTTTTGGATTCCGGGATGCTTGTCCTTAAGAACACGTATCACCATTTGGGTGTCTCCAGGTATGGCTTCGAATATTCTTGGGTACAAAAAGGGACTACAGATAGCTATCTTCTGGCTCTGGCTATTCCTCTGGCTCGCATTTTCTCACAGCACAAAGCCATAAATACACAAAATAGTCTATACTAATAAATATGTGATCACATAAAGTTGTTCACTCAATATGGGAACACCATAATACCATGAAAAAATTGACAAAATTTGTTCGAAAGGATGTAACTTTGTCCTCAACGGTCTATTTTTTGTAGCTTTGTCAAATTTGATGAAGTTATGGCTAGAAAAAATATTCATTAAATAGATACTCTAGAAAGAGGACCAAATCTTTTTAAAGTTTTTAATCGCTTTCGGCTGCCGAATTTAACAACAGGACAATAAAAGATCAGCATATATTGAAGGAAAATTGTTCAAAAATCAGTGAGCACCTTTATACCTTTGTTTAGTATTAGACGACCCAGCTTGATCTTGTCCGGGTGTTTTATTTTCAATCTGTCAACTGAGTTGTAGCGCCACAAACTAGACTAATTTGAGATTAGTAATTTCATTTCGAGCTTGATGGCTTTCTTCAGAATTCACCAAAACGATGTTAAAACTCTAAAAATCAAATTAAAAGCCATGTTTCCGTTATTGCTAGAAAAACGTGCATGTAAATCGTTATATATAACATGTTCTTTTCCAGCATCACATCCATCTTTTTGTAACTCAATGCAATATTGACTATGAAATGACACAATTTGTATTCGTAATGCTGCCTACATGTAAATTAGGGAAAAACATCAATTGTTGACAA